>NC_133503.1:49100714-49408571 GCF_049354715.1 Callithrix jacchus | reverse complement strand
GGTTCACAGGCTTCAATGAACAGAATCTTTAAAGAGATCTTTCAAAGATCACTTTCTATCTGATACTTGATTCCTGTGGATGTTGGGAGAACCCTGCTTTGGAAATGTATTCAGGGGTTTGGTGTAATAATCTGCTCCTTTGAAGGTTCATGTTTTTGTGACTAGCTATTATTATAGGCCAAATATAATGCCAGGGCACAAAAGGTGAATATCAGGGTTTATAAATGAATTAGACCTAGATTCTGCCCTTAGAGGTTGATTGTCCTGTGGAGAAGATAAAACAGGGAAGAATAGCTATTTTAAGTTTAAAAGTGGTGATTGCATAAGAGAGACGCAGGTGAAAGGCCCAGTTCAAAGGGAGAACATGTCTCCAACTTGGAACCAGGGAAGAGGTGGCTAATAGCAGCATCTCCCTTTGTGGAGAGCGCCCTGTGTGGTAAGCACCGTGTTAAACACGTATGTATTGCCTCTTCTAGTCCTTATAATAGTTCTAGCCGGCTTTGAATCCAGGTCTTTTCTGGTGTTTGCTCTTGTTCACTGTGCACGGTGGCATTTATGGGAAGAGAATGTGTGCTGAGGAGGAGGTGAAGAGTGAGGAGCTCCATTAGACTGGGGAATGTAAGAAGCAGAGGTGTGAGATACGGTGGGCCCAAGTGCCAACTGTATGCATGTGTGTTTCCCAGATCCCAAGCAGCCAGAGGAAAAGAAAAAGAGAAAGATGGAACCACAGACTCTGGGATCAAACTGGAACCAGTTCCAGGATTGCCAGGAGGTGAGTGCAGACTTCCTGCTAACTTCGAAAGCTCTGTCTGCCCTGATGTTCCTATTTTGGAAGACGGGATCCTGGTCTGGTTCATGTAGCCACTCTGCTCTTCCAGTGGGACCTCTGAGGATGCAAAGGTGGTAGGAACAGTGTTGCACAATTGTTCTCCCCTCTGTGTGTTGACTATTTTCTCTCCTCCAGCTCTTCCTCCTCCTCCTGCAGCAGAAGAAGAAGCCTCTGCCAACTACTTCAACTTGCCCCCAAGTGGTCCTCCAGCTGTGGTGAACATTGCCCTGCCACCACCCCCTGGTATCGCCCCACCCCCCCCACCAGGTAACTTCCACCTTCCATCTTAGCCCAGAGAAATCCTTTTGAAAGTTCTGTCTCATATACCTCACCATCACATTCAACACATCTAAATTCTGTGAGTTTGCTCTGTAGAGGTCTACAAGTAAGCTGATCTGTTGGGATTTCTGGTATTTTTTCTCTCCTGGTCTGCCAGGGAGAAGAGGGGCCAGTTTTCTAAAGATCTGAGTATATGTGTCATTCAGAGTAAGATTATTAGATTACAAAGATCTATTACCAATTTGTTTCCTTTACGAAATTAAATGCTAACTGATGCCCTAGAGCACTATTGCTTAGTGTGGGCTGTGAGTGGGTGTCATTTTTACACAGTGTTTATAACCCGTCTGCCACCAGATCAGGAGCTTGTGCCAAAATGTCAATCAGTGAACCACGTCCTTCATTAAGAAAGTCTTGTTACCAAAAAAACTGTGAGGTGAACTAAGCTGTGCTTGGTAGTATAATTTACATTTTGACTTAAGCTCTTTGTCTTGAGTGGCCAGAAATAGGTAGAAGACTGGCACTTTGTATAGCACTGCTCTAGACAGTGTCAGGGACAGCGTTAACAGTGGAAGGAAATCACAGGTAGCCAATTCTCCTGTGGCAGAGAGCCCATACTCTGAAGAGAATCTAGTTTCTCAACACCCTCCATTCTGGTGTCAACCATTGCGGTTAATGATTACACAGTCTTGCCATCAGCCTAATTTCTTTCTTATCTCTCACATCCTTACTGAATCCTGTCTGGTAGCATTTGGCATGTTGGAAACATAGCAGAGACTCAGATGTCACACTAGGATATACGTTGAGTGCTGTGGAGTTTTTTTGGACTGCAGGGGAAAGGATTCTAAAACCAAGGAAATAGCAGGTGGAAGCAAGTTTTGTGAACTAACATTGGCTTAAGCCTCATGTCAACTTTGATTTATGTGTAGGTGGTTTTAACCTTAGATGGAGAGGTTTGAAAGGTTATCAAGGAAACGCCAAGCCTAACAAATGTGCTCTCTCATATCTGCAGGTTTTGGGTCACACATGTTCCACCCAATGGGACCACCCCCTCCCTTCATGAGGGCTCCAGGACCAATCCACTATCCTTCTCAGGACCCTCAGCGGATGGGAGCTCATGCTGGAAAACACAGCAGTCCCTAGCACCTTGTCACCACTCTGGGGCTCTGTGGAAGAAAGGGCACTTAAAAATCCCAGTACATCTTGGAATAAATGTATTTTTCCTTCCCTTGTAGTTTCCATGGTAGCTGAATGTGCTCAGATGTGGGCAGTCAGAGACTGACAGCCATGCTTTCCGACACGTTCAGAGGGTCCGTGTAACACATCTGGTTACTGCTATAACACGGCTAATAAAACCTGGCGCCTGTTCCCCTTACCCGTGTTGGGGACAAGCAGATGAGTGAATTGGAATGTCCAGTGGAGTTAACCACCCCAATTATATGTTCATTTTGTATATTTTTTGGGTGGGGGAAAAATTGACCTGCGGTAAAAAAAACCTTTGACCATTTTTATGTCCATTGGGTTTTTTCCTTTTTATCATCTGAAAAAAAAGATTACTAGTACTAATCATTGTAGTGGCCTAAGTGTGACACTTTTGTAGTCACACCCTCAGAAAGATGAGTAGAAACCAGCACCAGCACAGTCCAGATTTTTTCTTTCCTTTTCCTCATTTATTCCTAAAGGAATCTGACCATTTTATGTCTCTACGGCCCAAAAAAAGAAAAATAAAAATTCCTTTTTATTCCTGTCAACTGGATGGAAACACAAAATTTCATGGAGCTGTGTACCATTGAAGAAACCTGGTGTCTGGCGTGAAGTTATTGTAAAGAACTTCCTATAAAACACGTACTTTAACAAACTGAAATGAAAAGCATTGGAGTGTCTGAATGAAAGACTTGTGACCTCCTGCTGGGAATATGATGGTCCTCAGCATTCACCTCCGTGTGTCTTCAGCGTCTCATTGTCATCCCTGCTTCTGTTTGGTCTTAGAGTGTTTGGATATAACTGAACTGTAGATGGTAAAGGAAATTTGATGTGTTTTTTGTTTTTAAATAATTAAAAACGGGTCAATTTTTCAAATGTCATGAGTTTATTTCTAGATTCCCCTTTATCCTTTAGTAGCTGAAATTGAGGTCAGTGGAAGTTATTTAATAGAAATGAGTTACATATTGTGAATTTTTTAAATCTTGCTTTAGACTTTTGATATCTCTGTCCATTCCTTGATGATGTATTTATTTATTTTATTATTATTTTTTTTTAATCTCAGCCTATTCCTGGGTTAGATTCCATGATAATTTAAAAGGCCCAGACCTCTTTAGTACTTCTTCAAAGACTGATTGTGAGGTTGAAATAAGTTAGCGCACAGAAAACACAGCACAGATCCTGGTATGTGGTGCTTGATAAAGGGTAACTAAGAAGTCACCCAGCTGGGTGTATGTCTATGGTGCCAGCTCCTTAAGAGGCTGATGGAGGATTGCTTGAGGCCAGGAGGTCAAGGCCAGCCTGGGTAACATAGTGAGATCCTGTCTCTACAAACATTTAAAAGGTCATCCTTATTTAAAAGGAAGCATTTGTTATCAATCCATGTTTCCTGAAGCCATTTTTTTTTTAGATGTTATCTCACTGTGTTGCCAGGTGGGAGTGCAGTGGCGTGATCTCATCTCACTGCAACCTCCGCCTCCTGTGTACAAGCGATTCTCATGCCTTAGCCTCCCGAGTAGCTGGGATTACAGGCGTGAGCCACTGTGCCTGGCCATTTCCTGAAGCCAATTTTGTGCTACTTTTAGATAAAATGTTTACTTCCAAGAAGGACATGCCCCATATGGCACCCCCTGTTTTAGATCTGCAGAATTTTTGTTTTTCTTTAGGGAATTTAAATTGCCTTTTTTAAGATTTAAAAATCTATACTTAGAAATTTTCATTTTATTGCTAGTAATGTCAAATGTGAAGCAATGTAGGATGCTTCCAAGTATTTTTGCACCCTTTTGGTTATTTTTTGTCTGCTTTTGAGCGTGTAAAGGATTTGTAGCCAATTTGTAAATGAGATGTGAATCTTATGGATAGCATTTTAATACCTGCTAGATTCAATGATTTACATCTCTACATACATTTATATATGCCTATGCAACTGTGTATTCTAACCTTGCTTTCTTGGGGAGGAGGAGATTCTAATTTTTATGGAGTCTGGTTATGGATCTT
Organism: Callithrix jacchus; assembly: GCF_049354715.1. Lineage (NCBI taxonomy): Eukaryota > Metazoa > Chordata > Mammalia > Primates > Cebidae > Callithrix > Callithrix jacchus. The sequence goes on along the minus strand of NC_133503.1, from coordinate 49,404,268 downwards.
TTAAAACAGTATAAAGTGAAGTATTGAATAGATACTCAAGTAAATCAGAATTATAAGCAATTAGTATCTTGGCAAAAACTCTTGCCTGCCAAATTCCATTGCTTAGGGCACACAACTGGGGTACATTTGGTGAAAAGCGACTTTTGCCATTCCTAGGCCTGGCCTGGGAAAACCCTCACCCAGTTCTATGTGCTTTTTCCATCTGCTGGCTGAGTGCACAGAATGATCTCTAGAAGACAGCAGAGTTACACAGTGGAGCCTAGGTTCCTCCATCACCTCTTAGAAGACAGTATTGCTATATGAGAAATTTGTGGCCGGGCACGGTGGCTTGCACCTGCAATCCAAGCACTTTGGAGGCCAAGGCGGACAGATCACCTGAGGTCAGGAGTTCAAGACCAGTCAGACCAACATGGTGAAACCCTGTCTTTAAAAAATAAATAAATAAATACATAAAATTATGTTAGGGCATTGAGACTTGGGGATTTATCTGTTATAGCAGCTAGTGTTACTCTAATAAAAATAGAGATGTCGGCTGGGCACAGTGGCTCATGCCTGTAACCCCAGCACTTTGGGAGGCCGAGGTGGGCAGATCATGAAGTCAGGAGATTGAGAACATCCTGGCCAACATGATGAAACCCCGTCGCTACTAAAAATACAAAAATTAGCTAGGTGTGATGGCATGTGCCTGTAATCCCAGCTACTCAGGAGGCTGAGGCAGGAGAATCGCTTGAACCTGGGAGGCAGAGGTTGCAGTGAGCTGAGATGTTGCCATTGCTCTCCAGCCTGGTGACTGAGACTCCTCAAAAAAAAAAAAAAAAGATGTCCTCAAATCTAATAATAAAAAGAAACTTGTTTATATAGTAGGTTTATACTGAGTAGTGGTGTTTTCCTCTTTTTTAAAAAAATAGGGGTCCCACCACATTGCCCAGGCTGGTCTCAAACTCCTGGGCTCAAGTGACTCTCCCACCCTGGCCTTCTCTTTATTGGTATTTCAGGCATGAGCCACTGTGTCCAGGCAAGTAATGGTGTTTTAAACAGACTCCGGAGCCAGACTGCTTGAGTTCAAATCCCAACTTCAGCTCCTCCCAGTTGTATAACCTGGAATGTACTTAGTCTCTGTCTAGTTGTCATAATACCTCATCTCGTAACCCTTTTTGCTGCCTGTAATATTTTAAGCTCCTTCTCCCATGGTAAAGGCTCAGAAGGTAAAGCATTATGACAACTGGACTAAGGCAGTGACAGCCCATGGGGCAAAGAGATGTAACAGATGTTCTGGAAGCCACATCAATGGACCATTGTGACCTGAAATAAATGGAGGTGAAAAGAGAGGAGACTAGGGTAACTCTAGTTACCCTAATAACTAGAGGAGGCTTGGTCAACTGGGTAGAAGGATGTCTTTTACTGAAATAGAGAATGCTGGAGGAAAAAAGAGAGATTGGGAAGTAGGGGTAGGAAAATCTGCGTCCCCTGTAGAATCTGGTGAGTTTAAGATACCTGTAAGACAAGCCAAAGGAAATTCCCAACCCAAGGGGAATGGAGCTTAAGGGAGATTAAGATTTGGTTGGGCACTGACATGGTGGCCGTTGGAGCTCTGGAAGTGGAGTGGAATTCTCCAGGGTAGGCAGGTAGAGCAATTTTTAAACTTCGATGAGTCTTAAGTTCTTGGATGTTTTATATGTTGATGTGGCAAAGATCACCCTTTGAGAAATACTAGTAAAGTATGAGATCACTTCTTTTTTTTCTCTTTTTTTTTTTGGAGTGCAATGGCACGCTCTCCGCTCACCACAACCTCTACCTCCTGGGTTCAAGCAGTTCTCATGCCTCAGCTTCCCAAGTAGCAGGGATTACAGGTGTGTGCCACCACTCCCGGCTACTTTTTGTATTTTTCAGTAAAGACAGGGTTTCACCATATTGGTCAGGCTGGTCTCAAACCCCTGATCTTGTGATCCACCGTCCTCAGCCTCCCAAAGTGCTGGGATTACAGGTATGAGCCACCTCATCAGGCTGAGATCACTTCTAAGATTAAAAAATGTTACCCTTCCCAGAGAGTCTGTTGTCTTTTTTTTTTTTTTTTTTTTTGCCCCTAACATTTTATTGTAAAAATTTTCTAACATACAGAAAAGTTAGAATAATTTTACTGTGAATCATCATATACCCACCAACCAATTCTAAAATTGACATTTTGCCATACTGGCTTTGTCACATATCTATCCATGTGTCTATGCATCCATCAGTCTTTTTTTTTGAGGGGGAGGGATGGAGTCTCACTCTGTCACCCAGGCTGGAGTACAGTGGTGCCATCTTGGCTCATTGCAACCTCTGCCTCCCAGGTTCAAGCGATTCTCCTGTCTCTGCCTCCTGAGTAGCTGGAATTACAGGCATGTGCTATCATACCCAGCTAATTTTTGTTTTTTTGGTTTTTTTTTTGAGACGGAGTTTAGCTCTTGTTACCCAGGCTGGAGGAGGCTGGAGTGCAATGACACGATCTCGGCTCACCGCAACCTTCGCCTCCTGGGTTCAGGCAATTCTCCTGCCTCAGCCTCCCGAGTAGCTGGGATTACAGCATGCGCCACCATGCCCAGCTAATTTTTTGTATCTTTAGTAGAGATGGGGTTTCACCATATTGACCAGGCTGATCTCCAACCCCTGACCTCAGGTGATCTGCCCACCTCGGCTTCCCAAGGTGCTGGGATTATAGGTGTAAGCCACCATGCCCAGCCCCGTCAGTCTATTTTTATGCACTTCAGAGTAAATTGAAGACATTGGTAGACTTTTCTTTTAAACATTTCAGCATTTATATATGGATGCTCCTCAATTTATGGTAGTTACATCCTGATAGGTTGAAAATACCATTAAGTGGAAAATGTATTTAATACACCTAACCTATTGAACATCACAGCTTAGCCTAGCCTATTGGGCAAAATCATCTAACACAGACTGTTTTACAATAAAGTGTTCACTATCTCATGTAATTTACTGACTACTCTCCTGCAAGTGAAAAACAATGGTTGTATGATGTTGCTTTCACAACATCATAAAGTGGAAGAATCATAAATTGAACCTGTAGTCTAACTAAACATGGCACCCAAAATGTGGGGACCACGTTTAATTAACTAGAGTTCAATTCCTTTTTCCATCTATCCAGATGAAAGAGTTCAATATTTTTTGTGGATTTTTATTTTTTGGGGGACGGAGTCTCACTCTGTTGCCCAGGTTGGAGTGCAGTGGCATGATCTTGGCTCACTGTAACTTCCGCCTCCTGGGTTCAAGTGATTCTCCTGCCTCAGCCTCCCAAGTAGTTGGGATTACAGGCATGCACCACCATGCCCAGCTAATTTTTGTATTTTTAATAGAGATGGGATTTCACCACATTAGTCAGGCTGGTCTCAAACTCCTGACATTGTGATCCACAAGCCTCGGTCTCCCAAAGTGTTGGGATTACTGGCGTGAGCCACCGCGCCCAGCCATTTGTGGATTTTTAAGGTGAAGTTTACATAGACTAAAATGCATGACTATGTCATTCAAGAGTTTTGACAAACGTATGCATCCATGCGACTCAAACCCTGTCAAGATATTATCATTCCAGGAAATTTCCTCCTGCTCTTCCTAGCCAATACCCATTCCTACCAGTCTCCAAAGTCAACTACTGTTCTGATTTTTATTACCATAGATAGTTTTGCTTGCTTTAGAACTTGATATAAACAGAATCACACAGTATGAACTCTTTTATATTTAGCTTCCTTCTGGCAGCATGTTTTTGAGAATCATCCATGATATTATTGTATATAGTTCTTTTTTATTGTAGATAGAATTCTATTGCATGACATTACCATCACTTATCCATCCTCCTGTTGATGGACACCAAGGCTGTTTCCAGTTTGTTTGGTTTTTTGGTGTGTTTTTTTTTTGTTTTTTTTTTTTGCTACTGAAAATAAAAGCTACTATGAATATTCTTGTACAAATTGTTTGTGAATATGTTTTCATTTCTCTTGAGCAAATACTTAGGGCCAGGCACAGTTGCTCATGCGTGTAATCCCAGCACTTTGGGAGGCCAAGGCAGATGAATCACCTGAGGTCAGGAGTTCGAGACCAGCCTGGCCAACATGGTGGAACCCTATCTCTACTAAAAATTCAAAAATTAGCCAAGTGTGGTAGTGGGTGCCTGTAATTTCAGCTACTTGAGGAGAATTGCTTGAATCTGGGAGGTGGAGGTTGCAGTGAGCTGAGATGGCACCACTGCACTCCAGCCTGGGCAACAGAGTGAAACACTATCTCAAAAAAATTTGAAAAAAATAAAGCACATAAATACTTAGCAGAATTACTAACCATGCCTGGTTTTAAAAAGAACTGTCAGATCTTTTCCCTTTACATTCCTACCACAGTGTAGGAGAGTTCCAATTGCTGCACAATGTTGCCACCATTTGGTGTAAATGGTCCTCTGAATTTTAGCCATTCTGGTTGGGGTGTAATGGTATTTAATTGTGGTTTAATTTTACATTTCCATTGTGACAAATATGTTGGACACATTTTCAACTACTATGGCCATTTACATATCTTCTTTCCTTTTTTTTAATTTTACATTGAGAAACTAAAGGATGAAAAATCTATTTTGATTTTTATTTTTAGAGATGGAGTATTACTTTGTTACCTAGGCTGGAGTGCAGTGGTGTGATCATAGCTCACTGAAACCTCGAACTCCTGGCCTCAAGTGATTCTTTTTTCTCAGCCTCCCAAAGTTTTGGAATTACAGGTGTGAGCCACTGCCCCCAGCCTATATATCTTCTTTTGTGAGATATCTGTCCAAATATTTTGGTCATTTCTATTGGGTGTCTTTTTTGTATTAACTAGTTATAGAAGGTATACATCTTAGGTATTATAGTCCTTTGTCAGAGATGTGTTTGCAAAAACTTTCTCCCAGTCTGTGGCTTGGGCTTGCCTATTCACTTTCTTTTATGAGACAGAGTCTTTCTCTGTCATCCAAGCTGAAGTGCAGTGGCATGATCTTGGCTCACTACAACCTCCACCTCTTGGGTTAAGTGATTCTCCTGCCTCAGCCTCCTGAGTAGCTGGGACTACAGGCATGTGCTACCACGCCTGGCTACTTTTTGTATTTTTAGTAGAGGCAGGTCTCACCATTTTGACAAGGCTGGTCCTGAACTTCTAACCTCAGCCTCCCAAAGAGTTGGGATTATGGGGGTGAGCCACCTCGCCTGGCTTTTTTCACTTTCCTAGCAATTTCTTTTTTGGATAAGCAGAGGCTTTTTATTTTAATCAACTCTAACTTAATATCCAATATACCAAATCTGTATTCGTTTGCTTTTTAGTATAAAGTAGTAAAAACTGACTTAAACAACAGGAATTTATCATCTTACAGTTCTGGAGACTAGATCTTCAGGATCAAGGTTTTAGCAGGTCGATTCCTTCTGAGGCTGTGAGAGAATCTGGTCCGTGTCTTTCTCCTAGTTCTAGCAGTTTGATGGCAGTCTTTAGCATTCCTTGACTTGTAGCCACATCACTCTGATCTCTGCCTTCATCTTTCCTTAGTGTTCTCCCAATGTGCATGCCTCTGTGTCCAAATTTCCTCTAGTTATAAGGACACCAGTCATATTGGATTAGGGCCCACCCTAATGATTGAATTTATTGTTTGTTGGAAAGCTTTTCCTTTTCTAGGGCCCTTTAATTTCCATATACATTTTAAAAATCAACCTGTCAATTTCTACAAAATCATAAGTCTATGATTGGGATTGTGTTGAAAATAGGCCAATTTGAGAAAAACTGACATCTTACAAATATTGTGTTTCCCAATCTATGAGCACAATGTATACCTCCATTTAACTATCTTCTTTAATTTCAGCCATGTTTTTAAGGTTTTGATGTACAAGTCTTACACAACCTTTGTTACATTTATTTGTTTATTTATTTATTTATTTTTGAGATGGAGTTTCACTGTTGTTACCCAGGCTGGAGTGCAATGGCACGATCTCGGCTCACCACAACCTCTGCCTCCTGGGTTCAAACAATTCTCCTGCCTCAGCCTCCCGAGTAGCTGGGACTACAGGCGCACACCACCATGCCCAGCTGATTTTTGTATTTTTAGTAGAGACTGGGTTTCACCTTGTTGACCAGGATGGTCTCGATCTCTTGACCTCGTGATCCACCCGCCTCAGGCTCCCAAAGTGCTGGGATTATAGGCGAGCCACCGCGCCTGGCTACCTTTGTTACATTTATTACTAAGAATTGTGTGATTTGTTGCTATTTTTAAACAACTTATTTTCCAATTGTTGCAGTTTATATAGATAAAGTTGGGTTTTGTGTTTCAACCCTATATCCTGTGACCTTGTTAAATTCACTCAGTATTTCTGGTAACTATTTTGTAGATTTCTGTGATGATCTATGTAAATGATAATTTCACCTGTGAACAGAGACCATTTCATTTATTTATTTCCAATCTTTATGGCTATTTCTTTTTCTTGCCTAACTGAACTGGCTAGGACTACGAATACTACATTAAACAGAAGTGGTGAGAGAAGACATTTTTGTCTTATTCCCAACCTTGTGGGAAATGCATGCAGTATTTCTCCATTAGGTATGCTATTAGCTGGAGATTTTTTGGAGCTTTTATCAGACTGAGGGAGTTGCCATCTAAATTTTTTTTGAGATGGAGTTTCACTGTCGTTATCCAGACTGGAGTGCAATGGCACGATCTCAGCTCACCACAACCTCCGCCTTCTGGGTAGAAGCAATTCTCCTGCCTCAGCCTCCCGAGTAGCTGGGACTACAGGTGCGCACCACCATGCCCAGCTAATTTTTGTATTTTTAGTAGAGACGGGGTTTCACCTTGTTGACCAGGATGGTCTCGATCTCTTGACCTCGTGATCCACCCGCCTAGGCCTCCCAAAGTGTTGGGATTATAGGTGTGAGCCACCGCGCCCGGCTGCCTTCTAAATCTTTAAATAATTTTCACCATAAATCGGTGTTGAATTTCATCATGCTTTTCCTCCACCATACAGTTTTCTTATTTACTATGTTAAGGTGAATTACATTGATTGGTTTTCAAATGTTAACCCAAGATTGCATTCCTGGGGTAAACTTAGTCATGAGGTATCACGTATATTGATTTATAAATTATATATACAAATATATTTATAAATATGTGTGTTCGTATATACATATACGAACACACATACATATGCTGGGTTTTGTGTCTATATTCATGAGGAATACCAGCCTTTAGTTTTCTTTTCTGTAACATTTTTGTCAGGTTTCTTCTGGCATTATAAAATTTGTTTGGAAATGTTATCTGTTCCTCTATATTTTCAAAGCATTTGTGTAACAATGCTTTCTTTTCTTTTCTTTTTCTTAAATGTTTGATACAAATCTCTGGTAAAGCCATCAGGGCCTGGTGTTTTCTCTGTGGGATTTGTCTTTGGTTTCAAAGCTTGTTATAAATAACTTCTTTAGATTGACAGAAAAGTTCCAGAGATGGCTCTTGTATACGTTTCACCCCGTTTCCCCTCATGTTAACACCTTACATAGCCACAATATGCTTTACTTTTCTTTCTCTTTCTCTCTCTTTCTTTTTTTTTTTTTTGACGGAGTCTTGCTGTGTCACCCAGGCTGGAGTGCAGGGGCATGATCTCCGCTCACTGCAACCTCTACCTCCCAGGTTCAAGCAATTCTCCTGCCTCAGCCTCCCACAGTAGCTGGGATTATAGGCACACGCCACCATGCCTGGTGATTTTTTGTCTTTTTTTTTAGTAGAGATGGGGTTTCACCATGTTGGCCAGGCTGGTCTTGAACTCCTGACCTCAGGTGATCTGCCCACCTCTGCCTCCCAAAGTGCTGAGATTACAGGCGTGAGCCACCGTTCCCAGCCTAGTACGTTTTTCAAAACTAAGAAATTGCCCAGGTGTGGTGGCTCACACCTGTAATCTCAGCACTTTGGAAAGCTGAGGCAGATGGATTGCTTGAGCTCAGGAGTTCGAGACCAGCCTGGGCAACATGGTGAAATCCCAGCTCTACAAAAAATACAAAAATTAGCCAGGTGTGGTGCCATATACCTGTAGTTCCAGCAACTCAGGAGGCTGAGGTGGGAAAATCACTTGGGCCTGGGAGCTGGAGGTTGCAGTGAACCAAGATTGAGCCATTCACTCCAGCCTGAGTGACAGAGTGAGACCCTGTCTCAAAACAAAAAATTAAAATAAAACAAAACAAAAACTAAGAAATTAACATAGGTACCATACTATTAAACTAAGTCTTTATCTGGATTTCACCATTTTTTTCTGCTAATGTCCTTTTTTCTGTTACAGAATTCAATCTAGGCTTCCACATGACACTTAGTTCTAATGTCTCCCAGTCTCCTCCAGTCTGTGAGTTTGTTGGTCTTTCCTTGTTTTTCATGCTGTGGTAGGTTTTAAAAGTATTCATCAGCTGTTTTCACAGAATGTTGCTCAACTGGGTTTTTCTGATGTTATCACATGATTAGACTGGGGTTAAGGATTGGAGGAAAACTATCACAAGAGGAAGTGCCCTTCTCATCACTTCATATCAGAAATTTGGATATCACTGATGATGTTAACCTTGATTACTTGGTTTAAGGGAGTGTTCTTTACAAAGGTTTCTCCTTTGTAAAGTAACAGTTTCCTCCTTCCTATGCTCTATTCTTTGGAAGCAAGTTGGTAAGTTCAGTCTGTAATCGATAAAATGGGAATTAAGCTCCACCTCTTATAGGGGCAAGTATCTACATACATTATTTGGAAGTTTTCTACAAGGAAAAGGGAAGTTTTGTCCCTTCATCTTCACTTGTTTGTTTTTTATTTATTAAATTATTAACATATATTCCCACAGTTTTATTGACATTTATTCATTGAGTTATAATCTCCTATTCTGTGGTTTCTCTTTTCATTCTCTTGAGAATGCTCTTTGATGCACAAAAGGTTTTAATTTTGTGTATTCGGTTTTTTAAAGTGTTTGTATGTGGTTGGAATGAGTATTCTCTAATTTGGTGGTATAGGACGCTACTTTTTCATTTCATTGCTCATATCTTCTATATCCTTACTAATTATTTGTCTGATAACCCATCACTAATGGAAAGAAATGTGTTAAATCTTCCACTGTGACTATGGATTTATTCTTACATGAAGAACTGCTTTATCACAATAATGCTTTTTGCCATAAAGTCTACTTTGTCTGATGTTAATGTAGTTAAAACACATTTCCTTTGGATAGTATTTATCTCTCTCTCTCTCTCTCTTTCTCCCTCCCTCCCTCTCTCTCTTCCTTTTTTTGAGACAGGGTCTCTATTGCCCAGTCTGGAGTGCAATGGCATGATCATAGCCCACTGCAACCTTGAACTCCTGACCTCAAGTGATCCTCCTACCTCTGGGATTACAGGCGCGAGCCACCGTGCCAGACAATTTCTTTATTTTATTTCTGTACCATATATTTTAGGGGCGTTGCTTGTGAACAGCACAGAATTGAAATTTTTTTGTCCAATCTGTAAGTTTCTGTCTTTAAACCGATGAGTCTTATCTAAATGTACATATTACAGTTATGATGATAACTGATATATTTGAAAGTAATAAGATGGCTTTATTTTATGTGCTTGTGTTTCTTTTTCATCCTTCCTGTCATCTATTGGATTGATCGTTCTTTAGGACTTAGTCACATGTTTACCATTTCTCTGCTCACTAGTGCTGCTTCTGTATTTTCTTTCTGGGTCCTTCCTGAAGTACATTCATTGGTCGTGTTTTCAGGGGTCAGTAGAAAACTCTCTTAATACTTATTTGTCTGAAAATCAATGTATCATGCTCTCACTCCTTGAAGACATTTTCCCATTCTTGCTGGAAAGTGTTGATATTAGTAGTGCTGGGCGTTGTCATTTTATTCCCCACATCTTTTAACTTCTCTCTCCTATTTCTCATCTCTTTACCGCTCTGAGATGCATTATGGACATTTTTAGTTCACGAATTCTCTCTTCAGGTATGGCTCATGTCCTATTAACCTGTTCAATCCCATTTTAAAAGGAGGGATTATTTTGATAAAATATGTTCATGTACAAAAAACTGCAAAACACATAGATGTACAGCTAACTTAAATATTGTAAAGTGAACATCTATGTCACCATCACCCAGCTCTAGGAACATAATTTTTCCAGCTACCCTAGAAGCATTTGATGGGCCCCTTCACATTCACAAAAGCCCCTGCCCCCTCCCAAAGTTGCCACTATTCTGATTTTGTATTAAATTTTCTTCCATCAGGAAACATGTAGGTATCTGTTTGCTTTCCTTTGCTTGCCATTATATTTCTGAGATGCATCCACATCATTGCATGAAACTACAGTTCATTGTTGCTATATCTAATGCCACATTTCTCTGCATTTTGGCTATTCTTAGTCCTTTTCATTTCCATATCACTGTATGATTTAATTTATAGAAAGAATAAAAACAGTCAAAAATATAGAATTTTATATGGATTTCTCTTCTTTTCTTTTTCTTTCTTTTTTTTTTTTTAAATGGAGTCCTGCTCTGTCACCCAGGCTAGAGTGCAGTGGTGCCATCTCAGCTCACTGCAATCTCCACCTCCCCAGTTGAAGCAATTATGCCTCAGCCTTCCCAGTAGCTGGGACTACAGGCGTGCACCATCACGCCTGGCTAATTTTTGTATTTTTAGTAGAGATGGAGTTTCACCAAGTTGGCCAGGCTGGTCTCGAACTCCTGACCTCAAGTGATCTGCCCGCCTCAGCTTCTCAGTGCTAGGATTACAGGCATGAGCCACCATGCCCAGCCTATATGAAGGATTTTTTTTTTTTTTTTTTTTTTTTTTTTTGAGATGGAGTCTCACTCTCTCACTCAGACTGGAGTGCAATCTTGGCTCACTGCAACCTCTGCCTCCCAGGTTCAAGTGATTCTCCTGCCTCAGCCTCCTAAGTAGCTGGGATTACAGGTGCACGCTGCCAACCTGGCTAATTTTTTGTATTTTTAGTAGAGACAGGATTTCACTGTGTTGCCCGGGCTGGTCTTGAACTGTTGACCTCAGGCAATCCACCCACATCAGCCTCCCAAAGTGCTAGGATAACAGGCATAAGCCACCTCACCTGGCATGAAGGATTTCTTATAATTTATTTCACGTAACCTCAAATTACATAAAAGGTGAATGACTTGCTTTTTCACGATCCACATTTTACTTCTTAAATAAAGCAGCATGATACAGAACAATCCATATAGTATGATTTCATTAAAACAAAGACATGCCTATGTTGGTCTTTATACACATGCACATACTCCATTCAAATGATTCTACAAGTCCAGAAGGACCAAGCTGTCACTAGGGCTTACCTCTGGTGTGTAGGAATGGCAGAGGCAGGAGGGTAGGAAGGTGTGCATATGTGCATGGGAGGGCTATGTGGGCACACACTTTCACATTTTACTCCTTGCTTATTATTTTTGTTTTTCAGTAAGCATTCTTTTTTTCTGTTTTGCAACACCAGCAAAAGTCACATTCTCAGAAGATGAAAGAATTTTCTTTGGGTAGAGAGGGCTCCCCACCAAGCTCCTTTTCATACCTGGTGGCTGCAGTTACCTTCCAGAGCACAGCGGAACCAACCCACGGCAATCGGAGTCCTTCTTTCTACTTTTCAGACCCTTTCACCTCATGAAAACCTGGCTTTAAATGGCAGCGCCCAAATTCAAGAGAAACACCAATTGCAAACAATTCTAAAAGTCAGGCCATTGGGCCCTTGGGACCCAGAGGGGAGTGAAATACCAGAGCAAAAGGAAAATGTCATCACTGTCCTACACACCCTGGGAATGAGCTGGACTCCTGACCTTGCCCATCACCCCTAGAGAGAGACAGGGAGATCCCTACAGCAACGAGAGGCTCTCCTTCTGGCTTCAGCTTCACTGACCCCCCAGTGACATCTTGAGCAGCCAGCTTCTCATGCTGCCTCCAGCGCAAGAACAACTTTTCCAGCCTAGAACAGCGGTTGCATGAAACCTACCATTGATTGAGCCCCTATTATAAATGCGCCCTACACTGTGTTCACAACAAACCCACAAAGGAGCTTTTATACTTGTCCTCATCTTGCAGATGGAGAAACGGAGGATCGCAGATGTGAAATGACTTGCTCAAGTTCACCCAGCTAGCTGTGACAGTTAGAACCCATCCCATCCAGTCTGACTCCCAAGCCTGCACTCAGCTTCTAAACTCCAAGGTGGGGCACCGCAATCAGATGACTTCAGAGTGAGTGGGTACTGACCACCCAGTGCAGTGAAAAGAGACATCCATTGGAATCAGACAGATTCCCATTTGGTCTCTGCCCCTGGACAAGTCACTTCCTCCATTTGAGCCTAAATAACCACATCTGTAAAAAGGGGACAACAATATCTTTCTCCTAGGGTTGTGCTGAGAATTAGAAATAAGATATGCAGAGAACCTACCGGCAGCCCTTTCTCTCCATTCCCGTGGCCTCGTCCCTTGTAGGCTTCCTGGCTTCCGGCATTACCCTTCTCCAATCTGCACCCCACACAGCGCCCAGACCCATCACCAAAACTTTCCCCATTTCCTTAGTAAAGCCTGCCCCACGCTACCCTCACCCGCTCCTCTAGCACAGCCTTCTTCCTTCTGCAGAACACTCTGCGCCCCTGCTCAGTTCCACATTTTTGGACATGCTGGTCCACTTTCCAGGAATACCCTCCCCCCACACCCCTTCTCTTCATGGACTCTGACTCCTCCAAGGTTCCACTCAAATCCTCCAGGAAGCTTCCAGAATCCCACCCCACACCTAGGGTTAGGGACTCATTCCTCTGTCCCACACTTCGTTCCTCATTTGTCAATAAGCATGCTTTAGAGGACATTAAGATGATTTCGTGCTCTATAAATCTGTCTGCGCTACTGTCTTTTCCTCCTCGAGGACTGGGCCTGGCACAGTGTCTAGCACACAGTCAGTGCTTAGGAAGTGTTTCAAGCATGAATAGATGAAGACCAACTGCATCTCTGTAAAAGGAACATTTGCTAATTATTTCAGTTATTCACAGGAAGATGGGCTGCCGGGGAGTACCCTGTCACCGGGGGGAGTGTACACTGCAGGAGCAGGGAAGAGCAGAGGTGTGGATGTGAATTCCAAATGACACAAACCATTGATAAGGTATGCTGGAATCATCTGGAGTACTGGTTGCTATTTTTCCTTTTTTGAAATGGAGTCTCACTTGTTGCCCAGGCTGGAGTGCAGTGGCGTGATCTCGGCTCACTGAAAGCTCTGCCTCCTGTGTTCAAGCAATTCTCCTGTCTCAGCCTCCCCAGTAGCTGGGATTACAGGCATGTACCACCATACCCAGCTAATTTTTGTATTTTAGTAAAGACAGGGTTCCACCATGTTGGCCAAGCTGGTCTCAAACTTCTGACCTGTGATCTTTGTGCCTCAGCCTCCCAAAGTGTTGGGATTACAGGTATGAGCCACTGTGCCTGGCCCTGGCTGCTATTGATAATACAGATTCTTCGATTCAGGAGACTCTGATGCTGCAAGTCTGTGACAGTCCAGCCATCTGTATTTGGAACACCCCCAGGTAATTTTGAAGCACACCCATGTTTTGGGATTACTGAACTTTGTGACCTCTGAGGCCATTTGCAGCAAGGTTTTGTGTGGGAAGGCCCTTCTTACATTGTAAAATGCTGTCCATAAGTCTTGGCTCCGGATGTTACCAGGCCCCCAAGACTGGGGAACTGAAGATTCAGGCTGGGGCTACAGCTCCTCAGACTCTGGGAGGTTACGGACCCAGCCCTGGGCCACTCTGTTGAAGCTGGGTCTGAGGCGGAGGAGTTCCAAGCCACTGAGGGGCTCCGGGATGAAGGGGGTGCCTGGCCTGGGAAAAGCACCCCCCAAGAGGGGTCCTCCAAATGGCACCGGGGTCCTGGAGAAAGAGAGAAGCAGAAGAGGTGGGCTGTGTGGGACAGGGACAGCAGGACACTGACATGTGGGTCACCACGTATGGGCCCTTCCCTGCCTCGCTCTGAGTCTCAGTTCTCCCTTCTATACAGCAAGATTGTGTACATCTTAAGAGGTTTTTCCAACTTTGCTCATTTCCAAGTTTGCGCCTACTTGGGTGGCTCCTTGCTTAGCAATAGAAATGAAGCTGATGGGGTGAGAACTGATTTGTCCTAGGCAAGACTAAGCTCCCCTTCAGTAAGCTTTGCTTAGGACAAAAGACCCAAAAGTCGAGAGAGAAGAGAGTGTTAGAAAGAGCACTGAAAATCAGGGGGAAATTGCAAATTACAACAGACATTCCATTTCTCCCCCAGGAGACTGACACAGTGAAATAATTTGATAACGGAGCAAAGTTGGTGAGGTGGCAGGGGCAAAGTTTCACACGTGCTGCTTGTTAGAGGGTAAGCCAGTGCTGCTACCGCAGAAGACAATCTGGCAGGATCTTTCTAACTCAAAATGTGTGACCTCTGTCACCCTGCCTCTCCACCTCCGAGCATATGGCTTAGGGAAGCACAGACATGCAGGCACTAGGATGCAGACCTGAGCAGCACATTAGTGACAAACAAGAAACAACCCGTGTGTCCACTAGCAGAGAAATGGGCAAGACAGATACAGCATGTTCACATGATAGAAAACTATACAGCAGCCTGGTCACAGTGGCTCATGCCTGTAATCCCAATATTTTGGGAGGCTGAGGCAGGCAGATCACCTGAGGTCAGGAGTTTGAGACTAACCTGGCCAACAGGGTAAAACCCTGTCTCTACTAAAAATACAAAAATTAGCTGAGTGTGGTGGCAGTCACCTGTAATCCAAGCTACTTGGGAGGCTGAGGCAGCAGAATCGCTTGAACCTAAGAGGCTGAGGTTGCAGTGAGCTGAGATTACACCATTGCACTCCATCCTGTGAGACAAGAGTGAAACTGTGCAAAGAAGGAAGGAAGGAAGGAAGGAAGGAAGGAAGGAAGGAAGGAAGGAAGGAAGGAAGGAAGGAAGGAAGGAAGGGGAGAGAGAGAGAGAGAGAGAAAGAAAGAAAGAAAGAAAGAAAGAAAGAAAGAAAGAAAGAAAGAAAGAAAGAAAGGGCAGAGAACACTACATAGCAGCTTAAAAGGAAGGACCTAGAGCTCTACATATTAGTATGGCAGATTTCGAAAGCATACTATTGAGTAAAAAATGCAAGTTAACGGAGTGAAATGCAAAGTATTAAAACACACACACACACACACACACACACACACACACACACACACAAATGCCATTCCCCCTACAGGAATACAGCTGCCCACACAAAATGTTCTGAGCCCATACAGGCCAGCCTGACAACTGTGTCACCTTTGGGAAGGCAACTGTGTTTGGAGGACAGTGAGCAAAGGGGTTCTACACTTATTTGCCTAACATGTTTTAAAAGAGACTTTATGTATGTGATTTTAATAATAATGTTTTTGTTTTGTTTTGAGACATAGTCTCGCTCTGTCACCCAGGCTAGAGTGTAGTGGAACAATCTCGGCTCACTGCCATCTCCGCTGCCTGGGTTCAAGTGATTCTCCCACCTCAGCCTCCTGAGTAGCTGGGATTACAAGTGTGCGCCAACAAGCTCTGCTAATTTTTGTATTTTTAGTAGAGACGGGGTTTTACCATGTTGGCCTGGCTGGTCTTGAACTCCTGACCTCAAGTGATCCACCCACCTCAGCCTCCCAACAGGCGTGAGCCACTGCATCTGGCCTTAATACTGTTAGTTAATTTTAAGAAAAATAAAAATCATTGCTCGTATTGTTTTTCCAGCAGTCTGGGACCAGTGGGAAGAGGAGAGTGCTTGCCTCTGGGGTGGAAAGACAAATCTCGGGCCAGGGCGTGGGTCTCAGCCAGGAAGGCATTTCTGCCTGGACCACCCCAGTTTTGGTGGCAACAGCCAGGCCTCAGAGGAACAGGCTGGCTAGTGTCCAAGCCATGCAAGCCTTACAGTCAGGCCCTTGACCGGGAGCCCAGGACCCTGGATGCTGAGCCCATCTTGGCCACCCAAACTGCTGTTTCTCTTCTCCATGCCTCAGTTGCCCTTTCTCCCTCAGAAGAGGTCTGGGTGCAGTGCTCCCTAAGGCCCTCTTTCTGCTGCCGGGAATGTGCCTTGCTGTCATACTTGAGGCATGAGATCAGGGGGAGATGCAACCTGAGTGGCCCAGCCTGGAAGCTGCCTGCCAGGATTGAATGTCTGCCGAGGGTTTCAAACCACTGGGCAGGCAGGGTCTGAGGGCCCAGGAGGAGAACTGGGCCTAGCAGGCGCTGTGGGCAGTCCTGCCTGGCGGGGAACCCCAGAGTGTCTGCTAATGGCTCCTGACTCACACAGCGCCTGCTAGGCCCAGTTCTTCCCATCGGGACCCTCTCTGGCTATTCAGATATTTGAGGGCAGTTAAATCCCTCTGGAGCTGTCTCTTCTCAAGGCGGTCACCCCCAGTTTCTTCAGTCCTTCCTCACAAGGTCTATTTTTTCAGGCCTAGCCAGGCTCCTGTGCCCATCTGTCTTAGACAGACAGTCTCCATGTGTGGTCTGAGCAAATGCCAGAAGAGCTGGACCGTGGTGTCCTCTCTGTGGACTCCCCTTTTCCTCACTGAATGCAGCCCAACCAGAGGAGCATATTCAGAAATAGCATCAGAGCAAGGAGGCCAATGCAGCTGAATTGCACGCTCGGCCCAAGGCTCCCTCCAGTGCCAAGCTCCTGTCTTGATTCCTATGGTTTGTTTTCAGGCCCCCAGTGCAGAATGCTAAATGTATCTCTTTCCAGCTCTCCCCTGGCCAAACCTCATCTGAGCTGTAAATAATAATCATAATAGCTACGGTCTGCTCTAAGTTTCTTACTCGCCAGAAACTTCACCTGTGGCTTCTCATGTCATCTCATAGCAACCTTATGAAGTAGGTGCTGCAAACCCCTCACTTTACAGGTGGGGAAATGGAGGCTCAGAGAGGTTACCTCACTTGCCCGAGGTCGCCCGGGCAGGCCTGGGGTCTGCATTTAAGTCCAAGTGGAGGCCCCATGCTCTAAACCTATATGGGCCACTGTTGTGTGGCCCTCCCTCTGGCGTCCAATGTTTCACTGCCACTCTCCATTTTGGGCCACCTTCAAAGCCACCTTGTTGGTCTCTTCTAGGACATTAGTGAAAGGAAAAGCCGGGCTGGCCTCCAACTGCTAAAGTCTGGGGACTCCTCGGGGAAGGACACAAACCTAGATGTTTATCAAAGAAGTGGCACACAGCAGTACGGAGAACAAGACCCTGGGCTCTGAAGTCAGACAAACCCAGACCCGAACCCCAGTCCTGCTGGTGCTCCCTTGTTTTGTGGCTTTGGCCGGGTTATTCCTATTCCCGAGCCGCAGCCTCCTCATCTGCAGAGCAGGAAAACTCATAGCACCTGTCCACCGTGTCCTGGAGAAGATCCAACGGCACCTTCACTCTTCATTCCTCCCACGTTTACCGAGCACCTTTAGGTTAGGCGCTGTTCCAGCCAGAGTTCAATGAATTAGAACGCGCTGGGGACAGAGCCTGGCCTGCAGAAAGTGCTCAGGAAACTCAGGCTCCTCCTGTGACTGTGACTGGCTCCCCGCCCCTCCCAGTTTGCCCCCGAGCTGCCCGCCCAGCCTTACTTGTTGAAATTTCGGTAGTCGTTGGGGTTAGAGGTGTGACTTCGACCATCGCTCTGGTAGGCCTGGTAGCTGACGAACTCCTGCCAGGGGCAGCGGTAGCCCTTGGGGATGGCGGTGTGGTTGAACTTCTCCGGCGGGACGCCCTTCAGCGGCTCCGCGTAGCCTAGGGGCGGAGGGGATGTGGGCGTCCTGGGCTTCCACCTCAGTCCCCACCTCCATCCCGCGGACGCGGTTGGGGAGGGACGATCGGAGTTAGGGGAGGGGAGCGGTGGGATGGAATGACACAGTTGCTCCAGCACCGGAGACTCTTCCCCATCCCAGGAAACACGTTGGACTTCAGTGAGGAAGCCGCGAGTTCGCGGCGCGGTCTGCAGTCTTGGCCTTGGCTGACTCGCTGCGTGGCGCACCTGGCGCTCGGCACGGCGCCCCTCCGGCGCGTGGTCTGGCGAGTGGAGTGCGCGCGTGCGCGTGTGTGTTGGGGAAGGGGGCAGATTCGCTTTCTGAGTCCTCTTCCTGCCCCATAGGGAGCACACCCACGCTTCAGGCGTCCCAGCCCTGGTCCTGGGACCCGAGGAGGACACTCACCTGGCGCCAGGGCGCTGGGGCTGGGGACCCACCCCGCAGGGGCGGCAGCAGGGTTGGTGTCTTCAGGACCCGCGAGTGAGGCCCCGGGTGAGGCCGGGAAGATGTGGAGCTCCGAGCGGTAGTTCTGCCCCTCGGGGCCATTGGCAGTGGCCACCTGGGCACAGAGGCGTGCTCTCAGAGGCCACCGACGGCCTCCTTTCCCCAGCCACCCGCCCCTTCCCGCAGCTTCCCTTCCAGGAATTTCCCCTCCATGCTCACCGTCCCCGGCTCTGCTGTTCCAGTCACTTTCCTCTTGGCGCTACCGGCCAGCATCTGAGAGCGAGGGGGTAGAATAAACCCCAGAGAGACTCAGCGGGGCAGAGGACCAGGGAGAGTTCTCCCTCCACCAAAAAAACAAAAGGGTGGGGGGAGGCAAGAATCCTAACGCCCATCATCAGGGAACAAGGATGAGTTACTAGTTTACAGCGCTAAGCCCAGTGCCTGGGACCGAAAAATACTCGATATGTGTTAAGAGAAATACTCGATATATGTTAATTGCTATTGTAATGCTAAGTCTGAGCAAGATACTTAATTTCCCTGAACCTTAATGTCCATCTCTATAGAATTAGGATGATGGTGCTGAAGATCTACCTCAGAGGGGTCTATGAGCATTAAATGAGATACCTGCCTCCAGTATCTGGAACTGTCTGCTGCCTTTCTAAAGCAGAGGGAAGAACCATTCTTGCCTTTCTTCTCCACCAGCAGATTATTCCATGACCTTTCTCCTTCCTCCAGTGGGAAGAAGAAAAAAGGGTATTCTACATTTTCCATCTCAGATCAGGCCCAAGCCTGAACTAGATCCTGCCTGCTGCAAATTTAGCCTCGAGTACATGCCTGTCTCAGCATCTGTTGTTGTTGTTGTAGGAGTCAGCATGCCTGTCTTCGCATTTTTTTTTTTTTTTTTTTTGAGACGGAGTTTCGCTGTTGTTACCCAAGCTGGAGTGCAATGGTGCGATCTCGGCTCACCACAACCTCCGCCCCCTGGATTCAGGCAATTCTCCTGCCTCAGCCTTCTGAGTAGCTGGGATTACAGGCACACGCCACCGTGCCCAGCTAATTTTTTGTAATTTTTAGTAGAGACGGGGTTTCACCATGTTGACCAGGATGGTCTCGATCTGCCAACCTCGTGATCCACCCGCCTCGGCCTCCCAAAGCATTTTTTTTTTTTTTTTTTGGTAGAAGCCAGAGTTCCTTCACTTCAAGTCTTATCCTCATCCTCCCAATCCACTTAGTTCTGTATCCAGGGAGACATGCCTAAAAACATAACACTTTTCAGCCAGACGTGGTGGCTCATGCCTGTAATCCCAGTACTCTGGGAGGCCGAGGTGGGTGGATCATTTGAGGTCAGGAGTTCGGGACCAACCTAATCAACCTGGTGAAACTATGTCTCTACTAAAAGTACAAAATTAGCCAGGCGTGGTGGTGCATGCCTGTAATCCCAGCTACTCGGGAAGCTGAGGCAGGAGAATTGGCTGAACCAGGGAAGCAGAGGTTGTGGTGAGCCAAGATCGCACCATTGCACTGTAGCCTAGACAAGAGCAAAACTCTGTCTCAAAAAAAAAAAAAAAAAAAAAAAAAAGGATAACACTTTTCAAGGATCACACAGAAAGGCAGGGACTAAATCTGGTGGGCACACTGCAGTCCTCAGCCTGGCTTACCGTTTGGTTTTAGGCTAATCACTGGCTCTCTATGGGCCTCATTTTCCCCGAGAGCACAATGGTGGCTTACTCACCGCCCGCTGACTTGCTGCTAACTCGAAAGTGAACTTCTGCACACGGCGCTGCCTCTTCTGGAAAAGGAGGGACCCTCTGTTGTTGCATAGTGACAGCTCCTCCATCATCAGGTCCTGGGGCACGCTCAGCTTCTTGCCCAGGTCCAGTGTTGGGACTGCCAGGAAAGGCCAGAGTGGGCTCTCACCACCCCCTCCCCCATGTGCTCCAGGCCTGGTCTCCCAAGGCACCTCCTCAGCATGGCATGCAGTGTGTAAGAATGCCTCTTTCTCCCCAAGCTTGCCAACACCCAACTGAGGCAAAAATGACACCTCAGAGTTTAATTTTCATGTGTTAGTTGCTCAGTGAAGTTTAGCACTGTTTCAGAAGTTCTTTGGCCATTTGTATTTATTGCATGAATTCCCTGTGTAGGTCTTTGCCCATAATAGTGGAGGTAGTGAGAAATGGTCAGATTCTAGATTTTTTCTGAGACAGAGTCTTGGTCTGTTGCCCAGGCTGGAGGGCAGTGGTGCGATCTTGGCTCACTGCAACCTCTCCCTCCCTGCTTCAAGCAATTCTCCTGCCTCAGCCTCCCGAGTAGCTGAGGGATAGCTGCATGCCATCACACCCAGCTAATTTTTGTATTTTTAGTAGAGACAGGTTTTCACCATGTTGGCTAGAATAATCTCAATCTCTTGACCTCATGATCCGCCTGCCTTGGCCTCCCAAAATGCTGGGGTTATAGGTGTGAGCCACCGCACCTGGCCCAGATTCTAAAAATCGATATATTTTTAAAGGTAAGCCATGGGTATGGGGAATGAGAGACAGAGAGGTTGAGGACGACCATGAGGTTTCTGGCCTGAGCCTGGGGAAGGATGGAGCAGCAGCTCACTGAGATGGGGAAGGCAAAGGGAGGAGAAGGTTCAGTTTTAGACATGTGCCCTTTTAACTTTAAAATAGTCTTTTATTATTATAAAAAAGCATATATGGGCCTGGCATGGTGGCTCATGCCTGTAATCCTAGTACTTTGGGAGGCCAAAGTGGGTGATCACCTGAGGTAGAGGTACAAGACCAGCCTGGTCAACATGGCCAAACCCCGTCTCAACTAAAAATAGAAAAATTGGCTGGGTGTGGTGATGCATGCCTGTAATCCCAGCCACTCCAGAGGCTGAGGCTGGAGAGTCACTTGAACCCAGGAGGCGGAGGTTGCAGTGAGCTGAGATTGCACTGCTGCACGCCAGCCTGGGCAGCAGAGTAAGACTCTGTCTCAAAAAAAAAAAAAAATATATATATATATATATAGAAATGCTGAAGAAAGTTAGAAAATACACATATCAGACAAAAAAGAGAAAAATACTGTTATCTATTACCCGGAGATTGTCAGTCTTAACATCTTAGTGTATGCTCTTTCATGTCTTTTTCAATGACTATATTCATATGAGGTTTTAACCAAAATAAAATCATAGCACACGTTTTGTAACTTGTTTTTATCACTTAAAGATCTCCACCTTTCCGAGTACCTAATATCTAGTCCCTATGCAAACTGTGCTAATTATCTCCAGAACTGGCCACATTAGGTTTGAGGAGACTTGCAGGCATCTAAGTGGTGGTGCTGAGGAGGGAGATAGATGTGGGAATCTGGGTCACGGGAGAAAACCGACCTGGAGGTGAAAATGTGGGCATCATGAACTTTTACGGGTATTTGTTATTATTTTTCAATGAAGAACATTACATTTATTTCTTTTCTCATCGTGGGAACTAGTCTTTAGAGCATTTAGATGATTTTCAGGGTAATGACTGTTCTTAGTAGTTTGGGACCCATCCCTATCCTTTGTGCTTTTCCAACCAGCAAAATCCAAACTTTCACGTTTGGCCAACAAAGGAAACCTTTTGCAGGACGGCGGGACAGAATGGTGAGGACCTTGGCAGGCAAGAGCCCTGTGTGGTCTGCCTGGTCCATCTCTAAAATCGGATACACATACATTCACATTCCAGCTCCATAAATGATATTTTAAGCTGGGAGGCTGAATGAGATCACAAAGAAATGAGAGTAGATAAAGAGGACCAGAGACGGAGCCCAGGGCCTCCAACATTGACAATGAGGCAGTGAAGAGGAACCAAGCCAGGAGCCTGGGCAGGAGCAGCCCACAACGTTGGAGGAAACCAAAGAGGATGGCGTCCTGGAAACAAATGACGAAAGCATTTCAGGTACGATAGAGAGATTAACAGAGTCACATGCTGCTGATATGTCAAGAAAGATGAGGGGTGAAAATTGACTATTATATTTAGTAACACAAGGTCATTGGTAATCTTCACCAAAGCAGTTTCTATGGAGTGTTTGGGTGTAAAAACCTGACTGGAGAGGGTTCAAGAGAAAATGGACAGAGGAACAAGTTAAACCATACCACGAGGAAGCAATAAGCCAAATCCAGGACGAAGGATATTCTACAGGACAACTGGCTTGGTTTTTCAAACAAGTGAGTGACATGGAAAAAAAGGGGCAAAGGGGTTGTTTTAGATTAAAGGAGATTTAGGAGCCATAGCAACCAAATAAAAACTGTGGCTCTTGTTTGGATCCTGATGAAAACAAACTAGGAAACTCAACAAGGTTGAGTACGGACTGCTTATTAACTGGTATTAAATCATTTGTGCTAATTTTGTTCAGTGTGCTAATGTCTTTGTGGCATATAAGGAAACACCCTTTTATTATTTTGATGTATTCTGAAGAATTTGCAGGGCAAAATGACATGCTTTTTGGTAATAGCTTTGAAATTTAGGAATGAAGGAGGGACCATGTACTCTCTCTGTGTGTGTGTGTGTGTGTGTGTGTGTGTGTGTGTGTGTGTGTGTGTGTTTGGAAGCTGACTAATAAAATGTCAGAGAGAAAGAGAGGATTGGTAAGAAAAATACAGAGAACTGTTTGGAGGAGTTGGGCTCTAAAGGATTCTGGCTACAGACAGCTATGGGATCAAGAGGGGTTTGTTTGTTTGTAAAGATGGAGAAATTACAGCATGTGCATTAACTGATGGGAACATCGGACAATGCAGTAGAGAGAGGTGAGAATTGCTGAAGGAATGTCTTTGAGCAGGAGTGATAGGAGAGCCGGGTGTCCAGAGCCCAACCAGAGGAGCTGGCACCAGGCAGTTGTGAGGTGAGTCCATCCACAACCATCCGTGTTTGTGGAAGGAAAACCACAAACACGGATACAGATGCAAGCAAGTCAGCTGTGGCAGAGGATGCTCCTAGATGCTCTCTCCTGGTTACTTTGTTTCTCAGTAGAATAAGAAGCAAGGACTTTAGCTGAGAATGAAGTTGTGCAAGGAGGTATTGGAGGATTGAGGAGAGGGGTCGCCAAAGTCATTAAGAGAGTAGCATGGAAGAGTGAATGAACTAGGGAGACAGACATGACCACTGGACAGCACTGGGGGTCATTCGGGTGCTGTGATTCATGCCAGTCAATGGACACTGATTTTTTTTTTATTCTTTCAACAAATACATAAAGCATACTTTATATGCGCTAAGAACAGAAAGAAATCCACTATAGGCCAGGTGCAGTGGCTCATACCTGTAATCCAGCACTTTGGGAGGCAGAGATGGGCAGATCACTTGTGGTCAGGAGTTCAAGACCAACCTGGCCAACGTGGTGAAACCCTGTCTCTACTCAAAATACAAAAATTAGCTGGGCATAGTGGCGCATGCCTGTAATTCAGCTACTTGGGAGGCTGAGGCACAAGAATCACTTGAAGCCAGAGGTGGAGGTTGCAGTGAGCCGAGATCGTGCCACTGCACTCCAGCGTGGGCGACAGAGACTCTGTCTGAAAAAGAAAAAAGAAAAAGAAGAAAAAAAAATTCGAGTATAAATTAATTGGAGGGGAAAGTAAGATTCAGAAGAATAAGTATTCTAAAATTCCATTTACATTATACTTATATATATTATATAAGATATGTATATAGTATATAAGATATATATATGGAGAGAGAAAGAGAGACAGAGTCTTTCTCTGTTGCCCAGGCTGGAGTGCAGTGTGTGATCTTAGTTCACTGCAACCTCTGCCTCCTGGGTTCAAGTGATTCACCTGCCTCAGTCTCTCAAGTAACTGGGATTACAGGCATGGGCCACCATGCCTGGCTAATTTTTGTATTTTTAGTAGAGATGGGGTTTCACCATGTTGCACAGGCTGGTCTTGAACTTCTGACCTCAAGTGATCTGCCCACCTCGGCCTCCCAAAGTGTTGGGATTACAGGTATGAGCCACTTCCCCTGGTTCCCATTTACATATTAAAGAATAGGTATGTGTTTGTGCATGCAGTGAAAAATATGAAAGGAGACATGCCAAGGAGACATGCCACCATAGCAGTGACCATGGGACATACAAAGGAGGAAGGCTGGAAATTGTTTACACTGTTTTGTTGTTACTGTTTTTAACAAGAAAGTGTACTGCCTACTTAAAAATATGAAAGAATAGTTATAACTAAATACATAATAAAGTGCCCTCTGCATCATATTCTCAAATACTTTACAGATGAGCTGAGCTAAATATATATATATATATATATTTTTTTTTTTTTTTCTTTTTCTTTTTTTGAGATGGAGTTTCATTCTTATTGCCCAGGCTGGAGTGCAATGGTACCATCTTGGCTCACTGCAACCTCTGCCTCCTGGGTTCAAGTGATTCTCCTGCCTCAGCCTTCCGAGTAGCTGGGACTACAGGCACACACCACCACGCCCAGCTAATTTTTGTATTTTTAGTAGAGATAAGGTTTCACCATGTTGGCCAGGCTGGTCTTGAACTCCCTACCTCAGGTGATCTACCCACCTTGGCCTGCCAAAGTGCTGGGATTACAGGTGTGAGCCACGGTACCCAGCTGAGCTCAATGTTAAAATAAAAATAAAAATGGGCAGGCATAGTGACTCACAACTATAATCCCAGCACTTGTGGAGGCCAAGGTGGGTGGATTGCTTCGCTGGAGGAGTTCTAGACCAGCCTAGGCAATATAGCAAGATGCTGTCTCTATTTTAAAAATAAAAAAAGATAAAACCTATTTGACCAAGTAATTCTATTTCTAGGAATTTATTCTCAGGGAAAAAGTTGAATAAATACATCTAAAGATAGATGTACAAGAATGTTTATTGCAGTGGGGTTTACAATTGTGAAAACTGGGACCCAGTCTTGTGGTGGATGCTGCCCAGATGCCCCTCATTAGTGATTAATAGTCCACACCACCACCTTCTACAGAGAACTGCCAGTGGAATGGACGCTGCCACAGAGCCCTTGCCTCAGGTGGGATGAATTCTGTGGAGCAATTCATGCTCCAGAGCTCCCCACAGGATTACACTGAATGTGGACAGTCACTGAGCCCACATCCTTGCTCAGCAATACCCCACCCTAGGCTGCATTCCTCCTTTCCTTCTGAGAGCACTCTCTCAATAAGCCACTTGCACAAGGCTCCTCTGGTTCTGCCCTGCAGGATCTCACCTGAGACAAGCCTCATGACCACCGTTAGGCATTGATGAAATACACATAATGTGTCCAAACAGCAGAATGCTGGCAAGCGCAGGGAATGAAGGCGTGAGATAAATCATACTAGGATGAAATGCTGCTACATTAAAAAAAAAAAAAAGCCAAAGAACACAGCATGTAGTGTTTAGCCCATGTGTATGTATGTTTTTATAAAGACATTCACATATGAACAGAAGAAGAATTTACATAAACATGTTAACAGTGGTTATCTCCAGATGGTTCCATTATGACCAACTTTCACTTTCAAAGCCTTTCATGTCTATTTTGTCTGATTAAAAAAATTTTTTTAATGTACGCCAAGTCAATGGCAAATGAATTACTTTTAAAAAGTGATGTATTATGTATTATATTATCCTGTAACCATGTAATAAAGAAACAGGGGCCAGGCGCGGTGGCTCACGCCTGTAATCCCAGCACTTTGGGAGGCCGAGGCGGGTGGATCACGAGGTCAGGTGTTCAAGACCAGCCTGACCAACATGATGAAACCTCCTCTCTACTAAAAATACAAAAATTAGCTGGGCATGGTGGTGGGTGCCTGTAATTCCAGCTACTCAGGAGGCTGAGGCAGGAGAATCACTTGAACCCAGGAGATGAAGATTGCAGTGAATCGAGAATGGGCCACAGCCTGGGCGACAGAGTGAGACTCTGTCTCAAAATAATAACAACAGCAACAACAATAATAATATTAAAGAAAGAGCTCTGGAGACAAAGACACCTGGAGTTACACTGCAGCTCTGCCACCTACCAGATGTGACCACTGGCTCCTCTGACCCTCAATATTTTCATTTCCAAACTGAGGATAATATCAAACTTACAGAGTTGTTGTGGAGGTGAAATGACACAAAGCATAGAGGATACTTTTCTCTTAGCAAAGTATCTGCCACATAGTAAGCATGCAACGATGGTAAACATTGTATGGTTTCTACTTTACAGTGGCTGCCTTTAGGTGGTAAGATTATGAGATTTATTTTTTCTTCCTCCTTTTGTTTCAAAATTGTCTTTAGTTAGGACCTTTCCAATAATCAACAAGTTATATATTTCAAGTCTTGGATGAATGATGTGTCTCCATATTTGGGGGCCTGTAATTAATTAACTCCCCAAGAGAAAAGAGAATGCATTGCTTGACCCTTCTAGTTAGAGCGTCAATACTCATCGAGTGTGCATGTTTTAGCTACAAAATCAGGGCAGGGGAAGAAACTGGTCATCAACAAAAGGAGGCAAGAACACACAAAATAGGTGAAAAGGATGCCACGCACAAAGTCAAAAAATATGATTGACTCCTTAGAACCCTGAAGGCAAATGTACCAGCCCTACTTCAGGTCCCCTGAGATGGAATCGCTGGGAGTAGATGCTGGGAGTCTGTATGCTTAACCAATATCAAGTCACTACGATTCACACTGAAGCTTGCGAGCTCTGACTTAGTTGAAATTTTTTTTTTTAGA
The DNA here is from genome assembly GCF_049354715.1 of Callithrix jacchus. Taxonomy (NCBI): domain Eukaryota; kingdom Metazoa; phylum Chordata; class Mammalia; order Primates; family Cebidae; genus Callithrix; species Callithrix jacchus. Next base: position 49,377,364 of record NC_133503.1, on the reverse strand, counting down.
CACAGGATCACTCTATTGCGCAGACTGGAGGGCAGTGGCACAACCATAGCTCATGATAAGCCTCCAAATCCTAGCCTCAAACGATCCTCCTGCTTCAGCCTTCTGAGTAGCTGGGACCACAGGCATGTGCCACAATGCCTGGCTAATTTTTTTTTTTTTTTTTTTTTTTGGTAGAGATGGAGTCTCACCATGTAGCCCAGGCTGGTCTCAAACTCCTGGGCTCAAGCAATCCTTCTACCTCAGCCTCCCAAAGTGCTGGGATTACAGATGTCAGCCACTGTAACCAGCCCCTGAATTAATCTTTAAAATTCCTGAAATGTGGCCGGGTGCAGTGGCTCACACCTGTAATCCAGCACTTTGGGAGTCCGAGGTGGGTGGATCACGAGGTCAGGAGTTCGAGAGCAGCCTGGCCAACATAGTGAAATCCTGTTGCTACTAAAAATACAAAAATTAGCTGGGTGTGGTGGCACACTCCTATAGTCACCGCTACTCACTCGGGAGGCTGAGGCAGGAGAATTGCTTGAACTTGGGAGGGGGAGGTTGCAGTGAGCCGAGACCACCATTGCACTCTAGCTTGGGTGACAGAGTGAGACTGTCTCAAAAAATAATAATAATAAAACTAATAAATAAATAAAATACCTGAAATGCTGTAAAGTAGACCAAATAAACAGATTCCAAAGTTATATCAAGAGTTCCTGAATAGGTCTTATAAACTTGATAAAAATGAATTAAACTTTTTAAATGAAATGATAGAAATGATTTATTCATTTGATGAGTTAGCATTTAAGCAAAAAGTTTTGTATCCAAATGGGCAACCTGCTCTTCCCACCCTGCTCTACTCTCTCCACTCCCCTGTTAGCCATGGGGCCTGGCTGTCCTGGCCCATCCAGAGGCCTCAGTGAGACCCACAGGAGCAATAGGCAAGGGCAAGCATGTGCAGAGCTTGCAGCCACAGGTAGGGCTGAAACTGGGACCGGAATCTCCAGAACTTAATTTGGGGCTGAGATGGGGCCTTAGATGAAGCCAGGGTCATTTTAGCCTCAGCTCCTGGGTGGACAGAGGGACAAGACCCCTCCCGGTGCCTCATAAAGCTTCCCAGCCTAGGCGGCAGATTCCACAGGCACTCCTTCAGGCTGGTCTGGAGCTCACACCTGTCTGCCCAGGCCTGGGGCCAGCAAGCCAGAGTGAGTGCAGCCTGGGAGCGAGGAAAAGATGGAGCCTGAGGAAAGCATGAGGCTAGACCCACCTTACCTGATTCAGTGAGGTTCCCCATGGCAGCCATCACTGGCCCCTTCTGCTCCTTGGGGATCATCCTGTAGAGGAGAGACCCCATCAATGGACCAGGCTGCCTCTATTTCTCCCCAGACCTCCTTCAAGTCCCTGGCTCACCCTGCCCCAGTCTTGAACAGCTTCAGCCCACCACAAAATCACAAGCAAGGGATGTCTGAACTGGAAGGGCCTTCAAGGTCACTGTGCAGAGAAGACTGAGGCCCAAGGGAGGAAGAGGAAGGTGCCCAAGTTTGTACAAATCTATTTTCATGTTGCTAGGGAAGCACTGTCTCTTTAGGGGTGATTTCTAGGGCCTTTTCCCAGCTCTGGCATCCTGATCAGATGGAGTGTAGGTGCCTCGGGCACCTGGGTGGGGCAGGCAGGGTCCCAGGCACACTATCATATGTTGAGCCTTGAGAGCCCTATTTCAAGGCCGAAAGAGGTTGGAGGCTTAAGTTAGCGGAGGGGGAGCATGGGCTAGGCTGGGGTTACACTGGGGTCTGCAAGGCTGGTTGCCCCTCTCATCCCTGGCACTTGTTTGGAAGCTGAGAGTTGCATGGTATCCCTGTAGGCAGTCAGCAGTCTGGTCTAAGCAAGCAGAGAGAACCATCCCCCAACCTCCCCATCTCCCCATTACTAGGCTAACTTCCATGGTGTTCTCTTCTCCCTCATCCCTTCTCTTCCTCCTCCTCCTCCATCCTCCCATTTGTATCTCATGGCACTTTCCAGAAATCTTGGAAGAGATTTGCAAATAAAATGAGGTCCAGAGCCCTTAACTGGCCCAGGTTCCTTAACTTGCCCCCTGGAGAAGAGGCAGAGCCTTTGAGCCCCTTGGCTGACCACGCACCCTGGTACCCTTCTCGTTTGCCTCCAGGTTTTTCTATACTCCTTCCTTTAGAAAACAATCTGCCTTCACCTGTACCCCCAACACCCACAAGGGGCCCTGGGCTAGTGGGCACTGTGCCGTGCAACTGGAGTCTAGTGGGTGTCCCTGACTTCCTCTGTAACTGAACAAGTAGCTCTCCAGCTCTGCACCTCAGTTCCTCGGTCTGTAACATGAGGGGGCTGGGCTAAATCATGGAGATCCATGGACAGGCTTTAGGGCGTTCATAACCCAGCTAAAACAGCATGCAAAAATGAGTATGTCTACATGCATTTGGGGTGAGGGTCATGGGATGATTGAGAATGCCCCAATCGTGACTGTTTAGGATTCCACACTCCACAGATCTGTTTCTTGATAAACACTTCCTTTACAGAAATTCACGGACACTGGGAAGAGTCTTTCATTTTTCAGACAGAGAAGCTGCTTCCCTCTACTGCCTAAAAATCCCAAAGTATCTATTCCTCACCTTTATTACTAGACACGTCCTCCCCATTTAATGCAGAGCAACCTAGAGCTTAGAGTTCCCATCCTCCTAAACCAGGATCTAGGTTTCCAGGAGGCCCCACGGTCCCCAGATCCACTGCAGGGCCCTTCCTCTCCTGGTGACGGAGCTCTAGGGATTGCCTCATCTCCTCTGCCCACTACCATGAGTCCCCCAAGCTCCCTTAGGATGCTGGTACCTGAGAGGATGGGACCACAGTGGGCAGGAGGGAATCTTAGACCCTCAAGATTAACACCTCTGTTGGGAAGCTGAGAGTTGTGTGGTGTCCCCGTAGGCAGTCAGCGGTCAGCAGTCAGTAGTCAGGGAGCAGGGTGTGCCCTGTAGCCAGCTCTTGCTTTAGCTGATGAGAATCATTCCTGCCTTGCCGTGGGTCACTGCCTTATTTCGGGCTGCAATAGGAGCAGGAGTCAGATGCTAAAAGCATCAGACCCTAGGGAAGACAGGTGCCCTGGCAACAGGCCTTTGCAGACAGAGGGCTTGCACCCACATGTACGCACATGCTCACATATGCACACACCAAAGTCACCTGGAAATGCTGAGGGTCAGCTGCTGGTAGCTTCCTCTTGTTAACTGTTATATCCTTAGTGCCAAGAATGGTGCCTGATAGAACTCAGTAGATATTTGTCAAATGAATGAATCGACGGATCGATAGATGGATGGATGAACTGTTCCCCAATATCTTTGACTTATTCTTTTCTTCCTTCCTTTCTTCTCTCCTGCCTTTCTTCTTCTGTCTCCTTCCTGCCTGCCTCTTTTCTCCCTTTCTCCCTCCCTCCCTCTACCTTCTCACATTTCCTGAGCCTCTCTTTAAGGCTGAAAATAAATAAGGCAGGGCTCTGTCTTCAAGGAGCTCAGCCAGGTCAGATTCAGATGGGTAAACAAGCTTTGGGAAAGGCTCTGGGAGAGCCCAGGGGAGGGAGTTACCAACTCAGCCTGGCCTGGGGGTGAGAAGGCTTCCCAGAGGAGGACACACTGGAGTTGAACCTTGAAGGATGAGTGGGAGTTCACTGGGCAGAGAAGGGGCACGGCAGGCAGTGGACATGTCACCTATGAAGATGGTAGTGGGCTGGCAAGTAGAGCCAGAGCTGGAGGCAGTTCTGAGAGATAAGCCCAGACAGTGCGGGTAGGGGCCAGATCCTAGCAGGCTTTCTAAAGGAAACTGTGTTGATAAAGGATTGCTGGTGAGATTAAAGTAGTGAAATGGAGTGATTGGATTGGCATTTCCAAAGATACCTTTGCTGCTGTGTGGAAATGGGTTGGAGGGGGCCAGACTGGAGGCAGGAGGACCAACTGTCGCCAGGTGAGAGATTGCGTGGCTGGATCAGGGCAGTGACAAGGGGATGGAGAGGAGAGGGAGTTAAGAGGTATTTTGAAGAACCCCGGGGCCTTGGTGAGGAACTGGACATGGGCAGTGAGGAAAGCGAGTCCCACTCCCCTGTTTCATGCTTGGGAGGAGCAAGTGGAGTGGGGGCAGACACCGAAGTCAGTTTGGGATGAACTTGGCTTGAGGTTCTGGGGAACTGGGATGAGAACACCAGTAGGCAGTGAGACACTGTGCTGTGGTGAGGCCCCAGCCGAAGACAAAGATTGGGACCAGGGCACACACACCACTACTGGGGAAGGGTGGGCCTAGTGAAGATGGCTGGGCGCAGGGTGAGGAGCACCTGTGTGAGTGCAGGCTGTGGCTGGGGCGGATTTCTGACACCTTCTCAAGACAGAAACCTGGATTCTGGTGTCCACTGCCCTTAGCTTCCTGGCCCTGGGTGGGCCCAAGCTTCTAGAGAGAAAGAGTGAGGTGTGTTCCCAGGGCAAGCTCAGCTTCACCTGAGAGTAGGACCACAATCCCCTTCTCTGGCCAAAGGACCCCACGTCAGGAGAGGATGCCTGATGGCCCGTGTCCTCACCTCTTGGGGTTGCCTGGTCTGAGTCCTCGCCTCACTGGGGTTGCCTGGCTCAGAAGAGACCTTTCACAGTGACTCCTTTCCTGCCCAGGCACCCCTGCCTGCCTTGAGGAAACAGCCCCAGAGCACAGACCCCTGACCCAGCTTGGCCCTGCCCACTCTGGTAACAGTACTCTGTGGTCAGGGCCCTGACAATACCACCCTGAGACATTATCTAGACCAACTCTCCCCATCACATGGATGGGAAAGCCGAGGCCTGGAGGAGTGGGCTCACTCAGGGTCACCTAGCCAGGGACTTCTATGGCCTCAAGTTGTCCATTGTTCCCATCTCTCGTGGATGCTTGAGAGATCTTCCCATACTACCATCCCATGTGTCTCAAATATTCCCTGCTGCCCAGAGTCCCATGGACTTGGGGTGAAGGGCACCAAACACAGCTGAAAATGACACAGGAGGCAGAAGGATGCAGGACGCATTTATTGAGGGCCAGAGCTGAATTCTACAAGAGGCAGGACACAGGCAAGCTCTAGCGGGTTAGAGGAGAGGATGGGGAGAAAGCAGTGACAATGGGGGAACAGCTAGGGGCTGCCTCCTGCCAGCCCTTTGGGAAACGCAGATAGAGGTGGATCCTCTATGCTGCTGCCTCAGCCAGAGGCCTGATGGTGTCACTTCTCTGCGAGGGGCCCTTAGTCCCAGTCTCCTGTGCTACAAGGGATCCTGCAGCAGGTGGAGGCTTTGGGAAATACAGTCACTCATCATAACTGAGTAAGAGCACCTTCTCATCTTCGCACCAGCAGGAGCAGTGTCCTCATTCCTGAGGCCCAAGGAGTCCTCTAAGATCTCTCCTTTATTCTAAAGCACCCCATCCCCACCCGATCTTCCATACTGACCCTAACTCTCTCCAGCCTCACTTGGGGGTTCGAGATCTAACATCACCCTGATGCGTGGGTAAGTCCCAAAACCACACTGTCCCACACCTTATGCAACATCCCAGTATCCTTTCACCTACATGCTTTTGATCCTCAGCCAATTCCTGCCCCACAGTGGATCCCGAAGCTAATATTCTGAACCTCTAGAAGGCTCTACCTGCCAACTCTGGAAACTACAGAACTCAGCCATATCCCTCCCTGACTCCCTTGTGGGGACTGGAATCAGAGCCACCAAGGTTTAAGGAACCAGTGAGGGCCTGCAGCCAGGCTCCCCAAGGTCACTGGGCACTGGGCAACAGCTAGGTAAGAGTGCACTGGGGAAGGGATGGGGCAGGACAATGTCTACTTTTCTGAACACTGGAGTTGAGGTCTGACGCTGAAGAAGGGGACATTTCCCAAGGGGGCAGAAATAACAGGCAGACCCTAACCTAACATCCTGTTCACCTACCCAAGCTCATTGGCGCCTGAATTCAAGCCCAATTAGCCCATCACCACTACCACCCACCCCGGACTTCCTAATACCATGGAATGCATTTCAAGACTGGAAGAGACCTCAGAGGTCATCTGAGCCAATCCTGCCCCTGGCTAGAATCTCCTCCTATGCATCCTGTCCATGACTTTCATATTTCCCATAACTAGTAACTCTACCTCTCTCTTTCCAAATAAGCAACCCCAAACTGAGGGCGATCAGGTGAAGCCACATGGTAGCTCTGTATCTCTTCTCTCCCCAGCTCAGCTTTGAGCCCAGAATCTGCCATGAATGGGCTCAGAAGGAAGAGATGAGCTGGAAGCCCAGGCCTGGGCCTAAGGAAAATCACTGCCTTAGAGTTCTCTTATGGCTGCAGATAAGATGTCCCCGGCAGGCTGAACTGAAGTGAAGAAAGTAGTGTGACAGGGACCCGGAGAGAATTTTCCTGCCTCTTCTCTCCAGAGGGGACAGTGGGACACCTTGAGCTGGCCTGGGAGACCTCTCTAAAGGTCATTGTGATAAAAATAGAGCTTGTCTGAGAAGGGATGGAAAACAGCTGCTCCTGCCTGGGACTTGGTGCCAGGGAGCCGGATGGTCAGGCCAGTGCCTGGACATGGGACATAGGCCTGGGATCTTCTGAACACACCCCACTTGCCAGACTCCAGAGAGCAGAGCCAGGAGGGGAAGGAGGAGTATGGAACTCTGAAGGTGGCAAGTCCAGGGGTCAATATACACACTGCCCTGCCTCATTCAAGGCACTAATTAGTGTGTAAAAGAGTGTGTGTGTGTGTGCGTGCGCGCGTGTGTATTGATGGGAAGGGGAATTTTGACATTTGTGAACTGTCTTGGCCAAAGCCACCATTAAACGGATGGGACCGCTGAAGGTCAAACCAGGAAGGGTCTTACCCGGGGTCACACAACTGAATGAGAGCAGGGGCTAGAACTCAAGCTTGCGTCCCCAACCCATTCCCAAGCCCAGAGCTCTCCTCTGCTGACCCCTCATCTCTGGGGCTGCCCAGAGACCAGAACATTTGGATTCCCCAGGTCTGATGAGCCTTCTTCTGGCTCTGCCCTCCTGGGGCGGGGTCGGGGGATGGGGCTCTAGGTGGTGCAGGAGGCCTCGGCGGGGAGGCTGCCACGCTTGAGCCGCAGGCTGCCGTTCCACCCGCGGGGGCAGATATTGTAGCCGAGGATGCCCGGAGACTTAGCCCCGGAGTCCTCGGAATCGAGGGACACGTCGGAGTCCGTGGGCGAGCGGCGATAGAGGAAGGGCCTGGGAGGCGCGGGCAGCGGGCTTCGGGGACTAGTGCAGGAGGAAGGCCCCGGGGGCAGCGGGCTCCGCAGGATGGGCGCGAACGCTGCCCGCGGCACAGCGGCCGGGCCGCGGCGGGCGGGCTGCGGCGAGCGCATGCGCGGCGGCGGCGGCGGCGGCAGCGGCGCCCGCGGCGGGGAGAAGGGCCGCAGGCTCTCGGTGCCCGCCGGCCGCGGGGAGGCGCTCTTGCGCCGGGCCGCGTTGATGATGTTTCGCGCCAGAAGCGCCTGCAGCTGGCGGCTGGGGGGCCGCGCCTCTGTCTCGGGTCGCAGCGGGGACACTGAGCGCTCGCTCCACGAGGGAGACATGGGCGGCGGCAGCGGCGGGGGGCTGCTCATGCTGCTCCCGCGGCCTGGCTCCCACGGCCCCGGGCTCACCCAGCCGTCCAGGCTGCTGGGGGGCCGGGACGCGCCTGGCGTCCAGGGAGGGGAGGTGGGCAGGCTCTCCCGGCGGTCCTGGGAAGAGAGCAGAGGGGGTGGGGCAGGCATTAGTGCTGGGGTCCTCCACATCGGGCTTTAGGAAGGGACCGAGTCCGATTTGTCCATTACACCGAGAAAGGAAGCCACCGACCAAAGTCAGGTAGTGCCTGCAATAAAACGCAGATGCCCAAACTCTCAGCCCAGAACTCTTGATGAGTCCCGGGGGTCTTGTGTCTGCCCCGGTGTTAAGAATGCTCGCTTTGGAGACAAGCGCCTTAACTGACTGACTGAGCTTGGGCAAGTTATTTCACCCCTCTGGGCTTCAGTTTCTGCTTCTGTAAAATGGGGTGTGATAACAGTACTTACCTTATAGTGTTGTTGTGACGGTTAAATGAGATAACTGATGGAAAAGAACATTACATATATCGGCACATTCCTAAGTGCTCAACAGATGTTGATTACCATAAAGAAATACTAGAAGGACTGGGTGCGGTGGCTCACGCCTGTAATCCCAGGACTTTGGGAGGCCGAGGTGGGTGGATCACCTGAGGTCAGGAGTTTGAGACCAGCCTGGCCAACATGGCAAAACCCCGTCTCTACTACAAATACAAATATTAGCTGTGATGGTGGTGCATGCCTGTAATCTCAGCTACTGGAGGGAGGTGGAGGCTGAGGCAGGAGGATGGCTCGAACATGAGAGGCAGAGGTTTCAGTGAACTGAGATTGTGCCACTGCACTCCAGCCTGGGCAACATCAAGACTCCGTCAAAGAAAGAGAGAAAGCGAGAAAGAAAGAAAAGAAAGAAGGACTAGAAGGATACACATGAGAGTAACCAAAGTGGTCACCTGTTAGGAAAAGGGGTGAGAATAGGAACGGGGTGGGTGCAGCTTGAGGCACTGGGAGCTGCTCTGTCTGTGGCACATCCTGGGAAGCTTTTAGTCAGGCTAGCTGAGGGAGGCTTCAGTTTCCCCATGACTTAGGGAGAGGAGCTGGGAGGGAGGTCCTGGACCAAGGACCACATGGGAAGAACTAGAAAGAGGCTGAGGCTAGTGTCTCAGGGCCAAATGCCAAGTCGGGTGGGCTCTGGACGTCCTCCCTCCCATCTGACCACAATGCCACCCTGATCAGGAAGGTAGGGGCTAGAGCTCATGACCCAAGCCAGTTAACAACAACCACTGAGGCAGGGGAAGCCGGCTCCTCAGCCAGGAGAGTAGGCTGGAGCAGGGAGATGGGACTAAGGCTTTTTAATATGTTACCTCTTATATAAATTTAGATTTCTGAACCATATGGATGTATTATCTATTCAAAATTAAAATGCAAAAATATTGAATATTATTATTAAAGCTGGACTTAGGGAAAGACCCTCTCAGCCCCAAACCCCTTGCCATGTTGCCATGTGATCTCATCTTTTCTTGGATGTCTGAGCAGGGAGGAAGATCCCCCTGACAGATGGAAATACAAAAGGAAGTTGGGTCATTCCTCCCTAGGCAGCACACACCCCTCACTGAGCTTTCTCACAGCATGGGGAAGGGAGTGTGATTTTAGAGAGGCCAAGATGGTGAACAGCTTTGAGGCTATGAAGCACTGCTCTGCGATGCACGGCCGTATCTGTTCCTATCTACTTAAGGACTTTTCAGTCTACAAATTTCCTTCTCATCCTTTATCTCATTAGGTTTTCACAACAGATTAGTGAGGTAGCTGGCATTACCACACCCATTTAACAAATGATGAAAATGAAGCTCGGGGTGTAGATAACAATCTAGTGTGTCCTGCTCCCCCAGGAAGTGTGTGTGCGTGTGTGTGTCTGTGTTTGCGCACACACGCGTGCTGCTCAAAGGCTACAGGTGTAAGCAGTTTGAACTGGTTTGAAAGTGGAGGACTTGGGAATCCCTGCCTAATGTGTATCTCCTGAACTTTCTTCCAACTGTTCACCCAATCAGATTCCAGCAATAACCAGTCCACCTTGCCATTCAATCCAATCCACTAGGAGTCATGCAGCAGAGTTCAGAGCAAGCCAGTCCATTCCGTGCTTCCTACCCAATCAAAATCTAGTACCATCCAAAGATGCATTCTTTCATCCAATCGGTGATCAGCCATAACCAAGCCAGTCATCCTCTCATCCAACTGAGAGTCTTCTAATTCCTCCCAATCTGAAGGAAATAGACACCAATTGTGTGTTTTATCCAAACAGAATGTAGCAGCTGCTAGATGAGCCCAGACTCAGATATGGCACCCTTTAACCTAAAGAGGAATGTTATACAACAGCCTGAATGGGATATTTTTCATGGGACGCTAATGCCAGAGTGACTCTTAGAAACTCCCTAGGGACATCCAAGTTCCCAGTCATCAAGTGGAGAGTTAAGGCTCGGCCTGGAATCCCACTCTTTTCCTCCCAGGTTCAGAATTGGGGTCAGAATTGTGTATACATGAGCCAAAGACACTGGGAGCTTCTCTGTGTCTGTGGCACATCCCAGTCAGGCTGGCCCCGGAAGGCAGACCCCACAGTTTAGGGAGAGGAGCTGGGAGGGAGGTCCCGGCTCCACGGCCAGATGAGAAGGACCAGAGCCAAATGCCAAATCAGGGTGGACTTTGGCATGAATCAGGTTGGGTTCTGGCATAACCCAACACCTGACCACAGTGCCACCCTAAGTAGGGAGGTGGGGCCTAGATCCAAGCCAGTCATGATCCAAGCCAGTCAACAACCACTGAGGCAGAGGAAACTGAGGTCATCAGCCAGGAGAGTAGGCTGCACAGGAGAGCCATGATAGCTACCTAAAAATCTCTAAAGCATTGTTTCTGCCTTTGGTGGCCACAGGGGGAAAGCTGGGGTCAACAAGTGGAAGGAATAATAATTCAGCCAAGACTATAAAACAGAATGGCTCAAACAGGGGTTGAATGTTGAGGGCAGTGGTAAGCAGCTCCTCATCATCTGGAGATGGGCCAGAGCCTGACCTCATCCTAACAGCCATGCCTGGGCACTGACTCTGTATGTACATTTGGAGTGGGGAGTGTGCACAATATGAAAAGGCTTCAGGAAATCAGAACTGTTCACTTTCTGACAGAGAGCTCAATGCACCCTGCACACCAGAGCTCCCTGGGAATGCAGGGGGTGAAAATTCAAAAAGTAGCAGCCACTCAACCCGGCTCCAGACCCAAAGCAGGGCACATGTGTGGGGTGAAGGCATGAATAGAACACAGTCAACCCTGGACCGTAAGAGACCAAACAGAGCTTCCACACCACCTTCTGCCATCCTTTCACTGCACAGAAGGGGAAACTGAGGCCCAGAGATTGGAAGAGGTTGTCTGAGGTCACACAGGAATCAGCTTCAGACCTGGGGCCAGAACCCAGCTCCCCTGACCCTTGATGGCAGTTATTTCCTTTCCACCAGCAACTCCATGCTTTTAGGAGCCAGGAGTGAAAACCATGGCAAATGTGGGAAATGGCCAGATTTAGATCATCGGGAGTAGGGAGGGGACCTGAGAGAACTGGAGAGCGAATGCCGATAGAGGCATTTCGATTCCACGTTGTAAAGAACCCAAACAAACCTGAACCAGAAGAGGTAGCGCGTTTCTTCCCAAAATCCTCTACAGTGTTTTTGGCCAAACTCTGAGGGAAGGAAAGCACAAAAGGCTGCGATTTGCACAGGGTTCTGGCTCGCTTCCAAGCCAGCATACGTCTGTCCCTGTGCAGAACCAGACACACAGCAGATGCAGGCAGCATGCAGGACACAGCCACACTTTCACACTCAATAATTGAGCAGGCCCACTCCACTTCCCGGACTGGAATCAGGGAGGAGGAAGGCAGCCCTGACCCCTAGCAGCACGGAAGAAAGAAAGAAGCAAGACGGATTTGAGGCAGAGTGTATTGAGAACAGGAGAGAAAACGAAGTTGGGGGCAGAGCTCAGCCTAGCTGCAGGAGCTGCAGAAGAAAGGGTGGGCTCTTCCATTGCTGGCCCTCAAGGGTGGAAGGGAGCAGGGGTCCAGGGCAGGGGCTTCACTCTGTTCTGGGAAAGCCCAGGCCTGAAAGAGCTGAGCTCACTCACAACTCCCCCACACATACCCCCTCGATCTATGTGAAATGAGCTCACTAAGAGGCACCCTTGTTCCCATGGAGACAAGCCCAGAGCTCACAAAAACTGCAGGCTCAGCCCAGCATGGGCACCGCCTCCACCACCCCTTGCCCCACTGGGGAGCCCAGAAATAGGGCTGAGAAAGAGAAGTGGGTGGTCCTCAGCCCCCAGCCTTGCGAAGCTTCTATCTGAATTCTGCCACTTGAGTCTGTATTCTCTCACCCCCGACAAAGCCTGGTTTGGTGGGGGGCTGTATCATATCACCTCTGAAAGTGTCAGAGGTGGCGAGGAGTCTCCAGATACCTGACTCAACACCCTCACTGTATCAATGGGGAAACTGAGACTTAAAGACACACATGCAGTTGGTCTGTTAGAGTCCAGATCCCAGATTTTCCTCAACACTCTTAAGATCTCCTCTGTCCCCTCCCACTGCACAGCTATGCACCTGCCCCAGCTCCTGCCATGCTCTCACTGTCCTCAGGCAATCCTGAGCCTGAGCCAGTCCAGCCCAGGCTTCTCATCCTTGCCTTCCTGCAGCGGCTCATTCCAACCATTCCCTCACCAGGTCACCCTCACAGCCATCTAACTCTACCTGTCCTATGACAATAACCCATTTCCTTTCTCTTTCTTCCCAGGGGTCTGTCTTGTCACTTACAAGCCTCTCTCCAAAGCACCAGCCTATGTTCTCACTCCTCACAGACTGTCATAGCTAGAAGAGCCCTCCTTGTATAAATAAAACAGGCCCAGAGAGAGAATGTGAGTGGGCCAAACTCACACAGCAAATGGGAGGCTGATATGGGACTGGTACCCTCCTCTCCTGCCTCCCTCCGGGCCCTGTTCCACTGCACTGAGGTGGCTTCTTTTAGCCAGGCAGATCTTGGTTGAATTTGAAGTCAAAACAGCCAATGGATACATGGCTAGGGGCCACCCTCCCTGTATCCACATCTGCACAGCCTCCTACAGAGCTCTCCTTCTCTTGGGGATCCTCTTGGACATCCTCCACCCCTAAAGCAGTGAGAACAAGCCAGGTAGAACTGGGGCTGAGGCCTGGGCCCACTGGTCTCCCTAAAACAGAGCCAGGTCTTAGAGAGGGCGGGAAGAAAAGCATCAGACAGCAGCGGTGGGCTGAGTCCACAGCCAGCAGAAGGACCCCGGAGAGGAGCGCAGGTGGAGGTGAGGCAAAGCTCTCTGAAGCAGCGGAGAGAAAACGGTGTCCAGAAGGCAGAGGTGGAAGAGACAGGCCCGTGGAGGTGAGAATCCAGCGACAGGAAGGAAGATGCCAGGAGCTTGGGCCTCGTGAGGGAGGCCTCCTGGGCAGCTGAGGAGGCAGACCCTTGGCTGGCTGACTCCACAGGCACCGGCAGGCTCTGTTTGCTCCAGAAGTCCCCGTTAGGATCCCCTTCTAGGCCACTCCCCCAGCAAGACGCTGACATCAGACTGCATCTCTACAGCTCACAAAGGCCAGAGGACACCCCTCTGCTGCATCAGGGCTGCCACGACAGTTCTCTCTCCATGACCCTCCTCCCCACTCAGACATGGAGTCTGACCCCAACTGTAGTAGGGGAGGGGCAGCTGCAGCTCAGAGAGGGGAGGCGACTTGCCCAAGGTCACAAAGCCAGCTGGCGGCTGCATCTGACCTTGAACCATGGACTCCCCATTCTCCTCACTCAGCTCTGTGCCATTTCCTGCCACATCTGCTCTCCATCTGGCCCTCAAGGAGGGGACTTGATCGGCAGTGGAACCCCCATGGGGTCTGTTACTTGAAGCAGAAGGAAGGCTTCCACACCTGAGCCTCGATCCCGGCATTCCGGGTGGAGAAGGAGGGCCTGGGGGCCTGCTTGGCTCGGGGAGACCACGCCCTGGAGGGAGACACAGGGGAGATGTCACCACCGTAGGGAGGGCTCATGGCAGTGGGCTGCAGGCTGTCCTGGCCGGGGGAGGTGTAGAGGCCCGGCGAGGATCGCGAGGCCCGAGACAGGGCAGGAGATGGAGGAAGACACCCCTTGGGCAGGTTGGGCACCAGGTCCAAGGAGGTGGGCTTGACGGGCGAGGCAGCTCTTGGAGAGACCTTGGCAGGCTCCTTGATAGGTGATAGGACAAAGAGTGAGGGCCGCAGCTGGTATGGCGGCTGCTTGGTGGGCTCCGGGCGCAGGACCCCGTTCTCAGGCAGAAAGCCATGGTAGAGGGAGGCGGGTGGGGTCCGGGCTGGGCTTCGGGATGCCACTCGGAAGGCCCCGGGGGCGTTAGTGGGGTATTTCCAGGACGAAGGCAGGGACATGGTGGGTGACGGGCAGCGGGCCAGCTCCGGCGTGTGGCTTGAAGACTCGATGACATATTTCTCCATCCGTGACTGGCGGCGTGCATAGAGCTCAGCCCCTTTCCCAGAGGCCTCAGAGAGGTTCTGGTTGGGTTTGGGCTTCGGTTTGGCCTGGATGCGGGGTGACTTGAGGCAGGAGGCCCACTCTGGGACTGCCTCTTCCGCCACTGCAGGGCTGGCTCTGTCTCGAGGTGCTGGCTCCTGCTGGAAGTTGGAGGCCTCGGCCCCCAGGGCAAAGGGCTCCTCCTCCACGCCCACCTCCCCTTGGTCCCTCTGCCGCCGCTTCTCATCTGCTGTCTGTACCAGATCCAGCAGGTCTGGATTCGGGGTCACCTTGGGCTTCTCCACAAAGGTAAACATGGATTTGCGGCTGCCCCGGCGGGCCATCGACTCCTCCAGGATGCCCGTCTTGCTGGTGGAAACCACCTGGCCCTTCAGGTGAGAAGACTTGGGGTCAGAGCTGGGGTACAGGGCAGAATAAGAGGGAGGAGACCTTACCCAGGAAGCCAGAGGGGCTGTGGACAAGGTCTCAGCGTAGGTGGGGGGTGGAGTGAAGTTCCCCAAGGGGCGTCTCTCCGAGGCCGGGCTTCGCTGCCCCATCAGCCTCCTTTCCACCATGGGGCTGCAGGACATTATGTGTCTCTGTGGCCGGGGGCTCCTGTCTGGCACACTTGGGGGCTGGGGAGCCGGGGCCTTCTCCCCAAAATGTCGTCTCTCTAGCATGGGGCTCCTCTCCATCTGGCTGGTGCCCCCTGGCGCCTGGATCCCAAAAGGCCTGGCCGTCCTGTTGACAACTGATGGGGGCTTGGCCAGTGTGAAGTGGACCTCACTGTATACCTTGGTGGGCGTGGTGGCAGCTGCTCTCCCAGACATCTCTTGATCTGCTGACACCACTAGGGTGTTGGGCTGGATGTCGATGAGCAGGGAGCTGGACATGAAATCTGAGGCTGGGGGCCTGGAGCTGGGGATGAGCGTAGCTTCTCTGGAGAAGGTGCTGGTGGCGGGAGCTGGAGTCGACACCTTGTCAATTAGGAGCGTGCTGCATCTCACCTCCTCAGCCGGTGCCTGGGGTTGCCCGTCAGCACACAGCGTGCTGGGTTTGGAAGCAGGCACTGTGCCATTTGATGGGAGTTGGGCCTCTGAGGAATTCTGTTGGATGCTAGAAAGTGGCAGGCTCTGTGGGATGGCAGTTGCCGGGGGGTTCTGATTGACATCAGTGGCTGGCAGGTTGTGGCTGCTGTTAGAAGCTGCTGTGGTGAGTGTGGCACTGGGTGAGGCAAGGTTTTGGTTGACATCTGCAGCCGGGCTGTGGACCTCCGCCGGAGGTGGGGCCGGTGAGGACTGCTGGGCCTCTCGGTTTTGGGACAGGTGGAGCCCATTGGCCGTCAGCAGTGCCGCATTCTCCTTTAGATAAACCACCAGTGGCACCTCTTCCTCCTCACTGGCCACCTTCTCCAGGTGCCGGAGCAAGCTAGCCTCCTCTGAGTACCCCTCCATGCTGTGGCCAGGGACCCCTCTGTCGGGGCTCTGGGGACTGGGGTGCCGTGGAGGGCCTGGCTCCGGCAGCGAGGTGGAACTCAGGCTGAGCCCTGGGGCATGACCTGAGTCATGAGGGCTTGCAGGGAGCACCCTGAGGGACTCCTGGCTGGGCTTCTGTCCCCTTGGGCCGTGGCTCTCCAAAGTGAACTCGTTCACCCTCTGCCGGCGCCTGTTGAAGAGCTGGACACCACGGGAATTGGAGCTGGGAGGGGTGGTCAGCTGGGCTGCGATCTGCTGGCTCCGCACCTTGGCCTCTTTCAGATCCTTCTCTGTGAGGCTAGTGCTCCGGCCCAACGCTGCAGGAAGGAACAGAAGCCCAGTTAGCAAACAGGCATGCAGTGACACAGGGGTGAGATCCCAACCCAGGTGGTGCTGAAGGAATTAAGAAGCAGACACAAAGATAGATGCACAGTGGGACTGTCAGGGGGCCAGCAGCCTTCCGAGCTGAGAGCCTCAGGGCTGACCACATTCCGGGCTGAGACAGGCGTGCAGAGGTGGTCGCCTCGGCCCTCCCTACACAGGATCTCTTCCTCTGGAATTTGATCCTCACTCACTGTTTCTTAGAATTAGCTCACTTCATCATCAGCCCTGATCTACCTTTCATGGCCCGACTCAAATGCCACCGCCTCTACACCACCATGATTATCCTCTCAGGATTAACTGGTCCTTGATTTGGATGCCGCCTGACAGTTGCTGATACGGCATTCTACCAGACTGAGTGCGAATACCTCCCCTAGAAGTCCCACTGTGTCCCTGGCTCCTCTCCCACCAGCCTTCTCTTCTCACTAGGCTCTGCCACCCTGGCTTGCTTTCTCTTCCATGAAAATGCCAAGGACGTTCCTGCCCCAGGGCCTTCGGACTTGCTGCTCCCTCTGCTTGGAATCATCTTTTCCTAGGTAGCAGTCCCAGCTGGTTCCTTCTTGCTGCTCAAATCTCGGTTGGAATGTCCTCTCCGTGGAGGCGCCTTTCCTTCTCCTATCCCATCTGTTTTATTTTCTCCATGGCATTCACCAAGTTGAAATGATCTTTATGTTGCCCTATTATCTGTCTCCTCACCCAGAGCATAGTTTCAAGGGGTGATGGCCCTGCCTGTCTTGTTTTTTTGTTTGTCTTGAGGAGTTTTGCTGTTGTGGCCCAGGCTGTGGCGTTCGCACTGAGTTTGGTAAAATGCCGTATCAGCAACAGTCGGGGGAATCCAAATCAAGGACCGCTAATACTTTCCCTTTTTAGAGTAGGTAATGCATTAACATGGTCTAAAAATTTATTTATTCATTCATTTTTATTTTATTTTTACTTTTCTGAGACAGGGTCTTGCTCTGTTGGCCAGGCTGGAGTGCAGTGGCACTATCATAGCTTACTGCAGCCTCAACCTCCTGGGCTCAAGCCATCCTTCCACCTCAGCCTCCCAAGTAGCTGGGAGTATTGGTGTGCGCCACCATTCTTAGCCTTTTTTTTTTTTGTATTTTTTGTAGAGAAGGGGTCTCACTATGTTGCGCAGGCTAGTCTCAAACTCCTGGGCTTAAGTGATCCTCTGGCCTTGGCTTCCTAAAATGCTGAGATTACAGGCATAAGCCACCATACCTGGCCCTAAAAATTAAAACATAAAAAAGTATACAGTAAACAGTGTAGCCCCATCCCTGATGACTCCACATCACAATCAGGTAATCACTGTTGTCAGTTTCTTCTATATCCTCCCAGGATTTCTTCCCATTTTTACTTAAATAATCATTTTAAAATTCACATCTTTTAACACTAGAAAAGTAACAAATTGAGCTAATCTCACCAATGACTATACTAGAATATTGCATTCTTTTGTTTTATCTGCACAAGACCACAATGAGACAAGCATTGCTGGCCTGTGTTTTACAGAAGACGAAATGGAGGTTCAGAGATATATAAGTAACTGCCCCAGGTTGCAAAGCCAAGGGTGACAAAGCTGGAGTCAGAAATGTTCTCTCTCAGGTCTCCAGCCCATGCTCAAGCTGTTTGCTCATCCCAAAAGTCTCTTTGGGACACAGGGGACAGGAACAAGGTCATCAAGAGTCAGGGTTCAATCTGGGACTTGAGGTCCTGAGATCAGGCTAGGATCAGTCCCCTATTAAACTATAAGATCACTGTAGGCAACCATTTCTCTTTCTATCCCCAGTGCCCAGCTGGCACACAGTTGGTGCTCAATTTATAGTTGTTGAATAATAGATGTACAAATGATGCATGAACAAATGCATTGGCAGACAGGTGGATGGATCAGTCTGAGACCAGGGTCAGAAGCAACATCCGTGGCTGAGAAAATCCCCCTCTCCATCAGCCCACTCCTCCCGACTGTGGGAAGCTAATTAGTTCTTGAGGAATCTGACCCTGCCCTCCTCTCCCTTGCCCTCATTAGCACTGGCTATGGCATGCTGAGTCCGTCTCCAGGGACAGTCTTTCTAGGCATCTTGCCAGCAAGGCTCTGAATTCATGGACTCTCAGAGCTGGAAGCGCTCCTACAGAGGAGGTATTTCATCACCACCCTGTTTCATAGGTGGGAAACAGAAGTCCAGAGAGTAACCCAGGGTAGAGCCTGCTGACCCACACACAGGAGCCACAGGGAGGCCCACACAGAGCAGAGAAGCTGTGACCAGCAGCATCACAGCAGCTTCACTGGGGCCTGTGGCCAAGCAGCCACAGGCTTCCTGGCCCCAACCTCCTTCTTCCCTCCTCCATCAAACCTGGCTTTCCCCTCACCTATTAGAAACAGTGAAGTGAGAGCACATCAGGTAACCACTGTTGTCAGTTCTTCTATATTCTCCCAGGATTTCTTTCTATCCCACCCTCCCATGATGCTGCTGCCCCCAGTAGGACTCCTCTCCTGCCTGGATCGCCCCACCTATTAAAGGTGTCTATTAGCCATCTATTAGCCAGGCTGCTCCCTGGAAGGGAGTGCCAGCCACGCAGGAGGGCTCTGAGAGGTTGCTCAGCTCATGTAGCATCCATCTCTGCTCTGCTTAGAAACCAGGCCTCCTGTCCTGAAGCCAGGCTCTGCCATTTGCTAGCCATGTGACCATGGCAAGTTACTGCACCTCTCAGAGCCATAGTCTCCTTAACTTGAGAGTTGGGAGGCCATAGTGAGATCATGAATGCCAAGGCCTGACTGCCATGAAGTCCAGGTGGACAGACAGAGGGCTCACGCTATCCTGGCATAAGCTGGCAGTTGGTCACCCCATTCCACTCCCTGGAAAAGGTCAGATACTCTTCTAGCACAGGAGATTCACTGAAGGTCGAACAGCAGGGGATTCCAGAGTGACGAGGAGGCAGAGCTTACTGCCCCAAAACACAGAACCTCAGAATCTCAGAGGTGGCTGTCACCAAGTCCAACCCCCACACAATTCTTGCATCTTCTAAACCACACCCTTGAGCGTACAAGTCTCTGCTTACATACTCAGGTGACATGAGCTCACTACCCCAGGAGGTGCCTTCCACTAATTAACATTCCTCAGCTAGAAAATTTCTACTTTCATTAACTTACATCCACTTTTTTTTTTTTTTTCTGAGACAGGGTCTTACTCTGTTGCTTAGGCTGGAGTGCAATGGCGCCATCATGGTTCACTGCAGCGTCAACCTCCCAGAATCAAGCGATCCTCCCACCTCAGCCTTCTGAGTAACTAGGACTATAGACATGGGCCACCATGCCTGGCTAATTTTTGTATTTTTTGTAGAGACAGGATTTCACTATGTTGCCCAGGCTGATCTTGAACTCCTGAGCTCAAGTGATTCACCCTCCTCAGCCTCCCAAAGTGCTGGGATTACAGGCGTGAGCCACCACACCTGGCCGTCATCCACTTTCTTTCTTTCTTTCTTTTTTTTTTTTGAGACGGAGTCTTGCTCTGTCACAAGGCTGGATTGCAATGATGCAATCTCGGCTCACTGCAATCTCCGCCTCCTGGGTTCAAGCAATTCCCCTGCCCCAGCCTCCCAAGTAGCTGGGACTACAGGCACACACCACCACGCCTGGCTAATTTTTTTGTGTTTTAGTAGAGATGGTCTTTCATCAGGTTAGCCAGGATGGTCTCGATTGCCTAACCTTGTGATCTGCCCGCCTCAGCCTCCCAAAGTGCTGGGATTACAGGAATGAACCATCTCACCCAATCCTCATCCAATTTCTTGATGTGGTTCTGCCTCCCTGGGGCTGCACAGATAAAAAGTTTTCTCATTCATTCCTGCCTGACAGCTCTGCAGAGATTTACAGATACATCACATCCCCTTGGGACAGAGTCAGGATAAACATCTCTAGTCTGGCCAGTGTTTCTGAGGACACAGTTGCAGCAAGAGTAGCTACCATTGGTATGTCACTGACTATATATCTATACATGCACTTGCTCATTTAATTTCCAAAGCAACCCTAAAAGGCACAAACTATTATTATGCACACCTTGTTGATGAGAAAAGTAAGGCTCAGAGAGGTAAAGTGAGCTGCCCAAGATCACAGAACCAGGAAGAAGTGGAGCTGTGTTCACACCTGGCTCTACGTGACTGCAGAGAGTACCAGGCTCCTGGCTGGCTGGTTCCCACCGTGCGAGGCTCATAGAAAGCACTTCAGTGTTTGATTAATCCAGACCTCTCAATGCCCCTGCATTTTTCTGCTTTTTTCCTTACTGGCTCTAGAAGGCCATGGGTTTAGAAAATCTTCAAATGTCAGAGTGTAATGGCCTTTAAAGATAAGCTGGCCTGGGAGGCTCAGTGAGGGAAGGGGCCAAGAGAGGAGGATGTGAGCCCAGGACCAGGTCAGCTGACTCCTATTGAGGCCCCATTCACGGCCACCACTGCTGCTAAGATCCCATCACCACCACTTCTCTGAGCTTAGCACTGCCCCCAAGCTACTGTTCTGTAACAAGAGGAATGACGACAAAGGTCGGGAGGTAAGTGAGCCCTGCCCTCCAAGGCGAGCTCCTGCAGCCCGCACTCCAGCCCACAGTGACTCCATGGAAAAGGAATTCAGCAGGAGGTTTGGAATAGATCCAGCCAGCCATCCAGATGACTTTTGCCACCCTTCACAAACAAAGCTGGTGGGGACACCCCAGAGTCCCTTGTAGCAGAGCACCATGGGGCAACTCCATCTAAAATTCCTCGGACTATGGAGCCGCCCCCTCTGGCAATATCCCAGGCAGCTGCTCCAAGATATTGCTCCTGGTGTCAAAGGGGTGGGAGGCAGCCAAATGCTACAGGGGACAGGTACCTCACTGAACCCTCAATCAACCTGGCTGTGGCCTGTTTTTGTGCAGGTCATGATGCTCCTACCGCCTCCCCACCTAAAATTCTACAGGGCCAGGCTGGAGTGCTAACCCTTTAAACACCCACCCTGGACATTGGATCAGGAGCCCTGAAGACAGCCCTTCAAGAGAGGAAGGGGTGGAGGGCAGGCACGATGAAAAGCTGCCTGGGGTCAGGAGACTTGGGTCCAACCGGGTAAACCCTGAAGCTGGGCAGGAATACAGAAGTGAAGCAGCAGAGGCCCCTGCCCTCGAGGCCACTGCACTCACCAGATTGCGAGAATGCAACCCCTTCTAATGGCTATGCGAGCAGCCCCAACATAGCCATTAGAAGGGGGTTTGTACCGCCTGCTGTCACGACTGAGCCCCCTGCAGCCCAGGAGTAGTGCCGTGCACCTGACCCTCGCCACCTTGTTCAGTTCTCACAAAAGCTCCAAGCTTTTGTGATTCTTCTCATTCTGCAGGTGAAACCAGGGCTCAGAGAGACCTGCCTAGGGTCGCACAACTTATGAGTGGCAGAGCTGGACTCAAAACTCTGAAAGTCTGGCTCTGAGTCTAATCTCTTAACTATTTTCCTTCCAGACTAGGCCTCTGGAAAGAGGAAAAACAAGAGAGGCTCTGGTGCTCTTGGATGATGGTCTGCGAAGCCATCTGCTTCCTCGTCTCGTGATCAATGCCCCTCAGCAGTGCCTTCTCCCCTGAAAACCCAGCTGCCTAGAACAACTCCTTTCTCCCACTTCTCCCTCTCAGGAGAAGAGTTGATAAACTCATTCTTACTAGGGTAGAAATGACTGATAGGGCATGAAAGATTAGTAGAGTGGGGAGGTCACAATGTTGGGAGTCAGGAGACCTCAGTTCTCATTTGGCGCAGGCAGAGACAAAGCCTTTTCCCACCCCAACCACCCTCTGTGGGCAGCTGCCTGTTCTGCCCACCACTGGGGCCCGTGTGGACGGAGGATCCACAGGAGGGAGGTGGGGCCGGGGAAGGGAGGCCAGAGCAGAAGGTCAGGACAGGGAGAATTCTAGGAAATGCTTCTTCACACGATGCCGTCAATGGGAGGGTCCAGCCAGGGTCGGGTGGGTGGGGTGAGACAGAGCGGGGGGTTGGGGGGGGTGGGGTGAGACAGAGCGGGGTGGGGGGGGTGGGGTGGGGGGGGCAGGAATAGAGACTGGCTCAAGGCAGCCCATTGTGGTTGTCTGGGGGTCTTGGCAACAGGAAGAGTAAACAGGCTGGGTAAACCACCCCCCTGGTGAGGTCAGGAAGGAGCTAATGACTGGCCACTGCACAACCTCTGGCTCAGCTGAGGGCAGGAAAATGGAGAGGCCTGAGTAATGGCCTGGCTACCTTGCCAGCCCCTTCCCCATTCCTCCCACTGAAAGGAGGAAATGACACAGGCTCCATGCCCTGGGGAGCGCTCCATCCCCAGAGTCGTGGTGAGTGCAACCTGACTTCGGTTGGCAGACTGCCAGACCTCCTCTCGGGAGAATAATCTAGGCTTCAGTGGGAAGGACTGCCCGGCATGGGAGAAGACACATAAATGGGGTGGGAGCCCCAGGCCCAGCCCCTGCTTCACCACTCACAGGCTGGCAGAAATCACCATATACCTCTCCCTTGATGCCCAGAGGAGAGACTAAGATCAGAGGGGGGGTGCCACACGCCCTAAGCCACATCCCCCAAGCCACAAAGGCACTTCCAGGTGCTCACCTTACTCACTCTGCTGGGTCCTCCCTGAAGCCAAGCTTCCTCCTGGATGCTCCTGCCGGCCTTCGGGCCTTGGTTCTCAAAGCCTCCGGCAAAGGCAGCCAATTGCCTGGCTAACTAAGCCAGGAAAATCCCACATCGACAGCAACATGAAGGAGCTGGATATGACTTTTCTCCTCCACAGATGACTCAGCCCAGCTCTTTATCAGGAAAACCGATTTTGCAACAGCCTTTTAAATGGCCTCTCCACCCCCAGTCTCTCCCCCGCCAATCTACCCACCCCATTCTGCCAGATTCATCTTCCTCCCTCTGGGCTCCACTCATGCCTCTCTCCTGCTCAAAACCCTCTGCTGCCTCCCCAGGACATGGAGGATCAAGAGAGTCCTCATCCTGGCATTCAAAGCCCCTGCCATCCAGGCCTGCCTGAGAGCTCACTCACCTTCTCTCTGTGCCCTCAGCAACAGTGGAGGGAGTTCAGTGGCTTGCAGCTCCCACAGCTGCACGGTGAATTCCTGCCTGCCGAGCAGCGTTTGCACAGACCCTGCTCCCGGGAACCCTCCTCTGTCTCACATCCTTTCTACATGCCCTAATCCCTCAGATTTCCGGCCTACCTAGAATGCCACCACCCCCTCCAAAAAGCCTTCCCTGATCCACCCCGATGTTCTATGTTCACCCTTAATAATTGCAGTGTAACATTCATTCTAGCCAAAGTGATCGTTCAGGGTGTGCTCACCACATGCCAGGTACCAGGACAGGGCCTACTTCACTTACTTCCACAGCAACCCCGAGGCCAGCACTATCCTCCTCTCCTCGTTAGAAAAGACACTGGCACAGAGGGGTGCAGTGACTTGCTCAAGGTCGCACAGCCAGCCAGAGCAAGAGCAGGGATTCAAGCCCGGGGTGCCCAATGACCAGTCCAGGGCCGGTCACGTGGGCCACGCTGCCCCTTCCCAGTGTTTTGCTTTGTAGCAGTCAGGGTCTGGGCCCTATTTTTCCCCAGAGATTGCAGTGGCCTCGAGGGCAGGGGCCTCTGCTGCTTCACTTCTGTATTCCTGCCTTGTCCCCACCACATCTTCTACTGGCACTTGCAGAATAAACAGGAAATCTATGAGGATGACAAGAGCCAACATTTTGGGGGCATCAGATACTGCCAAGCCAAGGGTTTCACATGTCTTTTCTCATTTAATCCTGACAGCAATTCACAAGGAGGTTCCCTTAGCCCCATTTCGTAGATGAGGAAGATGAGGCACACAGAAGCAGCTAACTCATCCCAGGTTTCACAGCTTAGCAAGGGGCCCCCGGGGTCTGATTGATCTCAAGCCTGGTGCCTTCCTTCTGAAGAGGTCCCCACAAGCACACTCACCTTCCCTACTCACCCACCCAGGCCCAGCCCAATGGCCACTTCTTCTAGGAAGCCCTCATCAATCCATTCAGACTCCTAGATCAGTGCTCCTCCCCTGTTCAATCTGGCCCAGAGGCCTCAGAGCAGGAACAGGGCTCAGAGGAAACAGCAGGTTGAGAAAACTCAGAAACCCAGGGGAAGGAGGCTGGGCCTGGCCAAACTTCTGGTTTCTCTCTGCTGGCAGTGGGTTGGGATCAGGGAGGGCAGAGATGGAGGAGCAGGAGGAAGCTAAGATGAGGGCTCTTCAGTCAGCGCAGGCCTGATCCGACTTCTATCCTTGCAGACCACAAGCCCTGCTCCCTACTGGCTGACCACGGCCCTGCCAAAGGCCAGGAGCCACAGCCTCTCTCTTGCCCACTTTACTGGGATAATCGCTAATCTATAATCAGTAAGTTTTTAGAAACTTTGAAATGGTAAGTCAGAGAGAGGCAGGCTGAGCCCCAGGTATACAGCAAACTGGAAAGGGAGGGCTCACAGAGAGGATCACAGGGTCACAGCCCAGGATCCCTCCTCTCTGGCCAGCCCTGGTGAGCTAGGTCTGTGCTCACGAAGCCCCCTCCCGCTGTTTCACCCTCCCCACCGCCCACCCCCCACCCCACTCCCTGGAAGCCTTGGGAGTGCAGAAAGGACTGTCACACCCTGCCTTCCCAGAGAAAGCATATCATCTAAAAGACAAAAAGGTGGCAAGCCAGGGCAGGGGAAAGAGGTGGTTTCCCCTAGACCATGCCTCTGCCAGGGTCAGGGCGGGGCCTAGGTCATCTGTGGGTCCCCTCCACTCTTCCCAGGGCCTGGTCCACCACAAAGATGTGGTCCTTCCCCTTAGCCCTGTGCCTCTAGGGCCAGGACTGGTCTCTGTCCTCTCTCAACGCCCCCAGACTCAGCAGAAGCCATCACCCAGGAGGGGTTGAAGCCATCACCGTGGTGACTAAATAAACTACTGAAGGACAAGCACTTCCACAATCTAAAGGCTCCCCCTTCACATTTGCTCCACCATTCATCCTTGGAGATGAATTTTATATGTGTCTAAGTCCAAAAGTCATCTAGATGCTAGATCAGAGACCTAGAGGGTGGTTCCTGGGAGCGGTAGGAGAAGGAAGGAGAGAGCAACATGTTTGTGAGAGAAGAGGAAGATGAAATCTCAAATCACTGTGTTAGACCCAAGAGGAAGAATGTTTCATGAAGTGAGGGGAAAACATAGAGGCTAAGAGTAAGATGAATTAGGATGAAGCAATCCAGGAAGGCTTCCTGGAGGAGATGACGTATGCCCTAGATCTTGAAAGATGGAGAGAAAGAGGCATTCCAAGCAATGAGGATAGCTCAGTAGAGGCTAGGAGTTTCAAGGTAAACCCCACCCCGCTCCCCTATCCACCCCCATGCCCTAAATCAAGACCAGCTGAATAGAAGGGAAGCTTTGATAGAGGAACACACTTACTGGGTTTGCCCAGAGGCCAGGGGTGAATGGGGAGAGCCAGAAACAGTTCCATAGGAGCCATGTACATTGCCAGGCTCATGCCCAGAGACCAGAACCTGGGCCTCCGGGTGGGTTACATAAACGCCCCCACTCCTTGGGCCACAGAGCCAGCTGGGACCCTCCATGTCCGCCTCTCTTGCCATCTCTCAGAAGCTTCCTTCTTATAGGAGAGGACTCCGTGCAGCCCAGCCGAAAGTGAAGGCCAGCGCCCTGTGGTAAATTCCGCACATTCCTTCCTCACAGAAAAATAAATAACTTGCGAGGAAAAACGCAGGAGGAATGATAATGACAGTCACCACACACGGGGTAAACAGCCAGCGATGAGGTTTATCCCCAGGTGGTGTCATCACCAGCCCGGGGCACTGGGACAGACAAACCTGCCCCCAACCCATGCGGGTCCCCCAGACAGGGTCTCAGGCTCACTCACAGCTGCCAAAGAAGGTGCTGGGAATCCCTCAGTTGTGGCATCTGGTCACCGTGGGCAAACTCATCAGGGGCCGGTGCATCATGTTCATTACTGAGCACTTCTAATGTGCAAGGTGTTTGGTTTCGGTTTTATCATTTTTCATCATGTTTTATTTTATCCTCACAAGCTGTGAGTTAGGGAGTACCATTATTCCCCCCACCCCCTTTTTTTTTTTTCTGAGTTGGAGTCTTGCTCTGTTGACCAGGCTGGAGTGCAATGATGCCATCTTAGCTCACTACAACCTCTGCCTCCTGGGTTTGAGCAGTTCTCCTGCCTCAGCCTCCCAAGTAGCTGGATTACAGGTGCACACCACCATGCCCAGCTAATGTTTATATTTTTCTTTAGTAGAGACAGGGTTTCACCATGTTAGCCAGGCTGGATCGAACTGGATCACTGACCTTGTGATCTGCCTGCCTTGGTCTACCAAAGTGCTGGGATTACAGGGATGAGCCACTGCACCCGCCCCATTATTCCCATTTTACAGATGAGGAAACTGGGCCTCAAAAAGAAAGGTTTTGTGATTTGTCAAGGTTATTTGGCGAGTGAATGGACTGTGGTTTTCCAGCCCGTCTCTCGATCCCCTATCCATTCAGGCTTCCCCCTCCTCCCACAGACAGCCCTCCTTTACCAAATCCAATGAGAGGTACAGCCAGTTCTTCTCCCATCTAAGGCTCAGCAAGGCATACTGGGCTACCTTCAGTAAATCACTTCACCCTTCTGAGTCTCAACTTCATCATCAATAAAACAGGGATGATAATATCTGCTTTGTAGAGTAGCTGCTGAGTAAATGAGATGCAGCAATGATTTCTAAAATATAAAGCACTGGCACACCTTTGGGGGGCAGTTAACTGTAGGCTTTTGCACACACTCACCTCTGCATAACTCGACCAGGCTGGGGCTGTATCTGTTTCTCTCTCTGTCTTTACCACCCCTCTTGGGGTCTGGTCTCACTCTTCTGCTCACAATCAGGCACGACCTAACCCTAATCCCTTCCCAACACCCCCCAGAATCCTCTCTGGACAGGGAATCCCTGTGTCACTTCTAGCCAGTGTACTGTAGGAGCAAGAACCAGTTCTGAACCTCAGGCCTCCTTGGAGGAGGGCACATGGCTCTGATGTGCTGACGGCTGCTGACCCTGCCATGCCCCTCTCCTCCACTGCCATTCACCAATTACCAGGTGGGGCTGGCCCAGCTCCAGCAGGAGTCTCCTGCCAGGGAGAGGCTGAATCATGCAGTCCTGCCCTCCATGTTTCCATCAAACTACAAAAGAAAAGATGACTGGAAGCCAGATTTGGTTCCAGTTTCTGTCTTATCACAATTTGGGTGAGACACTGAGCGGATTCCTGATTCTCTTGAGGCCTCGGTGTATCCAATTTGTCCAAAGGAGGGATTGGACTGTCTGGTGGTTCCCACAGTGTGGTGCCCCAGTCACTAATGGAAGCAAAAAGGATTTTAGGTGGTGCCCTGATATTTAAAATCTTAACAGTTATGTAAATTTCAAATGTGAATTGGAAAAGAGGTATAATGAACACACCCAAACTTGTGATCTCAGGTATATTACTGCTTAAGGGGAGGTTAAAGTGGACATTTCATTAAAAAAAAAAAAAACATTTTTTGTTTTTGAGACAGAGTTTTGCGCTTGTCACCCAGGCTGGAGTGCAATGGCACAATCTCAGCTCACTGCAACCTCTGCCTCCCAGCTTCAAGTGATTCTCCTGCCTCAGCTTCCTGAGTAGCTGGGATTACAGGCATGCACCACCATGCCTGGCTAATTTTGTATTTTTACAGATGGGGTTTCTCCATGTTGGTCAGGCTGGTCTCAAACTCCTGACCTCAGGTAATCCACCCACCTTGGCCTCCCAAAGTGCTGGGATTACAAGTGGAATCCTGCTACCGCACCCGTCCTTCACTAACAAAATTTAAAGAAAATACATATAAGTGGTGCATGGATTCATTCATTTAACCAGTATTTATTGTACAACAACTAAGGTCCAGGCACTGTTCACAGCCATGAAGGGAATTAAAATTTCTGCTTGCATTCAAGTAAGGGAACAAGATAATAAACACACAAGTAAGTCAGATGGTAAATGCTGCAGAAAAAAATTAAGCAGGACCTGGAGGTACATGGATTTTAAGGGGTGAGGAGTGATCTGCAAAGGTAGATATGCTAACCAAAGCCATCCTCACTGAGAAGGCACATCTGAGCAAAGAACGGAAGAAGGTGAGAGAATGAAGCATATGCTTGTCTAGGGCAATAAATAGTGCAGGCAGAGGGAACAGCGAGTGCTAAGGTCCTGAGGCAGGCTCATACCTGGGAGGTCTAAGGATGATACACATAATATGGAGGTAGGACATGAATAAGCAAAGTAGAGGCCGGGCATGGTGGCTCATGCCCACCCAGCACTTTGGGAGGACAAGGTGGGCAGATCACTTGAGGTCAGAATTTCGAGACCAGCCTGGCCAACATGGGGAAACCGGGTGTGTACTAAAAATATTAGCCCGGCATGGAGGCACATGCATGTAATCCCAGCTACTCAGGAGGCTGAGGCAGAAGAATCACTTCAACCCAGGAGGCAGAGGTCTCAGTGAGCCAAGATTGCACCACTGCACTCCAGCCTCGGCAACAGAGCGAGACTCCCATCTCAAAAAAAACAAACAAAAAAAAGAGTTGTTTTCTTTAATGGCCCTTCTTCTGAGCTTCAGGATCTCAGGGATCCCCCTGCATCGTGACCATTTCTATACATGCACACATACACCGGCAGCATACACGCCTTCTCAGTAGCCTCTTAATGCTGGAGAGCCTCCAGCCGGCAGCAGCACATCCTCCTCTGCACGGATGCCCACACACAGAGGTGCTGCTTGCTTCAAGCCTGTACTACACACAGCAGAGCGTGCCCAGGCACGCACGCATACCTACAGAGGGGTCATGACACATGAATATGTGCACACTGAGCACCCACAGGTGCACAGGACTCATGTGGAAGGCTGGCATGGATGGACATGCATCAGGCACACACCTTGTGGGATATATGTGTCTTCTTCCTGCCAGCCTGCCCTGTCTTCAGGTAACCGGATTAGCAGATGACTCTTGCCTTGAGGGCACATGCTACTGGAGGATGGAAAATGCACCAATGGTCTGGTTTGAAATGCACTTTTCCAGTATCTCTGCACCTCAGTCATAGTCTCACTTTTCCAGGGGTATATTAAAATCTGCCACGTAATGTTCAAATGTGTCAGGGGATCATGTGGCTGTGGAGAGTGTCATGTGTGTGTGTGTGTGTGTGTGTGTGTGTGTGTGTGTGTGTTTTAAGACAGGGTCTCACTTTGTCACCCAGGCCGGCAGGCTGGAATACAGTGGCACAATTACAGCTCATGGTAGCAACCTTTCAGGGTCAAGCTATTCTTCTGCCTCAGCCTCCTAAGTAGCTGGTGGAACTACAGGCATGCACCACCACACTTGGCTAATTTTTAAAAAGTGTTTTGTAGAGATGAGGTTTCACTTTGTTGCCCAGGCTGTTCTCAAACTCCTGGGCTCAAGCGATCCTCCCGCCTTGGTCTCCCAAAGTGTTGGGAGTATAGCATAAGCCACTGTGCCCAGCCAAATGTCCCCTTTTCTATCCTGATTGCAATTAAACGGGGTAAGCCATGTGAAGTGCCTAGCACAGCACAGTACACCTTAGCACCACCACCAGCATCCTCACTTGTACCAAAGTCCTCTCCACCCTCATTCCTCTGGGGTACTTGGGGGCAGCTGCAAAGCAGAGGGAAAGGACCAGGCCAGAAGCTGGAGATCTGGGTTTTAGCCTCCACCTGGTCTCCAATTCAATGTGAGGCCTCTGGCAAGTCCCTTCCCCTCTCTGGTCCAGATCAAAAACTTGCAGGTGCTTCAGAATCCCTCAGGGAATATGGGCAAGATGCAAATTCCTGGGCTCTACCCTAGACCTGTGACACCACAGAATATGCACCTTAACAGGCTCCCGAGAGGGGTCTGTGCACAGCCACATTGGGGACCTACTGGGCTTTAGAGCCCATGATTTTATAAATAAGTGCATAAGTTAGTTACCACAAGAAAATGTCTGGAACACAGACTTGCACACAGTAAGACTCCATCATGTTAATAAAAAATACATGTAATAAAATACATTTCTATATTGTCTTTATTTTTTAAATCTTTATTTTAATAGAGGTGAGTTTCACTATATTTCCCAGACTGGTCTTGAACTCCTGAGCCCAGGCAATCCTCCTACCTTGGCCTCCTCAACACCGCCTATAATAATTATCCAGGACAATGTTTCAGCATTCCTCGAATATGCACAACACTTGGACAGTTTTCCTAGCAGTTTTCATGCACCAGAGATAGAGGCAGAGCAAGGATTGTTACACCATTTTACAGACTAGAAAACTGAGGCAGAGAAAGGACAAGGGACCTGCCCAAGATCTCTGCACACGTGCCATTGGCTCCCAGCCAGGACCATTTCTCAGCCCCATGAGATGCCCCACCTCAGGCCTTATCCTCTCATCCCATATGGTTTTGACTCCCAGCCCCCAATGTACCTGTCCTTCTACTCCAGGTTTATGAAAACTCTGAGCACACATGACTTCTCTGTGACTCCGGAGAACAGGACCTCAACCAGTTCATTTCCTTCCAGCCACAAGATCCCTCTCACTGGCAGCACAGGGAGTTCCCAGAGCCCTAACTCTACACGCTGCCATCTGATCTAAAATAGTTGTTTTATTTTAACTAATCCGAATTCAACCTGATCACTAGCTATGGTGACCTTTAGCAAGCCTTATATGTGCTAAGCCTCAGTTCCCTCTAAAAGATTCTTAATTCCTAATCTGCTGTGTCATTGCTCGGATCAGCTCTCACATAGTCAAAGGCCTGAAACCTACACTACTGCACATTAACTCTCTGGCTAAAGTGTGAGCTCCTGGAAGGCAGGAACCCTGTTTCATCCACCCATGCACCCACAACTGCTTCATGTAATATGTGCTCAGTGAATACTTGCTGAATGCATGATGAAAGGAAATGATATGGCCAAAGCAACTCTTTCCTAGTCCTAACTGACCATGGTATTTCATGAGTCATTTCCCAGGTCGAGGGGTAGGGACTCTGAGCAGGGATGATCAGGGCCAGAAGGGATGGTTTCTGGGTCCTGGGAAGCTGCCCTCCAATCTGCACATTGTGGACCGCCTGCCATGGCTGTGACGAAGGCTACACTGAGAGGGCTGTGTTCTGGGAGTCCTGAATGCAATCCTGTTGACTCAGACATAAATAATGCACTAGTATGTTCTCTCCTCACCACCCTGTCACACTAAGAATAGCATTGGCTATTCTTTCAGGGATTCCAAGGGGAAGAGGGCAGGACAGCAAGATAGGGACAAGCAGGGAAAGATGTCACTGGCCTAGGGACCATCAAGCACCCCCTCTCCAAACCCATAAAACAGAGGATCCTGGAGGGCAGAGCCAAAAGGGCCCTTAGAGGCCAACTGTCAGGAGTTCTCAAGGGGCGAGCAGATGGCACCCGCCCCTCTACCAGCCTGTTTTATCTTTCCCTCCTCCTTTCTGACGCCCATCCTAATAAAGCCTATGCCTCTAACTTACCCCTCCACATTCCTCCCCCTCCTTGTTCATGGGATGAATAAATACAGAGTGGGTGAGTGCCCTCTTAGGTGTTTATATGTAAAGCTTTAGAGAGAGAAAAAGATGCTACAGATTTTCATGTATCCTAAGTTTAAAAATAACTGACCTAGAACAGTGCTTCTCATAATTTAAAGTACATGGGAATTACTCAGGAATGCTGTCAAAATGCGGATTATAATTCAGGAAGTCTGGGATGGGGCCTGAGATTCTGCAGTTCTGAAAAGCTTCTGGGTGATGCTGATACTACGTGCATGGGCCATACATTGAGGGCAGAAAACTTAGAGTATTTTCCTATAATAGAGTTAAGGACACTGATGCCCAGGGAGGAAAAGGGGTGTGCCCTAGAGCGTACAGCAGAGCTGGGCACCGAACGAAAGCCTCCCAACTGCCATCCCAGGGCTCTGGCTTCGGGGTTGGCAGCGGGGGAGGGGTTTGGTGCCTGGGGTGGAACAAGGCACAGGCAGCTGTTACAGGCAGTGGGAGAAGGTGCAGGGGAGGCATTCATTCAGACATAAGCTGACCCTCCTTTGTCCACAGACTCCCACAGGGAATAAAAGGAAGTAAGAACTCACCTGAACAGGGGTGATTGGCTTGAGTGACCACAGCTTCCTGCCCAGGAATGCACTCTCACCAGCTTGCATCTGAGGCCTGCTGGGCCTCCATAACTTTCCTTGGAGAAGGGAGGGATGGCCCCAGACTCTGCATTCAGCCACCTCATGAAGTGGCTGGGGGAGAATGAATGGGATCTGTTGATAGCACTATCAGGGTAGACAACCAAGGGAAAGAGGAAAAGAAAGGAGGAAAGACCTGACCTGCCTCCCAGATCAGGACCAGCATGCTCCTCATCCTATGATCCGCCTCAAGCCCCTTCACAGGCTCCAGGCTCTGTACCACCAGCTCCACTGCTGCGAGCCCTGCACTGCAGCTCCCAAGGTGATGCTTTACCTCCCAGGCTCCAGCCAGGCTGGGCTTCTTCCCAGCGCTCAGCCAGCCAGGCCAGCACTTTCACCCCTCTAGGCCTCTGCACTGTCTGCTCCTTTTCCTAGAGCCCTTTCTTCCCTTGCCTCTTCGGCTGCACCTTTCTGCCCATACCTCTCATCTTTCAGGTCTGTTCACAGGTCCCAAGGCCCCTCAGAGGTCACAATCTCCTGCCACAACACCCTCTGCCTCTCCCCTAAACTCTCATCAGCTTTATAATTCCATCAGAATTTGTTTTCATGTCAGTCTGCCTATCCCCACAGGGCAGGGACCTTGGCTATGTCCATGCCCCTGTGCCTCGGCCACAGCTGGGGCTCAGTAAACATTTGCTGTAAAAGAACAAATGCTTGAAATACTGCTCACATCACGACTGCAAAGCCTCCTGCCTCCATGCTTCCATGTGACCTCACTCACCCAGACTTGTACAGGATTGGGATTTGCACGATTATCTGGGTACAGGCCTCTACTGTGCTGTGGCCTGACTGCTATTTTAACAGAGATCAAAACATGGCAATACTTAAGCAGTAGCTCTTTTATTTTTAGCATAAGTGGCTTCTGCAGGTCACATCAGCCTCTCTGAGTGTGGTCTTCTGCACTGTCTGTCAGATCTAAATGACAGAAGATATCTGGGAAAAACTTTGACAGCATTACTCTGTCAATGGTTGAGGCCCAGAAAGGGAAAGGGCTCATTCAAGGCCACACAGCCAGTGTGTGGGGATGCCAGATGCCCCTGGCACAGCTTAAAGTCCACAGCTGAGCTTCAGGCCCACCCAAGCTCAGTGAGAGCACCATCTGCCTGGAGGCTGGGCAGGGATGGAGGAGAGAGAGGAGAGGGTGGATGGGAGCATTCAGCCTCAGGCCCAGAGCCAGGGTGTGGTGGGTGGGGCCCCCAGCAGGAGACCTGAGTGAGGCCTGGCAGCCAGGCACGGGGGAGCCAACTGGCTCGGGCTGGGTGGTGGCATGCTTGTTCTCCATGCGTGTGACAGTCTATTTTTTAATCAGTACTCTCCCCATCCCCCAACTCCATGTGCCCTCCCAAAGGACCCCATATTAGGAATAATGTCCTGACTGAGGCCAGGGCCACCCTAGGGATCTTCGGGAGGGTCCCCAACATCTTCTTAGGGAGCCTATAAGAACTAAATGGCCTAGAAGGCAGAGCAGGAGGCTCAGGGATGAAGTGTGTCCTCTGCCTGTGTGGCCTTGGGCTAGTCCCTACACACTCTAACCTCAGTTTCCCCTACCTGTACAATGGTGGAGGTATGCCAGACTGGGTGGGAGTCTATTACATCTCAAGCACTTAGAAGCCACTCAAGCTCCAAGGCACTAACAATGCCCACCCATCAGGCCCTGGCAGAGCCTTCCATGCCCACAGTGACTGCAGGGCACCCTTGATCCTCTCTGACCTACTCTCAGGGGAATGGATAGGTTGAGCTGGTTCAAAGGCCAATCTCAGAGCCCTGGACCCTAGACCCGGTGAGGCTCCTCCTTCCAGGACCTAAGCTTCAGGGATGATGAGGATCAGAGATGAATGCTGTCTGTTCTGGGACAGGTGGCTTGCTTTTTCTGAGCCCCTGGCACTCCATCTCATGTGGGAGAGACCATGTTGTGCAGGAGTTAAGCACACAGTTTTTGGGGCCAGACTGCCTGGGTTTGAATCTAGCCACTTATCAGGTGTGTGACCTTGGAGGCTCACTTAACCAATCTCTCTGTGCCTCAGTTTCCCATCTACAAAATGCTAATAATAACAGTACCCTCATGGAGTTGTTGATGTGCAAGGAACTAAAAGCACCCATGACACGTAGTAAATAACAATGAATAACCACTTTTAAAGAACTGTGGCTTTTATCTCTCAAGCACTCTTAGACTCCAAGAGATTTTATTCTGGAGGATTACACGCAAGGGTCTCAGGTCAGCCCACTCTCCTGTCCCAGGGGCTCATCCGACCTGCCCCTTCCTTGACCCTTGACACCATGGTGTCAGCCCCTCCTGCTAGCCCCATGTTTTTGGTGACAAGCCAGTACGGAGCTTTGTCACACCCACGATCCCCTCAGATCCTTAGTGCCCATATCTCAGCAGTCAGAAGTGAAGCCTGAGGCCCAGAGGAAGCAAATGATTTGCCCAAGACCACCAGCCAGTCAGCTAAGAGCAGAGGTTCAAGTGTCCATTCCTGAAGCTCAGTCCAGGCATTTTCCACTTGTGCCGATTCTCCCAACATCAAAGCCTGTTTCTAGGCCAGTCATGGTGACTCACGCCTGTAAGGCTGAGGCAGGTGGATCACTTGAGCCCAGGAGTTTATGATCAGCCTGGGCAACATAGTGAGACCCTGTCTCTACTAAAAATACAAAAGTTAGCCAGGCATGGTGGCGCATTCCTGTAGTCTCAACTACTTAGGAGGTGGGAGGATCACTTGAGCCCCGGAGGTTGAGGCTGCAGTGAGCCATAATCCTGCCACCATACCCCAGCCTGGGCAGCAGAGCAAGACTATCTCAAACAAACAAAGAAACAAAAAACCCAACCAACCAAACAAAAAAATCCTGTTCGTGGCCAAACATCAAAAAGTAACTTATACTGAGATACAACTAGTCTTAAGCAAGAGCCCATCTCCCTAAGAACCTGCTATTTTTATTTTTTTGAGATGGAGTCTCGCTCTGTCTCCCAGGCTGGAGTGTAATGGCGCAATCTCGGCTCACCATAACTTCCACCTCCTGGGTTCAGGTGATTCTCCCGCCTCAGCCTCCCAAGGAGCTGGGATTACAGGTATGCACCACCAAGTCTGGTTAATTTTGTATTTTTAGTAGAGATGGGTTTTCACCACGTTGGCCAGGCTGGTCTCAAACTCCTGACCTCAGGTGATGCACCTGCCTCGGCCTCCCAAAGTGCTCTGATTATAAGCATGAGTCACCACACCTGACTGCTATTTTAACAGAGAACAAAACATGGCAATACTTAAGCGGTAGTTCTTTTTTTTTTTTTTTTTTTTTTGGCATTTCTTATCATCTCATTTAATTTTCAGAACAACAGTATACAATAGGGTCTATTATTGTTTCTGTTTTATAGATGAGGAAACAAAAGCCCAGACAGGTCACATAATATAGTTAAGATCTCCCAGCTAGCCAGGAAGGGAGCCCAGAGGTCTAATCACAGAATCTGTGGATTAGCCACACAAGAGGCATTCCTGCAAGAATTCAGGAGTAGACTGAATTTTGTCCTACCCGCAGCAACCCTGGGAGTCTGGGCAGGGTAGGGTAGGGCAGGGTCTGCACAGTACT
This sequence comes from Callithrix jacchus, assembly GCF_049354715.1. Classification (NCBI taxonomy): domain Eukaryota; kingdom Metazoa; phylum Chordata; class Mammalia; order Primates; family Cebidae; genus Callithrix; species Callithrix jacchus. The sequence goes on along the minus strand of NC_133503.1, from coordinate 49,341,577 downwards.
GTATGATCCTGCCTCACCGAGTGGAAAAGCTAAAGCTAGCCTGGTGGAATTTCAGGCAGCAGCAGCCAGTTAGTAGACTTATTCCAGACAGAGGGCTTGTGTAAGCCTCTGGAATTACAGGGCTTGGAGGCTGCTTCCATGTTGACTCCTCCTGTAGCCACACTGGGTAGCAATTGAGCCCCAATGTCCAGGGACAGTTTACAAAAGACTCTAACCACACACACACACGCAGAGGTCTAACTCAGCAGACACACACACACACACACACACACACACAGGCCTAACTCAGCAGATACACACACACACACACACACACACACAGGCCTAACTCGGCAGAGCCTCTTTGCCAGCAGGCCCAGCCGCCCCTCTGACCAGATCTCAGGCAGAGCTACTTTGGATCTGCAGTCTGAAGCCCCTGGGGATGCAAACAACACCCACCCTCCAGTCCCAGCCCCTAGCCCTAGTTTAGACCACGACCATCTTCTTCTGGGAAACCTTTCCTCCCAACCAAATCTCCACCCTCACCCCCCTGCCCCATCCTTCCAGACTCCAGTTCCAGATACACCCCCTCCAGGATGCCTTGAGCATTGCTTCAAATAAGGTTCAGGTCTGCTCTGAAGTCACCTCTGAGAGAGGCCTTTCCTAACCACCAACCCCACAGTAGCTCCCTAACTGCTCTCCGTCCTAACAACATGACTTTTTTTTTATGCCACTTTTACCTATCTGAAATTATCTTGATGATTTATTTGTTTCCTTGTTTCTTTTCTATTTCCCCAATTAAAATGCAAGTGCCTTGAGGGCAGGGGCCTGTCTTATTCACTACTGCAACCCCAGGGTCTAAGCACCCAAGCCACCCCATTGCTCCGGGGACAGGGAGGCCCATAGAGAGAAAGGAATTCACCCAAGGTCACACAGCAAGTGAGTGGGTGGTAGAGGTTGGCCTAGTGCTGTAGCCCAGGGCACATGGCCTGTCTCTACTCTGCTTCAGTTGACCCTTCAATCAAATCTATCCTGCTGCTGCCTCTTCTCTACGATGGGGACCAGAGCCTGCAGGGGCCTCACCAATAGCATCCCCCTGTACTTCCCCGGGCCCATGGTGCCCTTATCTGGGCAGTCCTGCCTGCTTCCCCTCTGTCCCTCCCTCCTGGCACCAGCATCTCTGATGAGCTGTGTCTGGAAGCCTGGGAGCTGCCCTGAAGGAAAAGGTGCCTCCCAGGCCAGGCAGGGGTCTGGAGGTGTGCTCAGCCTTGTGGCAGGTGGAAGGAGTGTGCTGGCCCCTGCCCTGCCCACCTCCCAGAGCTGTGACATGGGCTCAGGGAGACACATGTCAACCCTGGAAATGGGCTGTGACTAGGGGTAGAGCAGAGATGGAAGAAGCCTCCTCCCATGCTTCTCCCCTCTCTCCAGGTGTTCCACGGACACTCATGTCCCCACCCACTTATCAAGGAAGTGCTCTTTCCCAAGGAGAGGGAGCTCTGTTGCCTTCTACCCACAGAATCACTCTGTGAAAACCTCTTCCCCTCCTTGGCCCTAGTCTCCCCAGTTTAAAACTGGAGACTGGATTACATGCCAATGGAAGAACCCAGGGATGTACCAGGAACCAGGCGCCTGAACGCCACAGGTTTGGTTGGGTTGGATATTTTCCTACCTTAAAGGATGGAAAGTAGATAAGGGCAACAACTGACTGGGGAGGAAAGGAGTTAAAGGCCTTATTTAACCATGTAAATGCTGGTTCCAACCACAGCTTCGCTTAGGTGTCAGTTGTGGGGTTGAGAGGAGCTGGCCCAGGGCTTGCAAGGCTGTAAGCCAGAGTGGTAAACAACATTCCTGGGGGAAGTTTGAATATCAAGCTAGAGAGATCCTAGTCCATCCCCCTCGTACTGATGGAAAAACTGAGGACCAGAGAAGGGGAGGAATCAGCCCAAGATCTCCTAAGGAAACAGAGGAAGGGGATGCCACACCCAGCAAACGGGGTTTTTCTTTTTCAACTCCCCGGAGGGGTTTTCAGTTCCCCTGAGGGATCTCATCTGACTGCCTGAGGCAATATGGCAAGTAGTTGGGGAGCACATCATCAGTTTCATTTGTGGCTGCACCCTCCTCCGACATGGAATGGGCCAGGCCTGGGGTTGGTGACAAGGCAGGCTGGCACCAGCAAGGCTTCCAACCCCTTGTCCCAGTGTACCCTAAACCCCCATCAGCATCCAGTTTCACTTCCACTTGCCACTGGACAGGCAGTAGGGCACTCTCTGACTAGCCCTACAGCCACCACCACCACTGCTGCCCACAATGCAATTTCCCCCTCAGGGGCCACCTTACCATCCCCTCACTGGAGGCCGAGAGAGCAAGGGTCTTTCTCCAAGATCACATAACAAGTTGGTTTATTCCAGTGCCACCTGCCATTCAGGACAGGGTGAGGGTGGGGGATGGGGCACATGCTGCTTCTTACTCAGCTCTTGTCTCTTCCAGACAACCTGGACCCCCAGGATGGAGTTCCCTGTCCCCTTCTGGAATAGGCCCATAACTTGGGGTGATGGGGGAGGAAAGAAGACATTCCCCCTGCCCCCCGCCCACCCCACCAGTCCTCAAAGAGATCTTGCCAGGGCTCTGGATGGAGTCCCTGATTCCACAGCGCAGTGGTTAGAAAGAAGCCAGGCCCTCCACTCACTTCGCCTCTGGGGCTTCTTTTTCACCTTGGCAAGGAGGGCAATATCAGGGGTGTTGTCAGGCGGGCAGCGCGGGACAGTTTCCCCTCTCCCTGAAGGCGCTGGAGAGAGGCCTCGATTTCCCGAGGTAGGGCTTGGGCTGGGTGGTCCCCACGGTGTGATTGCTGTAGCATCCTGTGTGCCCCACCCACACAGCCAGACCCCAGAACCCGGTCGGGCGCCCCGCTGGCCGGGAGGAGTGAGGAGGCCCAGCTAGCACTGGCCGTTCCCGCTGCCCCCACGGCGCCGGTGTTGGTCAACCCTAAGCAGAGCCCAACCTGCTGTTGTCCTGGGTCAAGTCGGTCCCACCTTTCCCAAAACGGGCTTGGGGGCACAGACTCCGGACTTGCCCACCTGTGAGCCTGGTTTGCCTCACCCCGATCCGCCTTTGGGGAGGAGCTCGGGGGCCGGAGCCCCCATGAAGCCCGGGAGAGCAGCTTCCCGGCGTCAGGGCGTCCTCCAGTTCCTGAGCTGCTCAAAAGCCACGAGATCCCTCCAGCCCACCACCTACAGATGGGGAAACTGAGGCCCTGAGTGTAGAAGCGACTTGGCCAAGGTCACCCCGCGTGCGAGGACTGGAGCCCAGATGTGCCACCTCCTCCGGGGCGGCGCCGGGAATAGCGCAGGTGGAAAGGGGCGAGGCTCGCGCGTTGCCCGCACCCCTGCCAGGCCAGCGCCCCTCACTCACCTCCAGCCGCTGCGCACGGTCCCCGAGCTCCCGGGCGCCGCCGCCTCGGCACACCTGGCCGCGTCCGTCAGCGCGCCCCGCCCCGAGGTCCCCGCCACCCCCGCCCCGCGCCAGGCCCGGGCTCCGCACCCGACGCCCCCTCCTCGCCGCCGCCGCCGCCGCCTCCGCCTAGCGGGCTGCTCCGGGACCCCGGGCTGGGAGCCGGGAGCGCTGGGCTGGCGGGCGGGAGGGCGGGAGAGCTGCACTCCTGCCGCCTGCTCCCCGGGGTCCTAGCGCCGCCCCGTCTGTCCCGCCCCGCCCAGCCCTGGGGATGCGACTCCCTCCTCCACCCGCTCAGCCTCCAGTCTCCAGGCGGGTCCCCCTCTCTCTCCTCTCGCTGTGGCTTACTCTTGGCTGCCTGGTTGTCTGTCTCTCCTTTTCCTTCTCATTTTCTGTATCTCTAGGTCCGTCGGTCTGTCCTAAAATCCTATCTCCTTCGTATAGAAGGGACAGTTTCTTTGTGTGTCCTTCTCTTTCCTCTAAGCCACCCACTACCCATTTCGAAATCTGCGTCTGTGATTCTGTCCCCATAACTGGTACCACCTCACACCCCACCTCTTCCTGGCTTTCCTTTCAGACCTGGGTGCTCAGGCCCATCTTGCCCACTATGTCTCAGTCCCAGTAACTAGAATAACTGTCTCCCTTAGTAGCACTTAGGCAAATGGGCACTGAGAAGGGTGACCGCGTCCCCACTTGCCTGCTGCCATCCCTTGACTTAACCAGTGGGTCAGCAACAAGGTGGGGGTGCTGTACGGCAGCTCTGGGGCTCAGCTCCCCACCTTTCACTGAGCAAAATGCCATTCAGATTGAGCATGGGAAGCCCAATGGCAGTGACCATGTACATTCGAGTCATGTGGGGATGCTGTTAAAAGCCCAGATACCCACATTCCAGCACCCCTCCCATTGAGGGCACGGGCCAGTAGGCTTGGCACAGGACTGATGACAAGCAACCTCCACAGCCCCAGCAATTTACAAGCGGAACCGCAACTGGAAAAATGCTGGTCTAGGTTTTCACCGAAGTTTCCCTGGGTTCCCCACCCCTTTGGCCAGGGTGGTTCCAGTTTCATGTATCTTCTGCATCAAGAGTTCTGTGTCTAGATTGCTGCCGAAGGAAGTTAGGAATGTGCTAGTGTGAGCCCACCCCACCCAACGTCCTGTGAAACACGCACCTGCAGGTGGCCCCGGTTTGGGATGTCCCCTTTTCACACTGGCAGACTCAGAATACAGAAAGCCAGGTGACAAGGGGAAAACCCTCCCTGGCAGTTCCCATTTCTCCTCCTGGCCTCGTGGGCTTCAGAGAATTCCTCTGATCATGTAGCTGCTCTGTTCTCATCCTCTGGTACCCAGAGTGGGGGCTGGGTTGGGAGAGTGAGGGGTGGGGTGGGATCCTGGGACCCCCACCAGGTGAGGTATCACTAATCCTTACAGTGCTTGTTCTCTGGAAGTGGCTGTAGCCCAGTCCTTGGGAAACCAGGAAGCTGTGTGTGGGTGAGAGGAAAAGAGAGAGAGAGGCTAGGATTGCTGTGTGGGTGGTATGAAAGAGAAAGAGATGCGGAAAAGAAAGGAGAGAAAGTGGTTTGGTCTGTACGTAGGTGTGTGACAGTGGGTGTGCAAGAGTGGCTAGGTCTGTAGGAGAGAATGTGTGAAAGATTTCAAAGTGTAGGTGTGTAGCAAAAGAAGACGAAGAAAAGAACATGCTTTTCACCTGTATCTATGGGAGGGAATATGTGTGGTTGTGTGAGAAAGTGTGCACATGTCTGCTTATATGTTTTCAGATGGGACTGCAGCTCTGTAAGCAAATCTGAGATAGGTTCGCATGTGGCAGCTATGCATGGGTGAGGGGACCTTCAGGAAGGTGTGTGTACCCTGCATGGATGTGTGTCTGAGAGCCTCCATGTGTGCAGATGTGTGAGTGCAAATGTGTGATGGTTTGCATGAGAACCTGGCATCTATACATCATGTGTGAATTCATGTGTTTATGGATGGATATGAAACCATGTATGTGTGAGTGCATGGAGGTATATGTGCTCCTCACCATCACCATCCTGTTACAGTCACTGAGGAGCAGGGGAGTGGAGGGGGAGTAGGCAGCTTCCTGCCCAGGCTCCTGCTCTGTTTGCCCTCTCTGTCACAGCCTGAGGAGCAGGAGCCTTGTTGTGGCCCCAGTGACCACTGTCAGCTGTTAACACAGGCACAGGTTCCTCTGCCTGAACAAGACAGACATGAGCAGTGGCAGGACTCAGCTGACAATACAGACCCACACTCCTCCCCACCTCAGAGGCTCAGAAAAGTGTCCACTAGAGTTGGAAATGGCTCCAAATTCACTACACACCTCCAGCCTCCACTAACAAGTGGCCACCGGCAAAGGTGGGGAGGGATCAGCGGTGGGTATCCAGGTTTCCCCCAGAGCATCCGAGTGGGAGGGAATGTGGCTTGGCAGAATCTTCCAACAACTCCCAGAGCCTGAACAACCTTTTCCCAGCCCCAGGTGGGTGGAAGAACACAGCCTGCTGCCTCATCACCATGGAGACAGGCAGCAGAGAGGGTGGTTAAAAGCATGGGCCCAGACCTCCTGGGGTTCAAATCTTAGCTCCTCCACCCACAGGCTGTGAGACTTTGACAATTCACTTAAACTCCTTATGCCTTAGTTTCCTCATCTGTAAAACGGAAATAAGAAAAGTATGAACTTCACAGGATTGTTTAGAGGACTAAGTACTCCATATGACGCATTTAGCTCAGTGCCAGGCAGCTGAACTGGAAGGCATAAGCCCTCGGTTCCAGCCCTAGCTTTGCCACCAACTTACAGTGTGACTTTGGACAAGTCACTTGCCGTCTCTGGCCTTCTGAGTCTCCATCTGCACAACAATCTCAAGAAACCCTATCAGTTATGACCATCTGAGACTTTGGAGGGCAGCTATAGCATGGGGCCGTCTTGGTGAGCTGGGGGCTTTAGTGTTGGCTGAGGCCTGATCATGAGCTCTATTTCCTCCCCATATCTACTTTCCCAAATCAGCAGCAGCTGATGGCAACTCTCTGTACCCTCTATCCCTTTAGCCTGCCAAGGGCCCTGCGCTGCCCTGCTCAGCTGGTACTGAGGCCTTGGAGAAATGGCACCGGTACCTACTGACTCCAAATAAAGGTATCTGCAGTGCCCAAAGCAGAAGATGTTGTGGCTCGTACTTAAACCTGCCCTGGAGCCCTCTAGAGAGGCAGGTATAATTGCGGAAAGATGGATGTAATTGTCTGAAGATACTAATCATCCTTTGGGGTAATGGGAGGAAGCTTTAAAAGGAAGCCCTAATCCACTAACAACCTGGCAGCCCCACAGCCTTCTTCCCTCCTGCTCTCCCGGCAGAGAGAAGGGACTCCAGCCACTCCCCATCCCAAGGGAGCAGAAAGCCAAGTGCGGGCTCTGATCCAAGACCACCCGGATTTTGACTCTCTGGCAAGACCCAGCTTTCTTCCTGCTTCCATCTCTGAGAAGTCTTCCCTACCTATTCCATCCTTCTGAAGTCTTTCCTGCCCTCTCTGTACCTAGAAATACTCTAGGCCAGACGTGGATGATCGACTGGCTGGATGTTAAAGAAAGGAATGAGGCCAGGTGCAGTGGTTCATGCCTGTAATCCCAACACTTTGGGAGGCCGAGGCAGGCAGACCACCTGAGGTCAGGAGTTCGAGACCAGCCTGGCCAACATGGTAAAACCCCATCTCTGCTACAAACACAAAGATTAGCTGGGTGTGGTGGTGGGCACCTGTAATCCCAGCTCCTTGGGAGGCTAAGGCAGGATAATTTCTTGAACCCAGGAGGCAGAGGTTGAAATGAGCTGAGATCGTGCCCTTCAGCCTGGGCGACAGAGCAAGGCTCCATTTCAAAAAAAGAAAGAAAGAAAAGAAGGAAGGAAGAAAAGAAGGAAGGAACCACACTGTTTCAGGCAAGAACACAATCATAGTCGCAGCTCTGGCACTAGCTGTGTGACCTTGGATAGGGGACTTAAATCTCAGTAGCCTCACCTGTAAAATGGGGAGAATAATACCTGCCTGCCTTGAGAGGCTATAGTACAATAACAAGAATGAGATGCTATCAAATGAACTGGCTCGGTGTGAGTTGCCAGCAGAGTTCATTAAAGGTAGTGCCTTCTTTTGTCCTCTCCAACCATGGTCTCTTCCATTCCAGGATGTCCGCAGACACCACTTTACGCTTATAATTCCAGAAGAGAGTGATGGCCAAGGGCACAAGCCCCGTATTGAGAAAACAATGCCTGGATCATGGCTTAGCAGCTTGCTAGCCATGCATCTCGGATAAGTCACACGTATTTCCTGAGCCTCTATCTTCTCATCTGTATAATGAAGATAATAACAGTATGTCTCTCATGGGGATTGCTATGAGTTTAAATGAAATGAAAAAGATGAAGCCCTTGGCACAGTGGGCTTAGCACATAAAGGCTTCTGACAAATAATAGCAGTCCTATTGTTGAGCGGATGATGATCATTTCCATTAATTATAAACATTTCTCACATACCTATCTAGATTACTCTAAAATTTCCAAAACACTGCCACAAGTAAGATCTTTGCAATCTCCCAACAGCTCTTTGAGGTAGCTAGGACTCATATTTTTATTTTATTTTCACAGATGAGGAAGCTAGAGCTCACCAAGGGGAAGGGATTTGCTAGGGCTTGGCTAGTTGGTAACATCCGGTCTAGAACAGCATCTGTGTCTCCTGACCCCCAGCCTGGACCTGTGAGAGGGATGGGAGCAGGTCCCAGGAACGTCAGGCTCTAGGAGACTGAATTTGGACTGACTCTGGCGTGAGGGCCTACCCCCAAGTTCAAGATGGCAGTGCCTCCCTGGGGTCCTCCTTCTTCCTGCCCTAAACAGGGAGGAAGGTACTTTCTTGCTCCTGCCCAGTCCCCTGTGTGACCCTAGCCTGGTGGGGAATGGTGGCCATGCTTGATCAGAGCCTGGAGAGAATTATTTCAGAGAGAAGAGTGGGCGGGAAGGCTGGTGAGATGCCAGCCAGGCGTCAACGACGCCTGCAGAGAAATGAAGTGTTCCTTCAATTTCCTGACGCACAAGCCCTCCCAGGACTGTGTCCCCCGCACGCCTGCACCCCCGGGATCTGCTGGCTGCGGCTCCTGCCTGAGCTGAGCATGGCCCTGCTCACATCCTCCCCATCTGGACCCACTTCAGCGTTTCCATGGGCCAACGGTGGAGGTGATTCAGCGTGGGCTTCCCTATCCCGCCCTGCTCTGCAGACGGCAGCCGCTGCAGGAAAATTATCATCATTCCTGCCCTTCCTTCCTTCCGTGCCGCGCACACTGTGGTCTCCCCACATGCTGCCGTGGGATCTCGCTGCAGCCTAGGTGGTGTACCATCTGCCCTGTCATCTCTAACAAATGGAAAACCGAGGCCTAGGTGAGGGACGTGGGCCTAGCTCAGCCACTAAATGCTGAATGACCTCTAGCTGTTTTTTCCTCACTCTGAGTCTCAATTTCCCCACCTGTAAAATCAGGAGGTCAAATTCTATCAAAGGCTTCAATCTCGACCTCCCAAGTTCCATGAGGTCAGCAACCACATCTGTTTTGTCCAGTGCTGCGTCCCCAGCAGCCCCGTGTAGCCAGCACTCCATACATTTAATGAGAGGGTCCTGCCCCATCAGTCGCTTGGGACACAACAGTGATTTGTAGCCACCAATGATTAAAGGGGAAACGAGAGTGGGAGAGGGGCTTTTTTTTTTTGACCAAGCAAGATAATGTGGGTTTCTCTCACTGCCTTCTCATGTGCCCTCTTTGGCAGAGAAAGGCGTGGGGTTAGAGGTGGTGCAGCCCGAACTGCACGTGGCTCACAGCCGCTCCTATCTCTCCACAGCTGTTAATCTGGGCATGCCCATGGGGCTGTGATGACGGAAAAATACGGTCAGGAGCCCTTGCACTAAGAACTGGGGGTCTCCAGTGACTCAGGTAGTCCAAGGGAAAGGAACACAAGCTTACCTGGTTTCTGGGCTGCTCTGGGCCCTGGGCCAGGGCTGGGGCCGACTGTCCTCACCTGCCGGGCCTTCACTACATCCCAGTCCTGGCTGGCCCTGCCATTGTGCTGGGACGCCATTTGTTCCTCTCTGGAGCAGCTGGATGGTTGGATGCCCAGGGCTGTGGGCAGCTGTGGTGTCCCCTGCGTGACTCTGCAGGCAGAGTTGTCCTCACTCCTGCTGACCCCGTCATCTTCTCCCAGGTCAGTGGGCCCTGCCTCTCCCTGCAGGCCCTCCTCACCGCTGCTCCCTTCGGCTTCCAGAGCCAGACACCTGTAGCTTCCATCAGGGATCTGGAAGGTGCAGGGGGTAAGCCTCCCTTCGCTGGGCGCAAGGGGAGGAGGTGGGAGGTGAGGCCCCAGCATGGTGCTGCTCCTCCTCAGTGATGCAGGGAAGCAGGCTCCTGGGCCTGGGCCAGGGACTGGGCTGGGGCCACCTGAGTGAGCCGGGTCTCTGCTCCTCACGAGCCTCCTCTCTGCAGTTTTGCCTTCCTCCGCTGATTCATAGAATTGGGGTGAGGTCTGGCTGAGGTGAAAGATAAGTCCTTCCTGGGCTGGGTGGAGCGGTGGACCTCCAATCCCTCTTCTTAACCCGTCTCTGGTGTGAGGCCCCTTCGGGACAATCTATATGAGTAGGGAGGAAAGAAACAGCACATGAGACAGCACGCTGTGGGTTCCAGGCTGAATTTCTGAGACCTGTTTGTCTTCAGGTGACCCTGAGAACTGGCTGGCATTTGGGGTTCAGGTTCCACACTCCTGTAGGGAAGTGTTTCAAAAGCTCCAGTCATTTAACATCCCAGATTTTCACCACATCCTCATGCTACGTGAAACTTTATTTAATATTTTTCTTTAATCAACTTGAAATCACTTCTGTTACTTTAGAATTATCTTAAGCAATATTTGCAGAGAAACCACAAGTATATCGTGCTCAGTCATTTTCCCCCTAACGCACATGAAATAAATATCTAGTGATTTAACAACACTTATCTAGACACCACCTAGAAAGAATTCTCTCATGTCCCACCAAAGGTACCTACACCACAGAAATCACAGGAATGGTGTGACCTAAGTTGCAAACTGGGGATAGGTGCCCTCTGAGGAGGTTGTACAAGAAAGACGGTGCAAGCCAGGCATGGTGGCTCACGCCTGTGACCCCAGCACTTGGGGAGGCTGAGGCAGGTGGATCACCTGAGGTCAAGAGTTCAAGACCAGCCTGGCCAACATGGTGAAACCCTGTCTCTACTAAAAATATAAAAATTAGCTGGGTGTGGTAGGCACCTGTAATCCCAGCTACTTGGGAGGCTCAGGCAGGGGAATTGCTTGAACCCAGAAGGTGGAGGTTGCAATGAGCTGAGATTACCCCATTGCACTCCAGCCTGGGCAATAGAACAAAAATTCTCTCTCTCAAAAAAAAAAAAAAAAGAGATGCAGTGGTGTGCTTTCAGTGTTCAGGCTTTCAGTTAGAATCCTAGCTCTGCCATTTCTATGACAATCAGCAAGCCAGCCACAGGACCTCTCTGAACCTCCACTTCCCCATCTGTAAACTGGGTATTTAATATTTCTAACTTCCAGTTGCACTGAGGATTCCATGAGAACATGGATGCAGAGGACTTGGCACAGTTTCTAAGCCATAATTTAATATATGTTGGCTTGTTTGTTCATTTCACAAAAATTTCTTAACAGTCCTATTATATTTCAGACATCATAAAAAGTACTGGGGATATAGCAGAGGGATAAAGAAGCCTTAAAATGTGGTGGGGAGAGCTGTGAATGATAGCAAGAGAAACAATAATAATTGTATGATTATTTATATACATGTTAGGAATGATGATAATCCAGGCTAGAGGGGATGGAGGCTTTCTGTAAGGGGTGGCAAGGAGGGGAGGGATGGGAGAGATACTTGGGTGGAAGAACTGGCTGGGTTGGAGGCAGATGGAGAGTGGGTGTGGAGAAGAGGGAGGAGCCTAGGATGCAGCCCAGGTTCCTAGCTCTGGTGACAGCGCTTTTGTTAATAGACATCGGGAGTAAATGAGAAGGAACAGCTGTTTAGCAGAACAGGGAGATGAGTTAGGTTTTGGATTTCTAGGGGAACTGAGCAGTAGGCGGTTCCACAGAGGGGTCTGGAGAACAGGGGAGAATTCCAGGTTGGGAACAAAAATCTAGAAATCGTTTGTGGAGGCAAAGGGTGGAAGTGGGTGAGATGCCCCAGGATGGGCAGGTAGTGTGTAAAACAGAACAGATGGCCAATTACACTTGGGAGGAAATCCTGGAATCAAGGGATCTTGCTTAAAGACTGGATTCTGCTGCTACTTAGCTGTGTGAAATCGGGCAAGTGTGAACTCTCTTACTCTCACTTATCCTATTGCAAAATGAAGAGCATCGAGAATCCTGAAAATTGTGAAAGTCTGTGGACATGGGTGACCTGAGGATCTGGACTGACCTCAGCTGCCTCCACTCCCAAGCAAGGATCAGGCACCTCCCACCACAACAGGCTGGGTCAAGGTCTTGGTTTCTGGCTGGGGCTGTGCCAGGAGAGTCTGGCAAGCAGGCAGAGAGATAAGCGCATTACCAAGCCCCAGGGCAAATCACAGCCAACCAGGGGAAAGGCAAACAACCGTCTGAATTATCAGAAAGATAACCAGGCACCTGTTACATTATAGCAGCCTCAGTGACAGCATAACCAGGAGAAAGAAGCCCACTTTCTGCCCCTGGGAGAAGAACAGAAGCACCTGTTCCATCTCGGGTTATTCACTTAGATTATTGGGTAATTTCTCACATCAACCCTATGAGAGAATTACCTTATTATTATCCCATTTCAGAGGTGAGGAACTTGAGGCTGAGATAGGTGAAGTGACTTCTTGCCTAAGGCACACGACTAGTAAGTGGCCAGGCTGGGATTCTAACCTAGCTCTGACACCTTGACCAGGATGGTGGATTCAGAGACATGCAGGAGAGGCTCAAGACCCTCGTTCATCTCCAGTCGCTTTCTCATTCACCAGCTGCTGCCAGATTTCTGCCATTTGAGTTTCAAAGAATCTTAGAATTTCACAAAGGCCAGTAGCACTCCGAAGAGACAGGACTGGCTGTGTGAATAGGGGCAGGTGCCTTCCATACTCTGGAGTCAGTTTCCCTGAGGGCACCGGGGAATGACTGAGCCAGATGATGCTGGAGGATCCGTCCATTGCAGGATCCCCCGATTCTAAGCACCTGGATACCCCCCTCCGTCATCCCCCAGGGTAGAGCCAGATGGCCAAGGCAGAAGGGGTGAGTGTGGGGAGGGGGCAGGGCTCCTCTGACTCCCCACGGGGGCCTCGCCTCACTCTATCCCTGCTTCTGTTTTGATGTATTTGACGGTGGCCACGGTTTCCAGGAAAGAAGAGAGAGGCGGAAAAGTTAACTTTCCACCCACACAAATATTTTTGGCCAGCGTTGTCTTCACGCTGCCAAGCCAGGAGGGAGGAGTTGGCAGGAGCACTCCAATTCAAGGTCCCCTCCCAAGGAGGAAGGAGGACTCCCAACCCAGTCGAGGAGCTTGGGCAGGCCCTGTGCAGGCCTAAGCCCTGCGGCACCCACCTCTGTGCAGGGACTGTGGGGTTTGACATCGAAAACAATAATGGCAGCTGCCACTAACTGAGAACCTGTTAAGTCTGAACCCAACCCTTTACCTGACACTCCTGCTGTGTGAGTGCAGTCTACAGAGGAGGAAACTGAGGCACGGAGAGGTAAGCACTGTGTCCTGAGTCACACGGGTGGGGCTGGCAAAGCAGGATGTGAATGGAGTCAGTTGAGGTCTGTGCTTGTATCCACTGCTCTCAGCAGCTGCAGACTCCAGGGACCCCCAACAGCCCCTGGGGTTGCTGGGCTTTGCCACAGCTCAGAGGGCCAATTCATCCATGAGGATGGATCTCCTCTGTGGGTGGGCAAGGACCTGCCATAGCCTCCACAGACATGAGAGGGAGTCCTACGAACCTCTAACTCCGTTTCCCCCAGATTCCTGACCCTCATCCGGATACAGGCTGTAAAATACCTGAGCCTTGGCAGAAAGGGCCGATAGAGTCCACAGAACCCACTGTCGTCATCTCAGAGAGAACTCCGAGCCCAGAAGGGAAGGATTCACCTACAGTTGTGTGGCAAGCCAGAGGCAGGCATGGCACTGGAACCCAGGTGCCCAGGCCTTCCAACTCTGGATCCTCACAGAAGCCCTGCTCACTCTGAGGGATCAGCCTCCACTTCTCCCTCCTTTTCCCCTCTGCATGAGTCCAAGCAGAGGCCCGCAAGACCAGAGGACTGGCTGAGCATCAGGTGCTCCACAGTCTGAGGGCCAGCCAAGACACCCCAGGGCTCCTCTTGTTGGCTTCTGCAATGGCCTTGGGACCCTCACATCCCTTCTGCTGCTGTGTGTGTGGTGGGGAAAGGGCACAGGCTTTGGCATCAGGTCTGGGTTGGAATTCTCACCCAGTGGCTGCCTGACACTGGACATGTCTCTTATCTTTCTAAGCTTCACTTTTCCTGCCTGCAAAACAAGGCTTAAAACAGAATCTACTTTCCAGGATTGTTATAGGGATTAATAGAGAAAATATAGGTTTATTCCTTCACCCTGCTGTGTGCTGCTCACCTGCTGGGCTCTACAGACGCTTGGTGAGCCTGGCATTTGGGGCCCCAAGTGCTTGGTGTGCACAGACTGCAGTGATTATAAGGCACAATCCAGGCTCCTTCTGATTCCCCGTCATCTACAGAGTCCCCATAGGGCTAAAGAGCCTCCCTTGGGCTGCAGAAGAAGGAAAAGGAAGCGAAGGGTGCTGAGCTCAGGGCTTAAGTAGGTGCATTGCAGAGGTTAGGGTGTGAGGTCCTTGTTCCAACTCTTCCATTGACTCACTGAGTCATGCTGGGAAATCACAATATCTAATTTTATCAGTGAAAGACTATAGGGTGGAGGGAGAAGCAGCCCAGGAAGACTAGACCCTCCTTCCTTCAAAGGCCCTACTGCCCAAGGCTCCCTACTTGACCTCCCTACCCGCTGTCCCTTCCTGTTTCCATCCTATACGAAGTCTGATCCATTGCCCTGGAGTGCAGCTTTGAATGTGTTGCTCACCTGTTCAAGAGCTTTCCGTGGCTCCCTGTTGTTCACAGATAAAGCGTCACTGCAAATGCAGACTCAAAGGCAAATCTTATGATTCTTGGCTGAGGGGAATGAGAAAGGGCTTCCTGGGGTAAAGATCATCCATCAAGTCCAAGTGAAGGCAAGAAGGCAGAACAATTGGGGATGACTCTAAAGAACCAGGTGGGCTTGGATGGCTGAGTTTAGGACATGTATGGAAGGGCCGAGAAGGTGACCAGCTTGTGACAGGCTTTGGCTGCCTAGGCTCTCTCCTGCTAGCTGTGGGGGGCAGCCCTACAGGGTTGGGGGAAACCACTGCAAGGCCCAGCTCTGTGGGTTTGCGTTGGAGGCAACACGGCCAGAGCAGAAGGCAGGGGACTGAAAAAAAGGGCCGCCTTAACCCAATGTGGGGTCCCAGCAAGAGGAGAATTTTGGAGCAATTTCTTCAGCAGCTGCACAAGGCCAGGCACATAAAACAATAGGCCAGGACCAGTGGCTCACGCCTATAATCTCAGCACTTTGGGAGGCCAAGATGGCATGGTCACCTGAACCCAGGAGTTTGAGACTAGCCTGAACAACATAGTAAGACTTCTGTCTCTACAAAAATGAAATATTAGCCAGGCATGGTGGCACACGCCTGTTGTCCCAGCTACTTGGAAGGCTGAGCGGGAGGAGTGCTTGAGTCCAGAAGGTCAAGGCTGCAGTGAGCCGTGATTGTGCCACTGCACTCCAGCCTGGGAGACAGAGTGAGACCCAGAGAGAAAAGAAAAGAAAGAAGGAAAAAAAGAAAGAGAAAGAAGAAGGAAGGAAGAAAAGAAGGAAGGAAGGAAGGAAGGAAGGAAGGAAGGAAGGAAGGAAGGAAGGAAGGAAGGAAGGAAGGAAAACAAAAAACCTTAGTGATGATAATGGGTGATGTTTCTGAAGTGTTCACTATGTCACGTGCTATTCAGACATATTTACAGCAGCTCATTTGCTACTCATCACACCATATAAGGAAGGTGCTATTATTATCCCCATTGTGCAGATAAGGAAATGGAGCTTCCATGACTCGCCAAGCTCACACAGCTAGTGAGTGAGTCAGGGTGCATGTCCTGATGGTCTAGCTCCCAATGTCACTCTTATCCATAAGGCTGTACTATCTCAATGGTGTAAGTAGTTGCTGAATTAAAGAATGAAAAGATGAATGAATGAAAGAGAGGGATGGGAAATGGAAGGATGGGAGGGAGAAAGGAGCTTCTCTCCAATGTGTGGTACATTGCCGGGCACGTTGTAGATGCGTATTTATCAAGTGAAACAATACATGCGGAGTTACCAATAAATTAGCTATAGGTATTTATAGCTAGGGGCAAAATGGAGGCACCCTGGAGAAAAAGGTGACTCAGAATAGGATCAGATGGCTCGGGTTCACGTGCACACCAGACCCCTGTCTAGCAGCACCCTTGGCACCAGACTGGGGTGGGGGAACTGCCTGGCCTGTCCAGAGCTGAGTTCTCCCTGACAACGGGAAGAAAGCTTCTGTTGTCCTTGCAAATCTGACCTATGTTCCTGCCTTAGTGTTTCTCTCCCAAGGAGGGGATGAGAGCCAAGGTGGAGGGTTCCTTCCCCATGGCTCCAAAGGTGGGGAATCCCAAGCCCTTCCAACCTCCAGAGCTAGTAAGCATGAGAAAGCCCAGCATTTTCCTTTACCTTGCTATGTAGTCTAGGAAGAATCACTTTCTTTCACTGGGCTTCAGTTTCTCCAGCTGAGAAAGACCTTGGGCAAAGTGGTTAGTGAGGGCGGTAGCAGCAAGGTTGCCGCTACACCTGAATTCTTCTTGGCCTTGCCCAGTTCCAGTGTTTTCCAGTTGGGGGAGTCAGTCCCAGAGGCATGTCCACCATGATCCCATGGTGCTGAACCCTCCCTCTAGTCCTTCAGGACAGACTGACCAATCCTGGCATCCTTCCTCCCTCCCTCAGCAGCCATCAGCATCAACCATGCTGGATGTCCAGCCTACTGTGACCTCTTCTCCTTCCTCCCTAATCCTCTCCTGTCCTCCATTTCACCCTACCTCCTGGGGCAGAAGGGACCAGTGTTGGATGGGCATGAAGTGGAGCTGGGGGGAGCCCCAGGAACCACCGGAAACCAGCCCTTGGCACAAAGAAGTTGGGAAGAACTTCCAGCTGGGCACACTGGGTGGTCTTAGGAGAGGTAAGGTTTCAGTTCAGCCTCAGAATAGTGGGCAACTTCAGATAAGTCCCTGCATCTTGCTGAATTTCAGGTGCCCTCCTGGTAGAATGGAGACTCAGTCATTCATTTACTCATCTGTTCACTCAACGCATATTCACAGAACGCCGCTAAGTGCCATCACTATTTTAAGTGCTGGCAGTACACAGTGAACAAAAGAGAAAGAAACCCTGCCCACGTGAAGCTCACATGTTAGCTGGGGTGGACAGATAAATAAATAAGAATGTCAGATGATGTTAAATACGATGGAAAAAGAAGCCAGAAAAGCAGCCTGGGAGTCCTGTGGGTCATTAAGATAAAGAAACTGTGATATGAACATAACAACCCTTAACAGATGCCATTCCGTGTTTTGAATAGCATATGCATTTCAAGTTCACTATTACATTAAATTCTCATATGCAATTATAAAAAAACATAAAACCAACATTAGGTGGCAAACTTAGAAACATAAGCCCTGCAAACTCCTGGGAGACATATTTCTTATGCTAATATTCTTACTATTCAATTGCTCACCACTTTAGAACCTTCCTATTCCGTTCTGAATATGTCTACTATTTAGAAATGAGTGTGTTTTGCAATCCTGTATATAAAAAAATAAGATTTTGTATATTAGCATTCTTTTTTTAGAACATTCTTTTCCAAGTTCATTAGTGGTAGGGCATCTCCCGTCCGTGAAACACATGATATGCAATGAGTCTGAGGACAGTAATAATGATATTGCATTGCTGCAAGGATTGAATAAGGCAACCTCTGTACACGCTCAATAGAAACAGCTGTTGTTATTATGATGACCATTTTTGTGAAGTGGCGACTGAGGGCAGTACGAGAGCTACCATTTACTAAATGTTGAGCATGTGCTGGGCACTGTATCAGTCTTGTTTCTTGTTTCTTCCTCACAATAACATAATGAGGCCAGCACCTACTGTTATCCCCAGTTAACAGATTGAGGAAGCGGAGGCTCAGGGAGGGTGAGTCTCCGCCCATGATCCTAGAGCAGGAAAATGACCAAGCTGGAACCTGATAGGCATCAGGGGCCTGGCGTGGTCACTGGAGGTTTTCTGAGGGACTGGGGAGAGGCCATTTCACACAGCACGGAGTCCTTCGTTCTGGCCCTGGCTCTGCCATGCCCACTGTGACCGTGGCCACATGCCTCCATGCTTGGGCTTTGGTGACCCCCACTACACAGTCACAGGGCTGGGCTTGGGGTCTCAAGGTGCTCTTCCAGCTTTAGACTCCTGTGGAATCCAGCACCCGGGATGCTGGGGGACTCAAGCCTGTTCCAAATGGACTCACTGAAACCAGCCTGCTCACAGAACCAGCCAAGTCCCCTGCACGTCACATCTATTTCTGCCCTGCTGGGTTTATAAATACATGGGCCAGGGAACCAGCTTCAGAGGAACTGGGGAGACTGAAGTCATGGCTATAAATACAGGGCCAAGACTGGCTGGGGTCAGGCAGAGGTGTGACAGAGCAGAGGCCACTTGGCCATATCAGGAAATGGGGGCTCAGATGGGGAGAGACTTGCCCAAGGCCACACAGTCAGTGGAGGGGGAGAGGGCTGGTGCACAGGGCCCTGGCTCTGAGGCTGCTGCTCATGGCCACTCCCTGCCACATTCACAGTGCCCCCTCTCCCTGTCCCCCAGTTTAAACAAGAGACTGAGACTGATACTATGATTTCAGTTTCTATAATAAACTTATGCTGCTAACACATTGCTTTTTATCTGTTGCATATATTAGGGCTCCCAAATAGTGCATTGCAGAAAGGGTTCAAGGACTAAAAATTCACAAAATGCCTAACCAGCCTGGCATGGTGGCTCACACCTGTAATCCCAACACTTTAGGAGGCCAAGGCAGGCTGATCACCGGAGGTCAGGAGTTTGAGACCAGGCTGGCCACAAGGTGAAACCCCGTTTCTACTAAAAATACAAAAATTAGCTGGGTGTGGTGGCACATGCCTATAATCCCAGCTACTTGGGAGGCTGAGTCAGGAGAATTGCTTGAACCCAGCAGGCAGAGGTTGCAGTGAGTTGAGATCACGCCATTGCACTCCAGCCTGGGTGACGAAAGTGAAACTCCATCTCAAAAAATTTAAGAAATAAAAAAATAAAAATAGAAAATGTTTAACTATATCTACCAAATGGGATCCCTTCTTCTCCATGCCAAGTGGCCCAGCTGTGTGCTGAAGCCAGCCACACTGTCTCAACAGCCAATGCACACACCCTTTCCCAGCTCTGCATTCAGGGACATTGTCAATGGCTTAAAACGGGCCCTGGTGGGAGTAGCTACACCACGGAAACCGGCAGGTGCTACAAATCCAGGCTTTTTTCTTCTCCAGAGAACAAGTTGTTAGACATTTATCCACATACCGCTGGTTAAACCATGGCTAGTGAATCCCTACCATACCCATTTCCTGGCTGGCTGAACTTGCGCCAGTTGCTTCACTCCCATGAGCCTCCGATCTTTCATCTGTGCAGTGGGAACCCTAACCACGCCTGCATCACAGCGACTGTGAGGGCGACCTGAGCTTATGCCCCTAAGGGTTAGCACCACAGTTCTCAAACTTGTCCAACTCATCAGAATCACATGAGGGTCTTTTACACATTCCAAAGGTCTGGCCACACCCAAGACAAATTAAACGGCAATCTCTTGGGATTGGACCTAGGATCAGGGTATTTTGAAGATTCCCAGGTGGTTCCTTATGTGCAGGTAGATTTGGGAACCATCACTCTTTGCAAGCACTATATAGCTGCCTGGAGACCATACCAGGATGGGGAAAGTGCAAAGCCCTCATCCCTGCTCCATTGTTTAACTCCTGGGATTTCAGGTCTAAAACTGTATTAAGAATAGTGGGGTTTATTCATTTTTTTCCCCCCATTTAAAGCCTTAACCAGCTACAAGGAACCACAGGAGGAGAGGCTCTTATCCTCTCCTTTGCAGATGTGGGCCTGGCTGCCCCACACTCCAGAGCAGATGGGCCACAGGCTTATAGGCCCCAAGGAAGCTTCACTTCATGTGGTACACAGCTGGCCAGCCAGGGAGATGGAGGGGCTTCAGGCTGGTCTCTCCTCCACTTTCCAAGAGTCACACTGGCCCTTTTGGGCTGAAGGTTCCTGAAATTGGCTCTGCCTGCGAGACATTGAGCTCCTGGCTTGAAGGACTTGGATTAAGAAGTATTGAGCTCCTGGCTTGAAGGACTTGGATTAAGAAGTGTGACATCAGTGCACAGTTTATGCCAAGGGCTTGAGGCTCAGTCCAGCTTCTCCCTGGACCACCACCACCAACAACCAGTGATAAAAATAATCATACTAGTGACTGACATTCTTCCTATACACTAGGCTATGCTAGAGTGAGCGCCTCGAGAGGCATTATAGTATAGCACTGTTCTGTCCAACATGGCGGCCACTAGCAGCCATATGTGCTACTGAGCATTTGCAATGTGGCTAGCCCACACTGAGATGTGCTGGAAATAAAGAATACACACCAGATTTCCAAGACTTAGCACCAAAAAAAGAATGTAAAATGTCTCATTAACAAGTTTTTTTTTTTACATTTATTACATGTTAAAATGACGCTATTTGGAGTTTAAATAAATGCATTATTAAAATTGATTTCACGGGTTTCTTTTTTCTACCTTTTTTTTTTTAAAAAAAAAACTTTTTTAGTGTAGCTGCTAGAAAATGTAATATGACATATGTGCTCGCATTACGTTTCAGGGGACAGTGCTGGAATTGTAATCAGGAGGGCTGCTCTCTACTGCCACAGTCCAGTGCCGCATGCTGCCACATACCAGCTGTGAGACCTTGGACAAGTTATATCATTCTCTGTTCCTCAGGTTCCTCATCTGTAAAACCAGAATAATAGTAGTACCTACCTCTCATTTAAATGTGCCTGGCAAAGAAAGTCCTCAATAAAGGTCCTGGCACCCCCTTGGTATTGGACTAAGGGATTCCTTGGGTTATTTTATGACTCAGTAGGTACTGAGCTCCCTGTCACTGGTGGTAAACAAGCAGAGAATGAGAAACTCCTCAGTAGAAATGAACTGACCCCAGTATTACAGGAAAACCAGACTAGCACAGAGCATGGTAAGACCATAACCTTCTTCACTCTGAACATTCTACCTTTATTAATGTAGCCTAACATCAGATTAGCTTTTTTTTTCTTTCGACAGCTATGTCCCTATTGTGCTTGTGGTCCACAAAGACGTCACTAAACAGCTGCCACTTTTATGCCATATCTCCCACATCCTGTACCTGGGCAGTTGGCATTTTGAGCCCAATGGAGGACTGGATACATATTTAAGTTAGTTTGGCATCCTGCTGGCAAGAACTCTCAGTAAGGACTGGAGCCCAGATACAAGTCTATCAAAAGATAAGGATGGAATAAAATAACAGAAGGGAAATATGTTTTGTCAACATTTATCCTAAGCTACTGTTCAGGACACACTTGTTGAGGCTGAAGAACAGTGTGTGGGCATCAGATACTGGACAGGGAAGAGCTGGAGGGTAGAGGTACAGGCTCAGGAGCTGGGGGCAGGTCAAGGAGAGGAAGACACAGAAAGAGGAGGCTGAAGGGCACTGAGCCTAACTGCAGACTGGATCTGTTGGCCGGCCCCTGTCACCTGCCTCTCCTCCTCCCTGAAGCCATGGCTCAGCACACACTCAGACATTTAGCCCTGCTCCTTCCAATCCCTCCCTGTACCTGAGAAAAGCCAAAATCATTTTGCGGCTCCACAGGGCATGGCAATGCTGAAGGCGAGAGAGCTGGTCCCTGTGCCGGCACAGAGCGAGAGCCCAGTGCTCTGAGACAGTGCAGGGGGAAGGCGGGGGAGCGTGGTCTGCCAGCCGGCTCTGCACACTGGCCGCCTGCCTGGGAGAAGCCATAAGCAAACTGTGTGGCCTTGGGCAAGTGACTTCCCCTCTCTGAGCCCCAGTTTGTCCATGTACAAATCAAATCAAGGCTAATCACGGTGCCCATCTCATAGGGTGGTTGTGAGGATTAAACAAGTTAACATAGGGGCTTAGAACAGAGCCTGACAATGGCAACTGTCCAGTATACAGTAGGTGTTATTATTGCAGTGAGGGGGTTGAGCCTGTGTAAGTTGTTGGGGCAGAGGGGAGCAGCTTGAACTAGAAGTAGCTACGGAAATACACCATCCCAGCCTCTGTCCTCCAGCTTGGAGCTTCTCTGCTGAGTCTGTGCACATGTGTGTGCCTATGTCTGTCTGTATGTATATGTATTCATTGTGTATGTTCATATGTGAATCTTGGGTATATGTAAATATCTGCATAATGTCTGCATGTGTGTGTGTTTGTGTGCGTGTTTGGGCTTGTATCTGTGTCTACGTCTGTATGTATTTCTATGTGTCACTCTGGATATACGTGTCAGTGTGTAATCTGTGTAATTGTGCTTCTTTGTGTGTATCCATGTAACTGTGTGTAAGTGTGATGTGTATGTGTTTCTGGGTATGTGTGTATGCATCTGTGTGCGTATGTCTCTATGTACACCTGTCTGTGTGTACTTGTGTGTCTATGTAGCCATGTGTGCCTGTATTTATGTGTGTGTCTCTATGTATCAGCGTATCCATCAATGTGTGTATCTGTGTGTGCCTGTGTCTGTGCATATCTCTGTGTGCGTGTGTGTGTGTGTGTGCATGCGTGCATGTGGTGGGGTGCTGGAGTCTGTCTGCAGAGCTGCTGGGAGTGGCCCAGGAGGTGGTTCAGCCAGACCAAACAACACCAGCGAGCTTGCAGCTCCAGGCTTTTCTCCTGCCTCTGTTTGCTTTCTTCCTCTCCTTTCCGGTCCCCTTTAACCCGTTCCTGCTCCAGTGGAGCTGGAAAGGAGCCCTGTCTAGGTAGGTCCAAGGACCCCTCCTTTCCCTCTCCCCATAATGTTTTCTATCTTCTTGCCTCCACCCCTCTGCCCCTCCACCCCTCCACCCCTCCACCCCTCCACCCCTGCCTCATTGCCACGTTGATCCCACAGAGGTCCCTTCCCTGTCTGAGCCTCAGTTTCCTGAATTTCCTCATCTCTTTATCCCTCAGGTATGAACCATCACACTATCCCTGCTGTCAGTGACAAGAAATAGCACTAGTCCTGACCACCCGCCAACCTGGGAGACTCAGGTAGAACATTTCAGGAAGTGCTTTTGGTAGTGTTTATGGCAAGATTTGAGACCAGGCCCTGGGGAAGAGCCCCACCTGGGGCTTGGGGCCTCTGGCCACCTGGCCTCACTAATCACAAAGTCCCCAACTGGGGACTACAGGGACTATCAGAAGGGAGCAATTGGAGGAGCAAAGGCCTCCAGGTTTCCATTTAGCTAAAGGAGTGTTCATTGAGCACCTACTATGTGCCAGGAGCTTAGGGTTGGCTCGTTTAATCCGCATAGCTGCCTTGTGAGGTAGGTGCTATTTCTGTCCACCTTACAAACGAGGAAACTGAGACTTGGCAGGGTTAGGTAACCTGCTGGAAGTTACAGAGCCAGTGGGGGTGGGGATGGGACTGGAACCCAGGCCGCCCTCCTCTTAGGCATATCACTTGCTGCCGCATTCTCCACTCTGTGAAATGACAATCATACCCCCTCCTTTAGCCAGCAGAGCTATCAGCAGGCCTGATACCGTTGAGCTACAATTTGGTCAGTGCCAGCCGCAGTATGTGAATCTTCATCACAACCCATTTTACAGGTCAGGAAAGTGGAACTGAGACGCAGTCACCTGGCGAGCTCTCATGGCTGCGGTGGGAGCAGAGCATGGGATCACCTGGCTTCTCTTCTTTTTCTTTTTGCCTCACCCAGCAGCTAACTTCAGTTTTCCCTTGGCTAAAGTTAATATTGCCACCAGTAGATCTGGATGTGACTCTATAGATAAACTACTTTGTCACCACTTCTCCACACTGCCCCTACCAAACCCAAGAAAAAGAAATCAAAGTAAAATCTAAGGAAGTCAAGAGCCCAGGGCATCACTGTCGGGGGATAAGCTAAGTTCTAGAACCTTCAGCCTTCATCTGCACCCCATTGCTCAGCCCACAAGGGTGACTCACCAAAGCAGACCACGGTTGTTCTTACATGAGAATCTTTCTTTGGGAAGGAGTTGCTCTGTAAGTGCCCGTCCTCCCCGCCTAGCAGTGCCACCTCCCACTCCCTGGCCAGTCACATCTCTCTTTAACGATGCCCATGCCAGGACAGCATGAAGCAGATCTCTGTTTGCCCTTGGCCTTGGGTATAGCTGCTAGTGGGTCACAGGACCCACAAGGTCACTGAAAGCCAGTTAGAATGTAACACATTCTGGAGGCAGAGGCGATGCCCCTGACCACAGCCAGCTGCTTCCCCAGGGTTTGAAACAGAATTCAAGGGAATTGGAGCCCAAGGACTGTGGATGACTCCATACGGCCATCTCCAGGAAGCCAAACTCTAAAACTCACAAGGCTCTTCTCACTAGGAAAGGCACAAGAGTCCCCTAGAAATAGGATTTTGTTTCATCCTAGGGCAGCACTAGAGAATCACTTTAGCCTCATCAAGGACAATGCCTCCTGGGGCCAGAGGAGAGGCAGGTCAGAGAGGGCACGGAGCTTGCCTAGGGCCACACAGCGTGTTAGTGTCAGGGATCAGATGGACCCAGCTCTGTGCTCCTTCTGCATCTGCTGCCTTGCCAAGAAGGGACTGTGAATTCATCCAAACCCAAAGATGCTGCCAACATCCTGCAGCCAAAGTTTGGTACCTTTTGCCTGTTGCAGGACAAGACAAGAAAGAATGGTCCTCAAGTTGCACTTCCTGCAGCAGAGCAGGGTCAGGCTTCCCTAAATGTCTGGTGATGAGGCAAATCACCAATGAATATCCACAAAATAGCAACTGTGGTCACAAGTAACAGCAACAGCAAACCTAGCAGAAAAGGAGGGTAAGGGAATACGTCCTGAAGGATGCCAGCTCTGACCAGCTTCGCCTGGAGAAGTGACTGGGGAGCTCTGCCAAAGGGCCCCCCTAGAACCCTTGCATCCTCCCAGCTCAACCCTCCCCAGCCAGTCTTGGGCTGGCAGATAAAACGCAGCCAAGTGGCCTGGGAGCCAGAGCTGAATGGCAGGAAAGGCCAAGGCCAGCGTGATCTCTCGCCTACCCACCCATCCTGGTGATTCAAAGCAAGGCTGAGGCCGGACAAAGCACTTGAAAATGTCAGTCAAGGGACAATCACTTTCCCAAACTCCTTGCCTGTGACCTTAGGCATCCAGGTTTTACTCAGGATGGGCCGATCTTTTCCCCAGCTCTGCTCCTTCCATCCCCTGCCCCTTCCCACATAGCACTCACAACATACACCACACACACACACACACACACACACACACACACACACACACATCCTAAGGTGGCAACTGGGCTTTCCACTCTGTAATCACAGAATTACAGGGCGGTTGCTAGTTTGTGGGGGCCAAAAGATGGTCTACATAGCAGATCACACCTTCAGGCCCTAGACAGTCAAAACCAATGCTCTTAGGAGCATTTAAAACAATGAAATCGGCTACGCCTGGTGGCTCATGCCTCTAATCCCAGCGCTTTGGGAGGTCGAGAGGGAAGCATCGCTAGTGGCCAGAAGTTTGAGACCAGCCTGAGCAACATAGCGAGAGCCTATCTCTACAAAAAATAAAATAAAAAACAGTTGGAAGACTTATGATCGTGCTACTGCACTCCAGCCTGGGTGACAGAGCGAGACTCGTCTCTAAAAAAGTAAAATGTTGAAAGTATAACGAGAGCCCATTGCCAGAAGGGACAGAACACAAGGACCTTCTCCTGATCCCTGGCTTTTACTCCTTTGGGTCAATTATTCCTTTATTTCTATCTACCCGCTGGCTTGATATGCTACTTAGACACCTTTCCCTAATGTGGGTAAAAACAACACACGCTCCTTGTTACAATGGAAATTGGCAGTCCACGTGGCAGCCTCTCGTGGGCTGCCAGAGGCACACACACCAGACTTTGGAAAACACTACCCCAGCCCAACTCTGCCATTGTGGGGATAGGGAAACAGGCCCGGAGACAGGAGGAGACCCATCCAACATCTGTAGCAAGGCAGTGGCTGGGCCACCACCAGAACCCAGAGCCTGGCCCCCAGTAGCACTCATTCCTTAAGGAGAGATGATCCAGGACTCAGGTCACCTAGGCCCTTGGGGGACCCCATTTCCCACAGAGCCTGAGAGTGCAGCCTCCAGCCTTGCACCAAGGCTGAGCCCACATCCTGGTGTCCTCTGTGCCCTCAGAAGGGTCTGGATGGCCCACCACTGTCTCCCTGATGGCCATGAGCAAGATGTCCCTCACTCAGGCTACATTTCTCACCTGCCAGGGCTACAATGGTTATGCCAAGTTCCTGGAGGTGACTGCCCTGAAAAAGATGAAAACAGACGTGGCAGCAGAGACTGTTATTACCTCCTTGCTCTACTTCTCAGCATTTCCCCCAAGGAAATGGGTAGAGGTTGTGCAGGTGCCAAAAGACTGAGCTGGGCTCAAAGAAAAGGAACCAAGGAGGATGGTGGTCACGAGGGAGTCTCCGCATGGGTGAGGACCACCACCCACTCAGGTGAGTGTCCCATCACCCCAGAGGGCCCTCCCAGGAAGCAGCCAGCAGCCTCCCAAGCTCTGGGTGATAGGTAGGAATGTGCCCAGGACTCAGGCCATAGGAGGCCACTTCAGCCCTGCAAGCAGGGACACCCCACCGACCGACCTGCAGACAGGCTCCATCATGTACACACACACTCATTCATGCAACATGCTCACTCACAGAACTCATTCACTCACACTCTGACACACTGTCACTTGTACGGATGCAAATGACCCTGAGCCCTCCCGCACAGCCCCTCACCCACTCTGGGGCACACGGTGGGGCCGGCCTGCATCTTTCCTCTCCCAGCCCCAATCCCCAGGCTTGGCTGCGTCTCTGCCCCGCTGCCTGGGAGACACATGTGGTTTCAGTTAGCAGCAGAGCGGGCATTTCCGTCCCAGACAGCCAGGCCCTGCCAGGGCCCCGGCCCCACAGGCACCCACAAGAAGGGCCACCTCCACCCCCACTCTGCCACTGGCCGTCTCAGGGACCCCAGGGCCCTTTCTCCCTTGGAAGACCCTGTTCTCCTTCCCTGTGGTCGCCCCCTCACCTGTAGCCGGATGCCACACCCTCTGGCGCAGAGACTGGCTGTGCCCGGGCCTCTGTCCACGGCTGCCCGGCTGCCCCGCTGCCCGCCGCCTGCCCGCCTGCTCCTCACTCGCACTCTGTCTCGAGCAGCCTGAGCGGGATGGGAGGAGGGCAGGGTGTCGGGGGGGCGGGCGGGAGGGAGGGGAGGGGGCGTGTGGAAATGAAACTTTAATAACAGAGCCCCTTTTGTTTCCGAGCATATGGGATATTTCATACATACTGAAGACATTAGCCGTCTATATTTTTAAGGGCTTGGGCTAAAGGATGAATAAATACAGCTCATATTCTGTTTGACAAACACACACATCAGAGTCCTGACTTCTGTAGCATTTCAAACCCTGAAGAAAAAGCCCCCAGCGACACAGGACACTTAAAAATAAATATGTTTCCAAAACCTCAGGCTGGCTTTGCCCCTTCCTGGAGCCACTCGGAGGACTCGGGGCTCCTTTTATCCCATGGCACTTCCCACCATCCCCTCCACCTTCTGTGCTATTGTGGGAAGCAAGGCCCTGGAATCCAGCCCCCTACCCCTATTCCCTTTCCCAGATCCCCTAACCCCCAGCTGGATCCCTGAGTGTTAAGGGTTCCAGAAGAGCTTGGAATCTCTGCTCTCCTCATTACAGAGATGGGGAACCAAGGCCCAGAAAGGGGCAGAGACTTGCCTGAGGTTACACAGCAAATCCGGATTTGTGCCAAGGGGCTGTGCCTTCTTCTTTCAACAGGAGGGATCCCCACTTCCCCACCTGGGGGATGGGGCTGGGGAGACCCTAGAGCCCCAGAGGAAGGGCCAGTGTGTGAGCTGGGAGAGTGCCCACCTGCTTTTCCCACTGGAGTGCTGCTCTGGGCATCCCCTCCAATTCTGGGCACCCATCCAGGGGTGACATCAGCAAGGCTGGGAATGGGGCTGGCCCCAGGAAATCCCCTTCAGGCCGGCAGATCCCAACAGGCCTGGAGGCCTCAGGTGCAGGAGCCTCCCTCCTTGACAGTTGAGCTCCCAGGCCCCTCACCCTCCATCTGTTCTCTAGGAACAAAAGCAGAGGCCCAGAGAGGTCTGAGGCTTGGCCAAAATCACGCAGCAAAATAATGGCAGGACAGAAAATCGACCCTAGCTTTTCTGAGCCTGTGTTTGCTGGCAAGGCTTTGCTGGTGAGCTTTTCCCAGCTCCCTCCAGGCAGGGCCCCTTGCTCCAGATCTGGGCAGTTTCCCCACTCGTATCTATTCATTATCCAGAGGTGGCCTCAGCTCCCCTCTCCTGTTAGAATTCGATCTCTTCTCATCAACTGTCTAACCATGCATTTAATCAGTTAGCACCATGCTCTACACTTAGTAAGTGCCCATGATAAATGCAAACTTTATTATGGATATTGATTGACTTCCTGATACAACCAAGCCTGTGCCCAGCACCAGTGCTGCAGTAGTTACCGTAAGACAAGCCCAGCCCCCACTCCCACAGTCATAGAGCAGAAGGAGCCTCCATCTTTGCAGATGTCTTCTCAGGATCTCTTCTCTGATATGCTTTGCAGTAGGTACCACAGTCATTCTCATTTTAGAGCAACTGAGGCTCAGAGAGGTTTAGCTGTCTCCCGAGGCCACACTGGTGGGGAGGGGACTGGGTCTCCAACCAGGAATCCCTGACTCCAGAGCCCGTGCCTGTCACCCTCCTGGAGCTCACTCAGCACTTGGCCCCAGCATTGGTCCCAAGACTGCCCAGCACCACATACAACTGAGTGTCTCTACTGCCCCTGCCAGGAAGAGCACCCACAAACCATCCATGAAAGGGGCACTGATGCAGAAGCTCGAGCCTTGGGTTCTTGGCCTGGCCGTGCCACTAGCAAGCGTGTGGGGTCCCTTGTCTAAGGACACAGTTCCTCACCTGTCAAGCAGAGCTAGCCGTTTCCCTGAACTAAGAGCTAGCTGTTTTACTGAACAATGAGGATCACATGATATTAAAGGATGTGAGAGGGGCTTCGCCCGGTACATGGTGATTTCCCTGTCTGGAATTTTGTGTTGAGAATGGATCCTGGCATTAAATCCTGTCTGGGTTCCAACAGGCCCTGGCAGGCCTCCTGGCCAATGGGTGGCCCTCAGTGTAACCTGCATCCGGCCCCGGAATCAGCTTCCTGAAGAAGCTCTTCCCTGTCGACACCCCTGCAATAAACAGACAGCAGGTCCCCAGGCCAATATGAAGGGTTAGAGGGCATTTATTCAAGCCATGGCCCCCACCTCAACTTCCCCCTCCTTCCCAACCCAGATCCCCCACCATGTCAGCCTGTACCTTCCCGCCTCTGGGGACCCCTTCCTCCCCAGTACCATCAGCGGCCCCTGGCCTTCCACTGCTGCCATCAGCTTGCTGATGTGGGAAGTCCATGATCTGTGGTGCCTGCACACAGAACTCTGTTGGTAACAGGTCAGAGGCCTCTTTAGAAAGGGGAGTTCCATGGGAGTTCTGGGCTAGGCTCTGCGTTAGGAAGTTTTCCAGGTAGTTGGGAGGTTATTATCTGGATACTAATTATTTCATAAAATAACAAGAAAACTTCCATTCATGGAGCACTTCCTCTGTGCCAGGCACTGTGCTAAGAGTTTCACGTGCATCATACACGCATTCCTGACAACCCCAGAAAGCTGGTAGGGAGGCTGAAGTGTTTGCCCAAAGACTCCAGTCGTGTCTTTGGCAGGGCGAGTATTTAAGTGTGTCCTATGAATATGACCTGCTACCTCCAGCCTATGCCCTTCTCTGCAGCACAGACCGGCTCTGGGGGCAGCATTTTCTGTCCCTGGTGACAGAATGAGCCCCTAGGGAGGGAGACTCAGCCTCAGTCTTTTCTTTCTCCTGCAGCAGGGCTGAGCTCCGTGCTTGTTCTGAATTGGCATTCGTGAACATTTGCTGAGCTGAATGCCACAGAGGTCCTGGTTAGACTCTCAGATGGAAGGAGGTGGTAAGTGTTTCTCTGTGTGGGCGGGGGGGCACTGCTTCCTCAGCCTGGACAGCCCTGCCCAACCTACGTGAAACATGGGGTGTTTCGAGGGCAGTGGATATTCACAGGCAAGATCCCACTACTGAGGAGCATGAGGGTTTTGACCCACTCTGTTTCTGATCCAGGGAAGTTTGCCTCTCCTTAGGTACACTGGTGGTCTCCCTCCCCCAGGAAGTCACTATATTCATGCCAAATTTAGTGTGGCCCAGGCGCAGTGGCTCAATCCTGTAATCCCAGCATTTTGAGAGACTGAGGTGGGTGAATCTCTTGAGGTCAGGAGTTCAAGACGAGCCTGGGCAGCATGCTGAAACCCTGTCTCTACTAAAAATACAAAAATTAGCCGGGCATGGTGGCAGGCACCTATGCTCCCAGCTACTCAGAAGGTTGAGGCAGGAAAATTGCTTGAACCAGGGAAGTGGAGGTTATAGTAAACCAAGATTGTGCCACTGCACTCCAGCCTGGGTGACAGAGCTAGACTCTGTCTCAAAAAAGAAACAAACAAACAAATTTAGTGTGGACACTCAGTCGGCACAGCACACTATGTCCCGGAACTCCTGGGCTCGGTGAGCCTCCTGTGTATGTTGATGGTGAGGGGCGGGAGACAGCAGAAAGATGCAATGCCTAAGAAGGCAGTCCTTGAGCAATGGGCTCAGAGTAAGAGGCATCAAGTGGACACTTGAAGAAACAGGAAGCTCCAAAGCCAACTTAGTCCCCCACTAGCCAACTTAGCAGAAGCCACAGGAAGGCAGCAGGATTGCCTTGATTACCCAAGGAAGGTGATTGAGACACAGCACTAGGTCCTCAACCCTCACTATCACAGCCCTGCAAGCAGGTCTCAGCCTTACCATCCAGGTTCCCCTTCTGGAGTCCAGAATGTGGACAGAAGTCATGAGGCTTTCCAGCCCTTGCAGACTCCAATGGCTGGGCGCATGATGGAGCCCATGGGTGTGAAATGCATATACTATCTTCCCTTAGCTACCAGCCTCCTTGCCCTGACTTGGGTCTTTGCATGGGGGGTCTGAGCCCAGGCAGGAAGTAGCAGCCTCTTCTAGGTCCCCTACCCTTGCTCAGAAGTAGACACTGCTCAGCAGACACTATCTGGGACCCAGGGACCTCAGGAAGGTACCCTTGGCTGTGGGAGGGGTGGATCACTGGCCCAGGAACCTTCATCAGGGCCCCCTCTGACACATGAGCCGTCCTGATCAGATCACTGGTAATTGAGTTGCCTTGGGGGGTAAATTCCATCCAGATGTGGAGGGCGGGGTGGACTTCCTGAGCAGAGCAGGGGAGGGGCACTGATACATGTGGGCAGTCCCTCAACTCACCAAGTACCTAGGAGGCCTGGGATAGAACACTGTCTTCTGGAAAAGCCAGATGTAGAATTTCAAGGCCAGGATATCTAAGTCCAACCTCCTTAGTGAGCAGATAGGGAAACTGAGGCCTAGAGAGCTGAGAGAGCAAAAGGGACTAGTTTTTGCTCTCTCTAGCTGAAAGAGCAAAAGGGACAGCGACTGCTGGATTTGTGGGGCCAGAATTCCAGATCTCCTGTCTGTCCAGATCTCTTCAGTCTGTGGGTGTTTAGGGGAAAGTAGGCAGGGTGGCACCCTCTTTCGGGAATCTCCATCAAGCCCGGGATTTGGAGGTCAGGAGTAGGGTCAAAAAGCAGAGCATCTCTGGTTAGGGAAGGCTCTAATCACCTCCAGCTTAAACCCCCAAACCATAGAGAGCTATGTTTTATTTGCAGAGATTGTGGGGACATAGGAGGGAAGAGTCTGGGGCAAGCCTATAAACAAGATGTCCCCAAACCCACCTGCCCTTGCGGGGTCATGGGAGAGCCTGTGGCTTCGGCCTCTTCCCAGGGGAGGCCCTGCCATGCTTCTCTCCTTTGAGAAGAGCCTCTGGGCCACATACCTTCCTGGCTGCTTTGGGCTGACTTACGGGAAGGCAGGAAGGGGCCAGCCAGCTAGGCGGGTGGGGGGCATGAGAACTTGGAGAGAATGAGAGGAAATGAGGGGGGAGTGGGCTGTAGTGGGGGGAGATTAAGAAGGGAATTTTTTTCCTCCTGCCTCATGTTTTGGCTGCCTTAGTGTGAACATGTCTAGGCGCCTTATCTTAAAGGCCAGCACAGTCTGCACGAGAAAGAAAATAGTGTCTGCAGCGGAGAAAATTGCATCTTGATAAAATAGCCCTTTGGAATGGCATTGTGGGTCTCTTATCAGCGACTGGCTGGGCCTTACGTATCTCTTGTCTGCCTGTCCCCAGGCGCCCAGATCCCTCCTTTTTTCTCTTTCCCCTGTCCCCTGACTCCTAATGCCTACCCAAAAAATGGTCTATGCTGAAACTGTCAGGGGAGTTAGGAGACCTGAGTTCCGGTCCTGTCGCTCCTGACGCTGTGAAACCTCAGCCAAGTTCTTTTCCTCGCTGGGCCTCTGTTTCCCTTCAGTGAAGAACAGGGAAGGGAGGAGGAGCAAGAGGTTTCTGAAGATCCTTCCAGCATTAGCATCTCATAGTGCTGACATTTTCATACTTGGTGATTCCATGTGTTTTGAAGTTTTGCAACCTCTACCCAAATGCCATCACATGCTAAACGTCTATGATCTAAAATGCGCAAATCCCCTTCATTTCCATTAGACACATGAAGTTCTTGCTTAATCCCCAGGTAAAGCTACTCAACCCAGTGTGTGCAGCTCAGAAGAGCGTCTGTCTCAGCTTCCAACTGAGAAGTCTTGTAACAGCATGGGGTCTTTCAATTTTTTAGGCACAAATATTTTTTCCTCAAAATACTTCCTACATGGAAATCCATATAAAAAACAGGCAAGTGAAGCAATCATGCCTGCTTCATCCCATCCCCTTCATCCTCCACATCTGTTCCCCTCAGGCCCCTGACCTCCCTCCACAGCATCCGAGGCTCCACTGCAGCCCCTTGCAAACCTCTGGGGCAGTGGATGGAAGTCTGGACATAGCAGCAAGAGTCCTGGTCAACCATTGCCTTGCTGTGCAAACTTGGAAGAGCCTTTCCCCATCTCTGTGCCTGAGTTTTACCATCTTGAAAAAAACAGGGGCTAGCGCTCACCACGCCCACCTTCCCTGGCTGTTGAGGGATAAACTAAGTGGTAAATAGGAAAGTGCTCTGTGAACTGAAAGACTTGATGATGATGATGATGATGATGATAATGATGATGATGCTAGAACTTGTAGTCTGCAAATATGAGGCCTGGGAGAGCTTTTAGTCACTATCTGTGCAAATCCTTCTTACAGTTGGGGAAACTGAGGTCCAGAAAGAGGGGAAGGAACTTGACAAAAGCCACACAGTGAGACAGCGGCAAATCCAGAGGCAGATTTTGGGACCCATTTCTGTGGCCATCTGTCAGGAAGGCCTGTCAGTAGGTTGCGGGGAAGAATGGTTGATTTTTAGGGATCCAGCCTGGCTTGAGGATTTGCTGTGACCCCTTTGAGCTACTCTGAGTCTGGGTTTTCCCCTCTGCCAGCCTCCTGGCCCTGCAAGGCAGGGATGGGTAGAAAGCCCTTTTGTGTAGCAGCCAAGCCCCAGCTCTGACCCAAGTTTTTGTTCCCTAAAGATCTTTCCCCCTGGCAGAGAAGCTCCATCTGCACTGCCCCAGCCCCACTTGGCCAGGCTCCCCTGCCGCCTTCCCCGCCACCCTCAAGCCACAAGTCCTGGCCTGCACACAAGATTCCACAGAGCACCTCTGTCTGCTGGCCATCTGGGTGGCAGTGTGGGAACTGACACATGTCTGCAGGCTGAAGCAGGACAGCAGCAGGGTCAGCATGGCCATGCAGGGTAACCCCCTCCGCCCAGCAGGGATAACCCCTACCCCATATCTGACGTCATTATCAACTCACTTTGTGGGGCTTTATTATTCCAGAGCCAGCACTGCCAGAGCTGGGAGCCCCCTAAGTCTTCCATGACTGGTACCTACATAGCTCTCAAACCGCCATTCCACTGACCACACACTGCCCGTTTACCCATCAAATCCAGACGTCACCTCTGATCCTTCTTATCACAGAATTCCGGCCAGGACTGGCCAACCAGAGCAGACACAATGTTTTTATTGTTAGAAACAGGCCAAGCCCCGGGTGTGGTGGCTCATACCTGTAATCCCAGAACTTTGGAAGGCCCAGGTGGGGGGACTACTGGAGCCCAAGAGTTCGAGACCAGCCTGGGCAGTGTGGTAAAACCCCATCTCTACAAAAATACAAAAATTAGCCAGTTTGGTGGTGAACACCTGTAGTCTCAGCTACTTGGGAGGCTGAGGTGGGAGGATGGTTTGAGCCTCAGAGGCAGAGGTTGCAGTGATCCAAGATCATACCACTGCACTCCAGCCTGGAAGACAGAGTGAGACCCTGTCTCAAAAAAATAAAAAGAAATAGGCCAAGCCACTCTGGGTATATATATAAAATAGAGCAAAGGCTCAGAAAGGAAAGGAGTGTTGCCTGAAGCTATGCAACACATAAGGGACTGAGTAGGGAACAGAACCCAGGTCTCCAGGGCTCTGCCTGCAACTCTGCAGACTCAGCATCCAAAAGCTCAGAAAGGAGCTTCCCTCCTGTCCTGCCTCTGCCCTGGCCGTGGCTCCCAGGACCAACCTCGTCCTGATTCCCTGCCTGAAGATAGTACACAAGTCAGGGCTGCCAGGCATGCCCCCGTCCAGGGGCCTAAGGCCATTTCTCTGCAAAAAAAGCCAGAGACCAGGCTATAAGAGGTAGAATTCAAAGAAGTGGGTCTATTCAGACACCAGTCTGATACAGCTACCAATACAGCTCTGAAGGACTGTCCCGGGGCAGAGGGGAGCTCTTTGTTCAGAAGGCAGCAGTAAATCTACAGAGATATTACACGAAGGCAGGTTTTTGTTCAGCCTAAGGAAGAGCTTCCTAAGCTGCCCAGTGATGGAAAGATACCTTGGTAGGTAGTGAGCATCCCATCACTGGACATAAGGTTCAGATGCCCACTGGGGTGGGCAGGGCTAGTAGGTAGTATTAGAGGAGACGCCCTTAAAGGCTCTTTCCGTCTTGAGAGGATGTGATTTGGGCAAACACACGCAGTCGTTCAAGCTCACAAACCACAGTCACTCAAACACAAGCTCCCCTGTCTTCTGAAAGAAGGGTCGAGCCTTAATCCCTGAGGAATGTCCTCTGTCCTTCAAGCTCAATGGGGGAAAGGGTGCTCGAGCTCCAAGATTGCTGTCTTGCTCTAGCTGGCCTATGGGTCCAGCCCCAGTGCCTCCTTCTCCTGCATGGAGCCTTCAGAATTTCCCCCATTTGGAACATTCTTACCTACCTGCAGATTCCCACACTTGTGTGTTTTGTTGGTTTAATTCCACCTTGAATCAGATCAGTGTTTCTCAAGATTTTGTTTTTCTTGGTGGCATAGGGACATGGAAATGTCCAGTATCACTTAGCAGTGAGAACACTATTCCTTTAAAAACTCTCATTCATCAAGGGTAGGGTTACCAGATTCAGCAAGTAAAAATACAGGAGACCCAGTTAATTTGAATTTCAGATAAACAACAAATAACTTTTTTCAGGGTAAGTAGGGCCTCCAAAATATTTAGGACATATACTAAAAAATTATTCATTGTTTATCTGAAATTCCAACCTAACCAGCATCTTGTATTTTATCTGGCTCATCTAATCAAGAAGAAAGTCTTTGTTGGGTGCCAGCCTGTCTTTAACACAGCTCTGACACTTGTTAATCTCCCTTTTATCAGAGAGGGAGAGAGAGAACAAGGCTTAGGCTCTAGGTAAAATTTAACAACATGGTTTTGTTTTTATTCTATTTTATTTACGTGGTTACCGTGTACCAGGAGTGTTACCATCTTCCATTTACAGTAGCAATATCAAATTGCCTTTGAAATAAATGTATTCAAGTTTTTAAAAAGTGAATCAATTTAAGGAAAAATGTTATGTAAGTAACATCACGGGCTCAATGCAGACGAGACAAAAAACAGGCAGGCGAAGGTCAACCAACAGACGGGGCTTGGGGCTATCTGAGAAGGTGTTTCTGCCCTTTCCTATCTGCACTCCAGGGTCCCTTCCTCCCCTGTCCTGCCCCTTGTCCCACACAGGCTTGATGGCTGGAATTCTGCTGCCCCTGGGTCAGGCCTGCAGGAAGTGCTGGGGGCTCGGCTGTGCATGCTGCAATTTTAGGGGAAAGGTTTCAGTTCATTCTTCATCACTGAGGTCCCCAGAGCCCCTTTATACAAAACAGCCTCCCCATCCCGGGCTCCACTTCAGAGGGGCTGTTTCTGAGGAGGCAGCCGCCAGGGACTACTCAATGTGTTTCCAAGTCAAATCCCAGCCTTTTCAGCTTTGCCAAGACCCACCCCCCTTCCACTCTGGCTGCCCCCAGGAGTCAGGGCTGCAGGCCACATCCTCCAGACACCCCTCCCCTACCTACCAGACCTTCCGGCCCAGACACCATTAGTGCCCCCATCCCAGGCCTGGCATCTTTGTCTCATCTGTTCCCTACCCTCTCTAACCCTGAGGCTCAGAAGAGAGCCTTGGAATTAGAAATAGGGGCTGGGAGGTGGGACAGAGGAGGAGCTAATTCCCTGGATTACAGAGAAGGCCCCAGTCCATCCTTAGACCAGGACTGGGGTGGGGACGGGGAAGTGTAGCAGCAAGTCTGTGCTGCAGAAGCGCCTTCTCCTTAGAAGCCCCCTTCCCACTTCTTCATTGTCATCCTCAGCAACAACGATAAGAGCTCTTCCTTTTCAAGACTCTTCACCTGTCAGGCACTGTGCTAAGTACTTTCTGTGAATTTTCTCATTGCACCCACACAGGGACCCTCTAAGGTGAGAATTGCCATTATCCTATTTTAGAGAGGAAAAAGCTGAGGCTCAGTTGTGCTAAGTAACTTGCTCAAGGTCACATAGCTAAAAGGGACAGAGCCCAGAATTTGAACCTATGCAGGGGACTGCAGGCATTCATACAAGCACCACCCTCAGCTGCACGGTATCGGTCCCAAAAGACTTCTAGGAAGTAAGGTGGGGAAACTGAGAAACCAAGAGGCAAAGGCTGCCTGCCAGGCCTGGTTTGACCCTGCTAGGAATCCTCTCTGCCGTCTCACCCAGTGTCTGATCACCACCAGAGCTGAAGTGCTCTACCAGTTTGCTGTGTGGCCTGGAGCAGCCCCTTGGCCTGCTCTGGGCCTCCGCATCCCCTTCCGAGTTTGGCTGGCTGTGATGGTCCCTCCACCCCCCTCCAGGGGCCTGGGGTCCCAGCCAGGAGAGGAGCCAGGGGAGCATGCAGGAGAGAGGCGTGGGCCATCTCAGGCCTCACTCTCCTCTTGATCCTCAGCAAAGATGCTTCTCCCCAAGGCGGAGGCAGGCTCCAGCTCAG
Organism: Callithrix jacchus; assembly: GCF_049354715.1. Classification (NCBI taxonomy): domain Eukaryota; kingdom Metazoa; phylum Chordata; class Mammalia; order Primates; family Cebidae; genus Callithrix; species Callithrix jacchus. The sequence goes on along the minus strand of NC_133503.1, from coordinate 49,304,303 downwards.
ACATCAAAGAGCCTGTGCGGCTGGTGCTTTGATGGGAGCCTTGTAAAATAATAGGAAACATGAGGATGACACTGTGCCCCAGCCCAAAGCGCAAGGCTTGGAAAAATGAAAAGAAGAAACTCTTGGCAGCTCTCTGTGCGGGCTTTGGCTGAACTTCGCTCCTACAGCTGTCGGCAGCCTGTCCTCTCCCCACTAGGATGTTTGCAGCCACCCCTCAGTGGGGGGATGTGGGTCCTTGCATGACCGGTGAACTGGGGACCTCTCCCCACAGCAAAGGAACTTGTCTACTGGAATCCCTTTCTCCCAGGCTCCGGAGAGCACTACAGAGCGCACAGAGTTGAGGGCTTTGAAAGGGCTCACAGGGACTCTGAATAAACACTCATTTGAAGAATACTTTAGCCCATCTCAGACCTGGAGACTGGGTGGCTTATAATCCAATTATTTACTCTTTCTACCCCCCTGCCAAATGCATTAGCAGCAACTGGTCAGACCATGGAGGCCTGTCATTCCCCTGCTCAAAACCTTCTATGTGACAATGTGGTGACATGTACTGAATTAAATGCGTGTATCCTTTGACCAGCAATACCACTTCTAAGAAGTTATCCAACTTGCACACCAACCCACATGCTCAAAGCTGGATGAGTGAGGATATGTTCATCGCAGGATCATTTGTGGAAGCAAATTGCTAGAAACAAAGTCAATGTCCCTTCATAGGAATGGGTAATGAAGTGCAGAGTGTCCATACAGCAGGACAGCAGGTGGGAGTAAAACCAATGAGACAGAGCTACATGTGCTGCTCAGAATGATCTATAAGGCTGGGTGCAGTGGCTCACACCTGTAATCCCAGCAGTTTGGGAGACCATGGTGGACAGATCATTTGAGGTCAGGAGTTCAACACCAGCCTGACCAACATGGCCAAACCCCATCTCTACTAAAAATACAATAAAATTAGCTGGCTGTGATGGCACATGCCTGTAGTCCCAGGTACTCAGAGGCTGAGGCAGGAGAATCACTTGAACCATGGAGGTGGAGGTTGCAGTGAGCCAAGAAAGCACCACTGCACTCTAGCTTGGGCGACAGAGGGAGACTCCATCTCAAAAAAAAGAAAAAAGAAAAAAATTATAAAGCATATACCGGAAAAGAGAATGGTATGTATAGTACGTTACCACTTACAAAAGGGGAGCAATGAAATACATTGAATCAATAAAGCCTCAATCTCTCCAAAGATATACAAGACATGTTAACAAGGATTGCTTCTCCAGAAGGAATTGGGAGAGGAGGAAGGAAAATTTATTTTTTACTAAACGTTCCGTTGTATCTTTGCTGCCTTTTTTTGTTGTTGTTGTCCTTAAATAAGAGAGTTTGCAGCCAGGAGCGGTGGCACACATCTGTAATCCCAGCACTTTGCGAGGCCGAGGCAGGCGGATCACCATGTCAGGAGTTCAAGACCAGCCTGACCAACATGTATCCACATATACATCCATGCATCCATGTGTACATCTACCCATCCACACCCACTCAAGCATCCATTTGTTCCACTAATATTTCTCAGGCTTTCACTATATTCCAGGGCCTGAGGATAGTCTGGTAAACATGATAGACACAACTACTATCCTTTCAGAACCTGCAGTTAGGAGGTGCACAATACCAATCCAATAACTCCAGAAATGAATATATAATAACAACTATGACAGGAAACGCCTCAGTTTTAGAAGTGCTATTCTGGAGTTTGACCATATCTCCAGCTTGGGGTGGGGGTTAGGGGTTAGGTATCAAGGTGGGCTTCCCTGAGGAAGAGTACCTGGAGCTAAGACCCGAAAGATGAGGAGGCGTTTAACAAGGAGAGGGAGACCAAGGTGTTCGGTGAGCCCATGGGCTATGCTCTAGGAAGTTCCACTGCAGCGTGATTGATTCTGACCTCTGTTATTTGTGGTTTCACTGAGCTTATCACAGTAGTGGGCTCAGCTGCCTCACCCCAGAGAGACAGCTGTCAAGCATGGGGCTTTCCCTTCTCCCTTCCCGATTTTCCAGCCGCACCAGATCTGCCAAGGCAGAGGGCAGCCTCTGCCTGGTACTCACCTCTGCCAGTCCTGCATGCAGGCCTGTGGCTGCCCCAGACATCAGGAAACATGATGCCAATGCATCCTGAGGACCTTCAGAGCCTGGTACCTGTGCCGGCCCCTGGTAGTGTCCTTCACTGGGGGTGGCACAGCCACTAGGGGCCTCTTGGCTCCTCCTTCCATGGGGCCTGGTTTATGATGCCAAGAACTTTGCCCAGCTCAGTGCCTCCCAAGCTCCTCTGGGGCCAACCTGGCAGAGCCTCTAAAAGCTCTCCAGACTTGGGTGCCTGGCCAGGCTCACCTGTCAGCCCTTCCTCCAAGGTAGAAGCTGCAGGATGCCAAGAACTCAAATGGCTCCCTCAGCCAAAAGCCTCCCTTCTGATCGTGCTGCCACCTTGCTGGTCCCAGGGCTCACTGGATATGTTTGGCTTCCATACCTTGGCTAAAACAGTGCCCAGGTCCCAGGATGCCCCCCTCTTTCCTCCTATCCTTTTCAAGGTCCGTTGAAACCCCAGCTCCTTGTCAAAGCCATTATCTATTGCGTGTCCCAGTGTCTTCCTCATCCAAGGCAGGGCAGCCTGCTGGGAGAGCTGAGGTTTTAGAGAAAACAGACCTGGGATTGAGCCTTAATGGCTGTGAGCCTTGGTTTCCTTGTCTGTAGAATGCGGGAAAGATGACAATCATAGTATCTACTCGTTATCAGGAAGACTAAATAAGAGAATGCATACAAATGAGCCTGGTGCACACAAGCACCCAGCACACAGGTGACACAGCGTATGTTAAAGCCGCTCTGAACTCCCTTAGGATTCCATTTCTGAGCCATGTATTTGGATCACTAGTGCTCCTGGTGGCCTGTGCTGTCTCCCCAAATAAAAGCCCTAGCCTGGGCACAGGGAGCCTCGGCTATGAGGCCTGGCTCTGCGCTCCTTCCTCATGTGACCTGAGCAAACCCCTTCCTTCTAGGCCTCACCTGATGGGATGAGCTCTCAGTTTCCCAGAGAATTGGAACCTGGGCTACCCATCCCACCAGAGCCCCCGTGGTCACCTCAGTGCCAGGCACACAGTAGGTAGGTCCTCAAGTGGTGAAGGAGGACAGAGTGGGGAGAGGCAGACAGGGAAAGGGAGGGAAAGAAAAAGGATTCAGGGACAGGGACCAGGGGCCGCCCCCAATCCAGTCTAGAAGCACAGATCTGGGGAAAACTCTGTGTCTCTACAACTAGCCAAGAAGGTGGTTCACAGCCTGTGTTTATTATACTTACTGTGTCTCCAGCTGCCTGAATCTGAACAAGCCAGGACTGTTCCACTGTGTACCAAGGGCTGGGTGACGCATGGGGGTTCATGTGGTAAGCACTTGGCTACCGCAGCCCGGGCAGGAAGGCAGCGTGCAGGGAGCTGGGGGGCCAGGGTGTGTCCAAGTGGTGGGGGGGGTAGTGTGTGCCCAGCGCTGGGCTCCTCTGCTCAGCATCTCTGTGACCTTAGGCAAGTGACTTTCCCTCAGCCTTGCAATGAAGCTAACAATAGGAGAATTAGACAATGCCTGGGAAGGGCCTGGCACATAGTAAAAGCTCAATAGGTGTTATTAGAATAATTACTACATTATAGGCCAGGCCTGGTAGCTCACACCTGTAATCCCATTGCTTTGGGAGTCCGAGGTGGGTGGATCACCTGAGGTCAGGAGTTCAAGACCATCCTGACCAACATGGAGAAAAGACATCTCTACTAAAAATATTTTTAAAATTAGCTGGGTGTGGTGGTGCATGCCTGTAATCTCAGCTACTTGGAAGGCTGAGGCAGGAGAATCACTTGGACCTGGAAGGAGGAGGTTGCAGTGAGCTGAGATTGCACCATTGCACTCTAGCCTGGCAACAAGGGTGAAACTCTGTCTCAAAAAAAAAAACAAAGGAGTTATTACTATATTATTATTATTGTGTGTCTGAATGTGATCTGCATGTGTGAGGTAATGAAGGTCTTTAGTTAGTGTGTGTGTGCGTGTGTGTGTGTGTGAGTGTGAGTGTGTGAGTGTGTGTGTGTAGGGTAGACCATGCTGCTGGCAGTAGTTGACTTTACCTATGGGCAAAGGTAAATGAGTGTCTGCATGAGAATGTCAAGAAAGGTTTCAGTTCCATGCAGTTGGGATTCTTGAGTTCTGGGAAGCCTTGAGAGGTATCTCTAAGTCCATTCTACTCCTCCAGCCTTCTCTGAGCAGTCACAGCTCATGCTGCTTTGTCGCACAACCCTGTCCTCAAAGAGAAGCAGCCAAGTCTTCCTTAGCCGCTCACTGCAGGGCTGAGCTGCTCTCACCCTGGCCAGGGTTTCCTCGCATCTGTTGGTGGGAAGCTGGGCTGTCTGGAGCAGTGCCCATGACATGAACATCCTGGCCTTGTGCCTCTCGCAGTCCCCATGTGAGTCACAGAAGTCCTTGCCGTGGGCAGATTGTAAAGGACGTGCTGTCATTCACAGACTATGAACTGAAGGACACTGAGGTACTGGCCGCTCCATCCCTCCCAATGGGTAAAGTGTGGACTAGACAGAACCCAACCAAGGTCCTCTTCGTTCCAGTCCAGGCCTTCCCCACCACGCGCTGCCCTCTAGAGAGAGAACAATGGAGTGAGACGTTTCTGGACTCACCAGCCAACCCTGTCTGGCCAGAGTGCCACCCCAGCCACAGGTGAAGGGCCTCACAGTACCACTAACCACCTTCCAAGGTGGGGTCAGGGCACAGAGGACATCACGGGCAGCTCTGAGGGAAGGACATAAGCAGAGTGGAAGAATGAGGGCCTGCGTGTGCAAGCTCAGTTGGTTCACAGACTTATCCTTTCAGCAGTTTTACTTCTTGCCATTTATCCCAAAGAAATGTGCACAAAGGTGCAGCCACAAAGAGATTCAATGTTGCATTGTCCATACAAGGGAAATTTTGAAAATCCCCTAAAAGCCCGACAGTATCAGGCAGCTATACGATAGCAGGGCCCTAAAAAGGTCAGTGTGGATCTGGATTTCCTAATATGGCCAGGTGTGCACCACTGGTGTTGAGTAGAAGAAGGAATGTCACAGAGCTGGATGGGTGTGATAAGCCCACTCTTCTGAAAAGTAAACGTACATAAATACTGCATAGACCCAGGATATAAATAACAGGAGAAACTGGCTGGGCGCAGTAGCTCACACCTATAATCCCAGCACTTAGGGAGGCCAAGGTGAGTGGATAACCTGAGGTCAGGAGTTTGAGACCAGCCTGACCAATATGGTGAAACCCCATTACTACTAAAAATAAAAGAGTTAGCAAGCTGTGGTGGCAGGCGCCTATAGTCCCAGCTATTCGGGAATCTGAGGCAGGAGAATAGCTTGAATCTGGGAGGCGGAAGTTGCCGTGAGCTGAGATTGTGCCACGGCACTCCAGCCTGGGCAACAGAGCAAGACTCCATCTCAAAAAAGAAAAGAAAAAACACACACACAAAAAAACAAAAGAAATGACACCAACATATTAGCAATTAGTCATTTTACATGGTGAATCTGGGGCCATGGCTCATACCTGTAATCCCAGCACTTTGGGAGGTTGAGGCAGGAAGATTTCTTGAGGCCAGGAGTTTGAGACCCTGCCTCTAAAAAAAAAAATGACAACAATAATAAAAACCACTGACAGAGCTGGAGGTGGTGCCCTGCCGCTCTCTGCTGCAATCACAGCAGTTGAGAGGAGCCCGCGAGGAATTGTGCCTCGGGCTCATGTGAGCACCTGCTGGGGGGACCTTCTCTGAGAAGTCCAGAATCTGCTTTCAGACCCTCTCCCCACACCACAAACCAGGGGCCTCACCTGGATTTTCTTCCTCTATGGATGGTTCAGGTGCCAGTCACACCTCTCGCTGTGTCTCTGGCCAGAATAACACAAGAACCTGGGGCAGGTGGGACATTTTCCTTTTTGGGGCTGAAAGCCCTTTCCAGGGCAGCTGTGTGCCTCTCCTAGCAGGACAGGGTGGGTGAGAACCCCACCCCCAATTCTGAACGTAGCCAAAGCCTGGGAGACACAGCCACTGGCCAAAGGTCAGCATACAGTCAACACCACCTGAGCCCAGCTGCTGAGAAGGAGGTAGAGAGGCTCGCCGTCTGGGCAGCTGCCCTCTGGCCTGCGGCTGGCCTCCCCTGCCCCCACGCCAGCTCCCCAAAGGCTGGGAACATCTGGCTGCTGGCCTAGCTCCAGGAGGGGTGAGTGAAAGGGCCTCTTTCCACCAGGCCTGCCGCTGCCGCGGTGCAAGGCACATCAATCAAGACTGCATGGCTGGCTGGTGCTGGGAGAGGAGCCGGCTCCTTCCCCACCCCCTCCCCAGACATTCCTGTGTAATGGAATCTCCTTTCCTGTTCATTTATTACCAACCCACAGAACCCCGCCAAGTCCCGTCTGCACACTCAAGCCCCACTAACCCTGCCTGTTCCTGGGGAAGGGGGTTCCTGGGGGCACCTGAAAGGAGCGACCCTAACGGCCACTAGCAGATTCCCACCATGCTCTTCTGCCAAAGATGAATCAGAAACTTCACACTGAAAGCTGAAATTCAACTAGAATCAAAGTAGACTCACTACCATCTTGGAAAGGAGGGAAACATAAATGAAATCCTTCACTGTTGCTCCTAACCCTCTTCCAGTGTCTAGAAGTGGCAGGCCCAGAGTTGTCAGGAGGGTGGCGGGGGGTGTCTGATTCAGGCTGGGCCCTTGCTCCTCCACCTCCTACCTGTAGCATCTTGGTACATAATAGGTTTCCCTGAGTCTTGGTTTCCCCTTCTGTGAAATGGGAAGAATTTTTTTTTTTTTTTTTTTTGAGACTGAGTTTCACTCTTGTTGCCCAGGCTGGAGTGCAGTGGCTCAATCTCGGCTCACTGCAACCTCAGCCTCCCAAGTAACTGGGATTACAGGCATGCACCACCACACCTGGGTAATTTTGTATTTTTAGTAGAGATGGGGTTTCACTGTGTTGGTCAGGCTGATCTCAAACTTCTGACTTCAGGTGATCCACTTGCCTCAGCCTCCCAAAGTGCCAGGATTAAAGGTGAGTCACGGTGCCTGGTGGAAATAGGAAGAATTATAATAGTGTCACAGGATTTTTAGTGTGTTGCTTTTATAGCTGGAAACCTCTGTGGCCAGTGGCACCTTTGCCCAAGTTTTGCTCGGGCCCACTGGGCTTGTTCCACACACTTTGCCTAGCAGGCCACACTCAGCTCACACTACCAGCCCAGATCCCACACCTGCCAAGGGTGAGCCAGGTGCAGAGCAGCGAGGGGTGTGTGAGTGAGCACAGGCTCTAGTCACTGCACACAGCCAGGTGTACCAGCTGCAGCAGGATGCACAGCTCCAGGCACCGGTGTAGGTGCCGGCTCCGTGCGTGGCTGCAGTTGAACCAGACATACCACAAGCAGCTTCCACTGTGGGTACTGGGAAACATGGTGGTGCCTGGAAGCTTGGAGACACCAGAAACCAGAGTCCTAAAGAGGGTGTTACAGCCCTGGCTCAGGAAGCCCGTAGGTCCCTGAAGGCCCGCGGCTCTTGTCTCTTCATCACCTGCAACACGGCAAGTAGGGGGCCTGTTTCGGCCTGTTTGTGTTACAGCTCTTTCAGTCCTTTCATTCAGTGGGTCCGGAGTTCTTGTCCCTTGTCCAGGAAGCATGAGGTACGTGGACAACCGTAGGGTTGACAAGGCAGAGAGGAGCTTCACTGGGTGACAGGGCAGCTCTCAAGAGACCTGGAGTGGGTAGCTCCTTCCTGCAGTCAGGTTGTCCCAATATGTCCATCTTTCAGCAAAGAGGAGACCCACAGTGCGCAGCTCCTCCCTGCAGGCAGGTCATGCTGACAAGTGTTCAGGTCTCAACGGAGAGGAGACCCACAGTGGGCAGCTTCTCCCCACAGCTGGTAGTCCAGATATATGTGTGAGTCTGGCTGAGTCTGGGTTTTTATAGGCTCAGAAGAGAGAAAGTGCTGCCATGGGCAGCCATAGGCGGGCCCAAAAAAAGCACCATAAGTTCTTATACTGGGCTGGGCTATGGACTTCACCCAGAACTGGCAGCCCAGTCCCCAGGCTTCAGGCCATCCCTGGCTTGAAGGTGGGGTTTCACCAGGGACCTGCCCCTTTCCGCCCAGGGACCTGTCTACCTCCTGCCATCAACATGCTGTCCACAACTTCCAGGCTGTTCATGCCAAGGAGTGCCTGCAGGCCAGTGCCAAGCTGCCCTTAGCCCTCCCTGACCTTCCTCCCACACTTGTCAGTGCCCAAAGTCCAGAGAGGGACAAGGCAGTGGGGGTGCTGGTATGTCGATGCCACCTCGAGTGCGTGCACACCTGGCTGGGTTGTGACAGCACCTAGGCTCAGCCACAACTCTGCTCCAAAATTGGAGCAGGTGCCTGGAGCAGGAAGAGGCCAGGGAGTGGGAGCAGGCACATAGGAACTTGTGGGAGTTGGGGGCTTCCCAGGCCCCTACGCGCACAGGGATGCCCTGGTCCAGAGCTGTGGCTGTGCCTAGCAACACAGGCACGGCCTCTGTTGGGGCTCCTACCCTGCCAACTTGGGGCGTGGCTCCTGCCTGTTCTTGGCACCCTCTGGCTCTGCAGAACACGCAGTCCTGGCAGTGCCTCCCCCACTGCAGCTGATGTCCCTCCCATGGCTGCTCCAGACTGGCCACTGCCGCCATCAGTAACCACCTCGGAGTGCTGTTGTGAGGATTAGATGACTGGTTAATAGGTGAAGTTTGTGGCAAAGGGCCCAGCATGCAATGGAGCTATGCGAGTGGCCCCTCTTCAGCATGCATAGCACCCAGAGAAGCCAGTCTTGTCATGCTGTGGAGCGTAGGTGGGGCTGTGAGGCTGTCTGTGCTGGGGACTTTGGACGGGACTTGTCCTTGCTGCCTGGAGCCCTTTGGAGTCATGAAGAAACTGCTGTGACTTCCGTTCCCCTTAAAAAAAATGGGACTTCTTGACACTTGCCAAGGGCCTACAACATGCAGACCTACTGCTAGGGACTTCTCAGACAAGGCAATAATTACAATTGTTATTCTTATCACAGCTCACTATGTGTGTCAGGCAGGGTTCAGGCAGAGACACACAACTAGTAAGACATGTATAGTAAGAGATTCATTGCAAAGACTTGGTTTACGTGATTATAGGGGCTGGCTAGGTGAGTCTGAAATCTATAAGTGTGATGTTAAATTTTATGTGTCAACTTGACTAGGCCATACAGTGCCCAGATATTTGGTCAAACATTCTGGATGTTCCTATGAGGATATTTCTGGGTGAGATTGACATGGGAATCACTGAACTGAGTACAGCAGATGGCCCTTGATAACGTGGGTGGCCTCATCCTGTCAGTTGCAGAGAACATAAAGGCTGACCCTCCCTCCAGCAAGGGAGAATTATTTTTGCCTGCTGGCCTTGGAACTGAGACATTAGCTTTTTCTACCTTTGGATTTGAACTGAAATAGCTCTCTTGCTTCTCAGGCCTTCAGACTCAGACAAGAATTACATCCTCAGCTCTCCTGGGGCTCCAGCTTGCCAATTGCTGTTCTTGGGATGGGTCAGGCTCCAAAATATGGAAAGCCAATTCCTTACAACAAATCTATCTATATAAATACATGTGTGCACACACACGGGTACACACACATGCATGCACACACATGCACATATGCACATACACAAGCATGCACACACAAATGCACACACACATGTGCATACACACACATGCACATACCTTCTATTGGTTCTGTTTCTTAGGAGAACCCTGACTAACACAGCAGGGCAAGTTGTCCAAAAGGGCAGGCTGGAACCCTCAGGCAGAGCACACACTTAAGCTGGTGTTCACAGCTTCTCTTCTTCAGGGAAACTTCAGCTCTGCTTTTAAGGCCTCACACCAGTTAAATCAAATCCATCCAGATCATCTCAGATAGTCTCCCTTACGTAAGAGTGAACTGATTATGAACTTGAATCACATATACGAAATACCTTCACGGAACTCCTGGAACAGCGTCTGACCGAATATCTGGTGACCGTAGCCTGGCCACTGATGATTGCAGAGCCTGCCAAGTGTGATGGCGAGCCCATGACTGCATAGCAGCTGAGTTGTTTCCCAAAAAATCCCATGAGGAAGGCTGGGCATGGTGGCTCACAACTGTAATCCCAGCACTTTGGGAGGCCCAGGCGGATAGATCACTTAAGGTTGAGAGCTAAAGACCAGCCTGATCAACACGGACAAACCCCATCTCTACTAAAAATACAAAAAAATTACCCAGGTGTGGTGACTCATGCCAGGCTGAGGCAAGAGAATCGCTTGAACCCAGGAGGCAGAGGTTGCGATGAGCCAAGATAGCGCCACTACACTCCAGCCTGGGCAACAAGAGTGAAACTCTGCCAAAAAAAAAAAAAAAATCCCATGAGGAAGATGTTTTTTAAAATTCTTGTTTCTAGAGAAACATGCCTTGCCCAAGGTCACACAGCTGTCCAGGGGGAACACTGGGGTTAGAAGCCAGGTTGCCTCCAGAGCACAGCCTGAGCCACTCTGAGGCTCTGAACCCCTAACCCACCTTCTCAGCCCTCCTAGAGGCCTCCGTGGTGGGACTCTCTTCTCTGCTTTTGGAGGACACACAGACTCTGAGAGGGTAGGTGGCTGCCCCAGTCATGTGGCTGGGAGGCAGAGGCTGTTCCGCATCAGGTCTAGGCCCCTTCTCACGGCAGTTCACTTTCCTCCCTAAACAGCCCACCCCAAAGGGCAAGGCTGAGCTTCTGCCCAGGAGCTCTCTGGGTGATACAGGCGTCCCTGCCTCCGGGCCTGAGCACTGCCTAGTGTAAGGAGGGGCAGGGATCTTCCAGGTTTGAGGTCGGCGGCCCTGGCCTTGGTAGAATCTCAGGACCCCTGGCTCCAGGGAGCTCCTATTTTGGGACTAGTCCCATCCTTGGGAGAAGGTGCTGAGGGTATCTCATGGGTCCACTCAGTTAGGATCAAATGCCCTCAAATGCCTCTCTCCCAGAGGGCCTGCACTGCCCAGTAGAACATGTGTTCCTGGGGAAACCAGGATGCCTCTTGAGAGACAGGCCCCTGAAGGGTCCCAACACAGCCAAGCCTGTGGTCAGTCCCTGCCATGGCCCAGCCCACCTGCCCGCCCACACTTTCCTGTGAAGGCCTTGGTGCCAGGGAAGGCAGCCCCCTGAACAATGCCTCACTCTGTTCTTGGCCTGAGCAGGGGCAGCTAATTCAGCCACACCTCACACCGGGCTGAGGATTCCACACTCCCCTGCTCTCCCCTGCTCTCCCCAACTCACCCCTCCTATCCCTTGCTCACCCCCACCAACTGGCCTCAGAGGAAACCCAGATGCTCCAAGCTTAGCAGCCTCCCAGCTCCCCAACAAGCCACAACTCAGAGGTCAGAAGTGACAGCCAAATGACTGGGGCCCTGGGACTGGGGGGTGGCACATCCTCAAGGCCACCATGAGCAAAAAGCCTACCCAGCCAATGTAGCCTCACCTTTTCTCAACCACATTGGCCAGACAGGCCTCCTTCATCATTTGGTGAATGAGGAAAGGGGCTCAGAGAGGCTGAGCAGCTTGCCTCTGGTCACGCAGCCCAGGAGCAGCAGAAGTGGAACTCAAATCCAGGTCTTAAGCCCCCAGAGCCCACAGTCTTAACCACTGCACAAAACTGCCTTTAGGAAACCCTGAAGTGATCATGAGTCCGAGGGTTCAGGGCAACTGGCATGGATTTCAGCACATACCCATGCATGCACACGCCCACATGCATACACACACACACACACACACACACCACACGTGCCTTCCTTGGTAACCAAACCCTGTAGATGGGGCCTGCCCTTCCCAGGCAGCCTTGAAAAGGGCTTTGCAAGAGTCTGAGACATTCCAAGCCCGGTCCCCACCTTCACCTGGAGAGGGCCTCTCTGCCTCCCATATCCCCAGCATGGGCCCAGGAGTCAGAATCACAGCTCACAGTCCCCTTGGTGTGTGTACATGGCTTGGGGAGGTCAGTCCTGCCCCAGACCACCTCTAGCCTGGCAGGCCTGTGGGTCAGCCGGACCCCTCCCCCAACCCTCCCAAGGCCCACAAGCCCCAGGCCAGGCCTGGCTTCCGGAGCTGCCGCCACCTTGGCTGGCCACACCACACATGGTTTTAATCAGCAGCCTGCCTGGATGAATGGCGCCTTGTGAGAGCACCGCAGGCTGGACGGGCCAGGTGGGGCAGCCTTGGAGAGGGAGGAGTGTGAGGGGACCCCATGTAGGGGTCAGGCTGGGGGCGGGGGACATGGGGCGGGGGGCAGCACAGCACAGCAGTCATGAGCCAGAGTCTGTGGTCAGACAGAGAGCAGGGGCCTGGCTCTGCCACCCACAGTCTGTGCCCGGGAAACTCACAGAACCTCTCTGAGCCTGGACTCTACCCTGACTATAAATGGAGCCCCTTACAGGGGGGCTGTGAGGATTTCATTTGAGGGTGCTTGGTGCATAGTGTGGGTCTGACACAGAGTATGCCCTTTGTACCTAGAGGTCAGCCCAAGGGCCAGAGGCAGGGGACTCACAATTTGATTCAATGGGGAATTGGATCGAACTCACCTTGGAGTAAGGTGGCTGGCATCCAAAGGGGCTAGGAGTGGCATCTGTGAAGCAGGGGACTACGATTGACTCTGGTTTCCTCAGCTCCAGGGCCTGGGCCTCCGCTGCCCCCTCCACCTTTCAAAGGGCCTCACAAAGAGAGCTGGAGGGGCAGACCTCAGCTCCACGAAGGGCCACCTTGCCTCTCTCCATGGCAGACAAAGCTTCAGACAGTAATAATTAATGTTTATTGAGCACTTACCAGGTGCTGCACCCGGGCATTTCATGCATCATCTCATTTAACCCTCCTTTTAGGGTTGTTTTCATTTATGTATAACAAAACTATGACTCAGAAAAAGTCTTCTACATGGGCAACCGGGCCACGGAGGCACAGCTGGGGAGAGGCAGAGCTGAGATGTGACGCTGCAGAGCCCTGCTTCTGCTCTTGCCTCAACTCCACCCACCCTGTGTCCTGTTAAGGGAGCACCATTTCCCACAGGATGGCTGGCACCGGGCAGCCTGCCTGGGTGAGCGGAAAGTGCCTTCTCCTTGGACCTCCAGTGGATGGCGCTGCCTCCCTCACTGGCAACCCTGCTCCGCCTCCCTTCCCTCCTGCAAAACCTCTGAAGGCCCCAGCCCAAGGGCCCAGGACTGGCCTGCCTATCTCCCAGCACCCACCCAGCCTGGCTCCTGGGTGTCTGAGAAATTCTGGGAGGAAGGAAGAAAACATCAGGGCAAGGCCCAAACCTGGCCACTCCTCTCCTCACTGAACCGTCACAGCAGTCCCGTCATGTGCGATCAAGTACAGATTCCTGTCACCCCTGCCGCAGCCCTGCCCCTAACCTCCACTCTACAGACTACAGCTTTCAGGTCCTCCGCAGCGCTGGCCCTGCCTCTCATCTCCAGGCTGTGCTCATCTTTTCCCTGTCTAGGACCCTTTCCTTTTCCACCCTGGCTAACTCATGGCCCAAGACTCCGCCAAGCCCCACACACTGGAATGACTGTGTGAAGCCCCTCCGTTCCTCACCCACTCCCCAAGAACAGCCTCCAGAGTCCTCCCGGGAGTGGAGCTCTGGGCCCTCTGGGAGTTGTTCCAATTCCAGAATTCATCTCTGCGGAGGAAGGAGCCACATCCTCTTTCCTCTGTTGGAGATGGGGACGTCACCTTTGCAGACTGGTTTTCTCTTGTTCCTCTTCAAACTCAACAACCTGCAGAGCTTCGGGGGCTGCCCTCACATGCCCACATGGATGTCACTTGCCAAGCTAAGCTCCCAGCCTTTCAGTGGTTCTCTGAACTCAGCTGAGACCATTTCTAGGGGACTGTTTAAAGAACAAGGCATCCTGCTGTCTTTCACATAGATTAGGATGTCTCCCTCAAGCTGACTTGGCCCAGCTAAGAACCGGGTGGGCACAGCTTATTGGGTGCTCTCCCACCCAGAGTCTCGCTGACCCCTCTGCCCTTTGGTATAATGGGACAGCGAGGGCCATTAGGGAAATAGCCCTGTGGAAATATATAAACATGCTCAAGGGTTAAGCCACAAAAATGTTCAGCATAGCTTTGTTTACAATACTAAAAATAAATCTAGAATAACCCACATATTCAACAATTAAATGATACTTAAAAAAATCTAGAATAATCCACATATTCAACAATTAAATAAAGTGTGATACATTCATAACATGGAGTTCCGTAAAAAGGGTTATTTAACAACACTGAGAGATGGTCACAATTTATCTGTAAGTGAAAAAAAAAGCAAATTATAACATCTTATGTTGGAAGAGAAAAATCTCCAGGCAGTTCTGTGAACAAAACCAAGGGGCTCTATTCTATAATGAGGGGTGCTTCAGGGTACAGACTCAGAAGCTGGAGGCCAGGGTCCTCCAGCAGCCTCTGCCATCTTGCAGCCAAAAGACTGGGCTATTCACCAAACCTAAAAAGCCAGAGGTGGCCGTCTGTACAACTGGGATAATACTGTAGCTGCAGACATACTAGCCACTTAGCTTACCATGTGCGGCCTGCAACAGACACGACCGACGAAGTGTGCAACAGACACAACATCACGCATGGGCTTGTTTCCATATTATGGGTGTTTTTCATTTTCTTACATATGCCTATCCGTATTTTTAAATTTTTCTGCAATGAATGTTATTACTTGTATTAACCTAAAAAGTAAAAGCGGGCCGGGCACGGTGGCTCATGCCTGTAATCCCAGCATTTTGGGAAGCTGAGATGGGTGGATCACTTGAGGCCAGGAGTTTGAGATCAGCCTGGTCAATATGGTGAAACCTCTTCTTTTTTTTTTTTTTTTTGAGATGGAGTCTTGCATTGTTGCCCAGGTTGAAGTGCAGTGATGTGATCTAGGCTCACTGCAACCTCCGCCTCCTGGGTTCAAGCGATTCTCCTGCCTCAGCCTCCTGAGAAGCTAAGATTACAGGTGACTGCCACCACGCTCAGCTAGTGTTTTGTATTTTTAGTAGAGACAGAGTTTCACTATGTTGGCCAGGCTGGTCTAAAATTCCTGATCCCGTGATCCACCCGCCTTGGCCTCCCAAAGTGCTGGGATTACAGGCATGAGTCACCACACCTGGCTGTGAAACCCCCTATTTACTGAAAATGCAAACTTTTCCAAGCATGGAACCACATACCTATAGTCCCAGCTACATGGGAGGCTGAGGCATGAGAATTGAATCACTTGAACCCAGGAGGCAGAGGTTGCAGTGAGCCAGAATGGCAACCAGGATGCTGCCCTCCATCCAGCCTGCGTGATGGAGCATGACTATCTCAAAAAATAAAAATAAAGGGGGTTTGTAAAATAGAGTATATGTATATTGTCCTTTCTGCAAAAACAACTTTATATACCAGACAGAAAGGAAACGTCCTAAAATACGAAGCATGGTTATGCAGGGTGGTGGGAAACAGACACTGAAATTGTCTTCTTACTGGTCTGTATGTTCCAAAGTCTCCACAATGGACATTTACAACTCTTGCAATGAAAGAAAATACGCATTTTCTTAAAAGGAAAGATTTGGCCCCAGCTTCTGCCTGCCCTGAGTGCCTAAGTCACTGCAGACTCATTCTTAGCCTTCTTGCCTCCTCACTCCTCACCTAGGCGTGTCTGTGTCCCACTCGCTTTCATATGGGCCACCTTGCTGTCCTTCCTGTGTCCTTGCAAAGGGCCTAAAATCCTTGTTAGAACCAGGCAAGGCAGAAGCCAGGACACAGCCCCAGCCCACCGCTCCCTGTCCAGTGGTCCCCCAGCTGTCCACCACCACCTCCCGGGGAATTGTTCTCATTAGTGGGGATGCAAAGCAGACCCAAAGGCGGAACTATAAACACCAGAGGAGGAGACCCATAAACAGCTG
Source organism: Callithrix jacchus (assembly GCF_049354715.1). Taxonomy (NCBI): domain Eukaryota; kingdom Metazoa; phylum Chordata; class Mammalia; order Primates; family Cebidae; genus Callithrix; species Callithrix jacchus. Next base: position 49,288,327 of record NC_133503.1, on the reverse strand, counting down.
GGTAACCAACTCCAGCTGTGAAGATGGGCCCTGGCCACACTGGAGACCAGATGGGGGCTGGGCTGGCCAAGGAGGAACTGCCCTCTGCCTCTCCTCCTTAGGCCATGAGCTGCCAGGAGCCTGGGGGGCACCACTAGCTAGAGAACTGGAGGGTGGAGGGTCTGCACAAACCTGAGTGAGCTTACATGCAAATGAGCAGGGGTCTGGGGGCCACGGATTCTCAGGTACCTGAGCCCCATTACCTATGTACCTGGGCCTCAGTTTACCTATCTGAAAATGGAGAAGAAAAGAAGTAACAGACTAGATGGGCTTCCTCAGCTCTACTGTATCAAGACCCACCATAAATCTACGCACTAGGCCTAAATGCCTGTAGTGTATCTGTCTGTAATATAATAAAAATATATATTACATGATAATACAAACAAATGTTGTAATTAAATCATCTGCACTACAAATATAACCCATGTTATATATATATATAGTTTTTTTTTTAAGATGGAGTTCCACCCTTGTTGCCCAGGCTGGAGTGCAATGGTGCTATCTCAGCTCACTGCAACCTCTGCCTCCCGGGTTTAAGCAATTCTCCTTCCTCAGTCTCCCGAGTAGCTAGGATTACAGGCATGTGACACACAGCCTGGCTAATTTTTTGTATTTTTGGTAGAGATGGGGCTTCCCCATGTTGGCCAGGCTGGTTTCAAACTCCTGACCTCATGATCTGCCTGCCTCGGCCTCCCAAAGTGTTGAGATTACAGGCATGAGCCGCCGCACCCGACCACATATTATATATTTTATATCAGCCTTTTTAATATTATGTTTCTAAATGTTTAATGACCATTCTCTGGTATCTGTGATCAGAGAGTATGTGGACGCAAGCCAGGAAGACCTCCTGGGGGAAGTGAGACTTAAAGGCTACGAATTCAACAGCGAAGAGGAATGAACCTCCAAAAAGATTATAATGGAGGAGAAGGGAGGGATTTGAGTGTGAGAGGATTTACAGGGCTGCTGTGGGTCATTCAGGGAAGGGATCCATGCCCATCTTCCACCCTAGAAACAAACCTTCTGGCATGGGAGAGGTCAGGGAGAAAGCACACTGGGCTGAAGTGACTAAGATTTCCCAGCCCCAGAAGCTCCCAAACCTGGTTATGTAACAGGACTACTGGGGAACTTAGTAAAACACACACTCCGGGGGCCTTCCCAGGGCTCCTGAATCAGAATCTAGGACAGTAGTGTCTGAATATTTGAATTTTTAATAATTGCCTGGTGGATTCTGAGGCTAGAAGTACAGGTGGGTGTCAGGGGCCCAGAGTTCCCCGTGTCTGTGGACTGGATGTCAGGTAGGAGGGTCACCCATAATTTTCACTTCCTGTCCTGTGTCTGATCAACGCACACAGAGCATAGTCATGGCCAGGCAGCTGGTGCCACCCTATGCTTGGGGCCTGATGGAACTGGGGACTAAGCTCATCACCTAGTGAGGGGTTCAGACTCCCACATCAGCCATCTGAGCTCAGTGCTGGAGGTTGGAATCTTCTTAGGTGGCACAGCCCAAAGGGTGGATGCTGGAGGTGCCCAGAGAAGAGAAAGCAAACCCCTGAAAACAGGACTATACGGGGACCACAGAAGGCTTTCTAGAGAAGACACCCTGAAGGATGGGGAGGATGCAGGTGATGGAACAGGAAAGGAACAAGCAGGCTAGGTGGAAGGGATGATGGAGGCAAAAGGGAGAAGTGCAGATGCAGTAGAGGGAAAAAATACGTGGGGACCATTTTCAATATCAGGGGCTCTCCCTGTTGGGCACTGTGAAAAGGCAGTGTGCTACACAGCTGCACCAGGGGACCAGGAAGCACACCTCCCATGTCATAGGCAGCTGGCCCAAGGTCCCAGAGGAAAAGTCCAAGCCTGGGACTCCCCTCACCTACCTGGAGGAGACTCTCCCTCTCCACTGGGCCTAGCCATGTGACTTTCTCGGTTCCCCCATCTGGGATCACATGGGCAGGCATGGGCAGGGAAGAGTGGCAAATTCCAATTCTGACCCCAAGATCAGAACCTCCTTTTCCAGAGGGGCCCCTGAGGGTCAAATCAACCCTAATCCAGATCACATCTTTCCAAGCCAACTCAGTCATGGTTGCCATTTCTACCCATATCCCTTCTCACACTCTAAACATTTTCTATGTGATTATAAAAATAGTAGAGTCGGCTGGGCATGGTGGCTCACACCTGTAATTCCAGCACTTTGAGAGGCTGAGGCAGGTGGATCACCTGAGGTCAGGAGTTCCAGACCAGCCTGGCCAACATGTCAAAACCCCGTCTCTACTGAAAATACAAAAATTAGCTGGGTGTGGTGGGTATTATACGCCTGTAGTCCCAGCTACTTGGGGAGGCTGAGGCAGGAGAATCGCTTGAACCCAGGAGGCGGAGGTTGCAGTGAGCCGCACTCCAGCCTGGGTAATAGAGCAAGACTCTATCTCAAAAAAGCAAAAAACAGTAGAGTCAAACTGGAGACAAAAAAACCCACAAACCTTACTGAAAACAATTAAGGACAATATAAATAAATGGAAAAACACCCTGTTTTCACAGATTGGAAGACATAATATTAAGATCATAATATTCCTCAAATTGATCAACAGATGTAACTCGTTCCCTGTCGAAATCCCAGGTACATTTTTTGCAGAAATTGATAAGTTGATCTGAAAATTCACAGAGAAATGCAGGGAATTCAATAGCCAAATATCATCTTGAAACGGAATCTAGAAGACTCGTACTTCCCAATTTCAGTAATCACTACAACGGTACAGTAATCAAGACTACATGAAACTTACTTGGGGATAGACAAATAGATCAATAAAACAGAATTGAGCCATATGTGTGTATACTTATATTTATGGTCAACTGATTTTTGGCAAGGGTGCCATAACAATTCAGTGGGAGAAAGAATAGTTTTTTAAATAAATGGTGCAGAAATTACCAGATATCCACACACAAAAGAATGAAGTTGGACCCCTACCTCACATCATTTATGAAAATTAACTCAGAATGGGTCAAAGACCTAATGACCTATCTGATTAGAATCTAGCATCCAGAACACGTTTAAAAAAAACTCTTACAACTCAATGACAAAAAGACAAATGACCCAATTCAAAAATGGGCAACAGACCTGAATGAACAGTTCTCCAAAGAGACATACAAATGTCCACTAAACACATAAAAAGATAATCAACATCTTTAGTCATTAAGGAAATGCAAGTCATAACCACAGTGTGGTACCACCTCACATCCACTAGGATGGCTATAATTTTTTTTAATGGAAAACAAGGCCAGGAGTGGTGGCTCATGTCTGTAATCCCCAGCACTTTGAGAGGCTGAGACAGACAGATCACCTGATGTCAGGAGTTTGAGACCAGCCTAGCCAACATGGTGAAAACCCCTCTTTACTAAAAGTGCAAAAATTAGCCGGGCAAGGTGGCACACATCTCTAATCCCAGCTGCTCAGGAGGCTGAGGCTGGAGTATCACTTGAACCTGGGAGGTGGAAGTTTCAGTGAGCTGAGATCAGCCACTGCACTCCAGCCTGGGTGACCTGACTTTGTCTCAAAAGAAAGGAAAATAGTGGTTCATGCCTATAATCCCAGCTACTTGGGAGGCTGACAGGGAGGATCACTTGAGCCCAGGAGTTAGAGGCTGCAGTGAGCAATGATCACACCACTGTACTCCAGACTGGGTAACAGAGTAAAACACTATCTCTTAAAAAAATAATAAGGCCAGGCACGTTGGCTCACGCCTGTAATGCCAGCAATCTGGGAGGCTGAGGTGGGCAGATCTTGAGCCCAGGAGTTTGAGACAAGCCTGGGCAATATGGTGAAACCCAGTCTCTATAAAAAATACAAAAGTAGTCCCAGCTAGTCAGGAGGCTGAGGTGGGAGGATCCCTTCAGCCTGGGAGGAGGAGGTTGCAGTGAGCCATGATCCTGCCACTGCACTCTCACCTGGGCAACAGAACGAGACTCTGTCTCAAAACTAAATAAAATAAAATGGAGAAAAACACAAGTTTTGGTGAGGATGAGAAACTGGAACCCTTGTATATTGCTGGTGGAAATGCAAAATGATTCAACGGCTGAGGCAAAAGTTTGGTGGTTCCTGAAAAAGTTAAACGTAGAATTACCTTATGACCCAGCATCTTCCTCCTATGTGTATACCTAAAGGAATTCAGGTGCTTGTACATGAGTGTTCACTGCAGCATTCACCACAGCCAAAAAGTGGAAACAACCCAAAGGTCCATCAACTAATGAATGGATAAACAAACATAGCAATAGTGGAATCGTAGCCAGCCATTACAAATGAAGTATGAATACAAGCCACAACACGGATTAACCTTGAAAGCACAGAGTGAAAGAAACCAGGTGCAAAAGACCACATGTGGAAGAAGGATTCCATTTATGGGAAATGTTTGGAATATGCAATTCACTGAAACAGAAAATGGTTCAGTGTCTGCCAGGGCCTGAGAGAAGAATGAGGGATGACCGCCTCCTGGTATTAGGTTTCTTCTTGGAGCGATGACATGTTCTGGAATTAGATAGTGGTGATGGTTGCACAACTTGCTAAAAATCACTGAATTATACACTTTAAAGCATTGTTTTGTGTATGTAAATTATATTTCAATTAAAAAAACAGCTGCCTGGAGTGCTGTATATGTATTTTTATTGAGGTGAAATACATATAACATAAAATTTGCCGTTTTAACCATTTTAAAGTGCACAATTCAGTGGCATTAATACATTCACAATGTTACAGAAACATCACTACTATCTATTTTCAACATTCTCCATCACCCAAGGAGAAAATCTGCCCCTTAGGTAATAACTCCCCACCCTCCCTCTCCCCTCAGCCATGGTAACCTCTAATCTACTTCCTATCTCGATGAATTTGCCTATTCTAGATATTTAGTATAAAGGAAATCAGACAATACTTGTCTTTTGGTATGCCTGGCTTATTTTATTTAGCATAATGTTTTCAGAGCTGATTTATGTTGTACCATGCATCAGAACTTCTTCCTCTCTGTGGTTGAATAATGTTGCGTTGTATTATACACCACATTTTATTTGCTCTTCATCTATTGATGGACACCTGTGTTCCTTTCAGCGTTTGGTCACTGTGAATAGTGTTTAACTTTTTGATGAAACATTAAACTATTTTCCACAGTAGCTGTACCATTTCACATTCCCACTAGCAAGGTATAAGGGCTCCAATTTCTCCACATCCTCATCAAAACGTATTTTCCTTTTATATATGTGTGTGTGTGTGTGTGTGTGTATGTATATATATAAAATAGCCGGCCAGGTACGGTGGCTCACGCCAGCATTTTGGAAGGCCCAGTCGAGCAGATCACCTGAGGTCAGGGGTTCCAGACCAGCCTGGCCAAGATGGTGAAACCCATCACTACTAAAATTACAAAAATTAGCCGGGCCTGGTGGTGGTGCATGCCAGTAATTTCAGCTGCTTCGAAGGCTGAGGCAAGAGAATTGCTTGAACCCAGAAGGTGAAGGTTGCAGTAAGCCAAGATTACGCCACTGAACTCCAGCCTGGGCAACAGAGCAACACTCCGTCTCAAAAAAAGAAAAACAAATAAAAACAATTACAGCCATCCTGATGGGTCAGAAGTGGTTTTGATTTGCATTTCCATAAAGACGCATGTGTTGAGCATTCGTGTGTGGGCCATTGTGTGTCTTCTTTGGAGAAACGTCCATTCGAGTCCTTTTCTCGTTTTTAATTGGGTTGTTTGTCTTCTTGTTCTTGAGTTGTTCCTTAATATAAAGGAACTATATTTTTTGGATATTAGGCCCTTATGAGACATATAATCTGCAAATATTATCTCCCATTCTGTGGATTGTCTCTTAACTCTCTTTATAGTGTCCTTTTTTTCTTTCTTTTTTGAGACAAGGTCTCAGGCTGAAGTGCAATGATGCACTCCCGGTTCACTGCAATCTCCGCCTTCCAAGCTGAAGGGATCACCCCACCTTAGCTTCCCAAGTAGCTGGACCATAGGCTCGCCACCACACTCAGCTAATTTTTGTATTTTTTGTAGAGATGGGGTCTCACCATGATGCCCAGGCTGGTCTTGAACTCCTGGGCTCAAGCGATGTGCCTGGCTTTAATGATGTCCTTTGATACACAAAAGTTTTTATAAATTTCAATGAAGACAAATTTATCTTCTCTTCTTTGTTGCCTGTGCTTTTCATGTCATATTTAAGAAACTATTACCAAATTCAAAGTCATAGATGTTTGCACCTATGTTTCTAATAGTTCTAAGTTTAGCTCTTAAATTTAAGTCTCTTATCAATTTTCGCTTAGTCTTTGCATACGGTGTGTTATTTTCACATGTAGAACCACCCTTGCATTCCTGGGATAAAACTCACTTGATTGTGGCATATAATTTTTTCGTTTTTTTTTTTTGTTTGTTTGTTTTGTTTTGTTTGAGATGGAGTGTTGAATTGTTTTAATTTAAAAAGAGAGAGAGAGATGGAGTCTTGCTCTATCGCCCAGGCTGCAGTGCATTGTCCCAGTCTTGGCTCACTGCAACCTCTGCCTCCTGGGTTCAGTGATTCTCCTGCTTCAGCCTCCCAAGCAGCTGGGATTACAGGAGCATGCCGCCATGCGCGGTTAATTTTTGTATTTTTTGTTTTTGTTTTTTGTATTTTTGAGATGGAGTCTGGCTCTGTTGCCAGGCTGGAGTGCAGTGGCACAATCTCGGCTCACTGCAACCTCCACCTCCCAACTTCAAGAGATTCTCCCGCCTCAGCCTCCCCAGTTGCTGAGACTACAGCTGTGTGCCACCACGCCCAGCTATTTTTTGTATTTTTAGTAGAGATGGGGTTTCACTGTCTTACCCAGGAGGGTCTCGATCTCTTGGCCTTGTGATCCACCCACCTTAGCCTCCCACAAGTGCTGCAATTACAGGCGTTCGCCACTGCACACAGCATAATTTTTGTATTTTTTGTGGAGATGGGGTTTTGCCATTTTGGCCAGGCTAGTCTTGAACTCCTGACCTCAGGTGATCCACCTGCCTCGGCTTTTCAAAATGCTGGAATTACAGGCGTTGGCCACCTCACCTGGCCTAATTTTTTTAGTATGCTGCTGAATTTGGTTTGCTAGTATTTTGTTGAAGATTTCTGCATTCATAAAGGATATTGGTTTGCAATTTTCTTTTCTTGTAGACTCTTAGTCTAGCTTCAGTATCAAGGTAAAGCTTGGCCTCATAGAATGAGTTGGGAAGCGTTCTCTCCTCTTTAGATTTTTTTCTAAGAGTTTAAGAATTGATGTTAATTCTCCTTTAAATGTTTTGTAGAATTAACTGATGATGCCATCTGGTGGTAGGCTTTTCTTTGCTGGAAGTTTTTTGATTACTGATTCAATCTCCTGACTTGTTATAGGCTGATTCTCTATTTCCTCTTCAGTTAGCTTTGGTAATTTGTGTGCCTCTAGGAATTTCTCCATTGTATCTAGAGCATGTGATTTGTTAACGTGCAGCTGCTTATAGCAGTCTCTCATGTTCCTTGTTTTCCTGTGAAGTTGGTAGTTGTGTGTGTGTGTTTTGAAGTGTCATTCTCGGTGCCCCAGATCACCCACCACTTCCACTTCAAAGTCCCAGGAAGAACAATCAAATGTAATGAGTTTCCGAACTGGGTGGGTCACTTGACTCATCAGCCCATCCTGATCAGCCTCAGGACAAACGTGACAGTGCCACCCCCAGGCTCAGGCTCCAAAATGGGGTCTGCATGTGTGTGATACCAGGAACTGACAAAGACGTTAGTGAGCACTCACTGCATAGCAGGCTCCTGCTGAGGGCTTTCCAGACACGATCTCTTCACTCCTCACAACATCCCTGCCACCTTGGTCCTGCGACTATTCCCATTTCATTCCCAAAGCAGAGAGTGAGGTTCAGAGACATGAAGTACTTGACCAAGGTCACACAGCCAATGCTGAGTCTGAATTTGAAACCAGATCTACCCAGCTGTGCATATTTTGACTACTGTGCTGTGCAGCCTATTCCTTCCCAAGGGGGAACATCCCAGAATGGGGCAAAGGCCAAGGAACTCAAGCTCCAGTTTCTATCCCCACTCCCTGAAAGGGGTAATAGAGCAGAGCTTCTCTAAGTACCCATGCAGAGGGGCCCTCTGCTGCCATGCAGAGCAGTAAATACCCTCCACCCACTGCCCAGAGGTGCCCATGAAGAAGTACAGTGCAGAAGAGCATGAGAGTACACACCAGCAGGGCATGCATGTGCACTCAACTGTTTTTATATGTAAAACGGTTTCTAGAAAGATCCACAGAAACTGCTAATGGTGGTTTCCTCTGAAGTGAGTTGAGGACAAAAGAAAGAGAGTGGAAGGAGACTTGCATATGACACCATTCCCTGTTTGTACTCTTCTTTTAGATTTGTAGGTACACATACTTTTAGGCACCTTTAACGGCTGCCCAGGACCACCCAGTCCCCAGCCCTGAAAAGGGCAGGGCCAGGCAGGTGAGTTGTCCCCTTTTCCTCACAGTCATGGCACTTCTCCGTGCCAGGACACATTCCCAGCCTCAGGCCCAGGAGGCAGGACAGCCTAGTGGACTCCAGATTGTAGAGTCTCATGGACCAATGACTACCAGCTCTGTGATACTGGCAGTTACTGAACCTCTCTGAACTCAAATTCCTCAAATGTACAATGGGAATGATAATACCTACCTCATAGGACTGTTATGAGGATTAAGAGGCCAGGTGAGGTGGCTCATGCCTTTAATCCCTGCACTTCAGGAGGCCGAGGCAGGAGGATCACTTGAGGCCAGGAGTTCAAGACCGGCCTGGGCCACATGGCAAAACCCCATTTTTACAAAAAATACCAAAATTAGCCAGGCATGGTGGCGTATGCCTGTAATCCCAGCTACTCAGAAGGCTGAGGTGGGAGGATGGCTTAAGCCCAGGAGCTTGAAGCTGCAGTGAGCCAAGATCACCCCACTGCACTCCGGCATGGGTGACAGAGCTGTCTTAAAAATAAATAAAAACTTTAAAGATAGCTCTTGATAAGCAGAGGGGCTGCCTGACACAGAATGAGAAATACTTTTTATTATTTATATTATTTAATTCATTGATATTAATATTATACTATTATTGCCCCTTTACCAGCCCAGTCTTCCGGGGAGGCATTCACACTGACTACACTGTGAGAAGCTGGGGTGATAGCGCCCCCTCGTGGATACCTTTTGGACTGCATCTGATGAGTACCTATCATCTATTAACACCAGAGAAAGAACAGGAGTCAAAATTCAGTTCCATTTCTTCCTTTCTTTTTACTCCTAAATATTAGGTTAGTGCAAAAGTAATTGCAAAAAACTAACACCTCACATGTACTTCTGGAGAACAATTAGAAACTCTTACATAACAGTGAAATAATCAAATCAGAAAATTGAACATCGATCAAATAGTATTATCGAATCCACACGGTTCATCTTGACATTCTGCCAGGTGTCTCTATGGTATCCTTTATGTTATAGCTCATTGTTTCATTATCCGGGAGGACCCCACCAGGGTCACACATGACATTGGTTTACCACATCTCTTTAGCATCCTTTAATCCTGAATTATTTCTCAGCTTTTCTGTATCTCTCATCACCTTGACATTGTTGGAGTTCAGGCCAGTTATTTTGCAAAATGTCCCTCAATAAGGATGTGCCTGTCTCTTCCTCTTGGCAGGATTTGTGTCCCGTGTTTTTGTTAGGAATTTCACAGGTGTTGCACTGGGTCCTTCTTATTGCACCACATCGGAAGACACATGGTATCCGTTTGTCCCAGCACTGGTGATATTAACTCTAGCTTCCCCATCTGTCAGCTCAGGGAAGCTCAGCTCCCTGGGCCAGAGAGGAGCTGAGACTGGCCTACAGCCACATGAAGGTCAGGATCCTCAGCTCAGGGTCTTCACTGATGCTTAGGATAAATGCAGCAAGGCAAGGAATTCATCAGCGGCACCCTGGCCCTCCTCCATATCCTAACTCCATAGGAGCTTAAGGGCTGGGTAAAGCAGTGTTGGCCTTCATGGCCTCGCTGTGTAAGTCTAGCTGCGTGGAGTCCCCCTTTCTGCTTTGTCCACTTCTATTTTTCATTAAGACTTTTTCATTCCACAAATTATATGCAAATACATTATCCTTATTTTATACATATTTCAGCCAAGACTAAAGTCCCCTTTGAAAGTCCCCCTTCTCAATCTTTCCTCCCCTACTATTAGTTTGATGTGATATACATATAGCTGCAACCCCGGGAAAAAGACAAACTGTAGTGCTCTCTTTCCACGATGGTCACACTGTATAGATCCGTCAGAAATCAGAACATTGTATAGAAATTTCACTGGCAGGTCTTGGAGACTGAGCTCATTACTTTCAACCAAATCATCATGGTATAGTGAATGGATACACTGGAGATTACTTAGCTGATCCCCTTGGATGGACATCTAGGTTGTTCCCAGCATTTTGCTTTTGTGAAACACACTGCCCAGTGTACATCATCCAGGCTTCTCCAAGGAACTGCCTGCCTCTAGAAGCCCGAACCACCCCTGCGGTACCAGATTTCCTGGGTGGACTCCTCGCCATGGGGGATGAGGAAGGGCTGATGAACTACTATTCATTAACCCTTTGGGGACTTCTGGGACCTCTGAAAGCAACTGAACTGGGTTTTCACAATGTTTCAAGGAATCTTAGGGTTCTAAGATAGGCTGAGAGACAGGGAGGTGAGATGCGAAGAGTCCAGGGCTTCACTCCCACTCCAACTAGACAGCACCCCCACCTTTACCTGGTTTTCAATTAAGTGATTCTTTCGAAACAGAATATTAGCTGTATTTAAATTCAAAAATCTCTGTTGCAGGCTGAGCCCTCAGCTGGCACAGACTCCCTTCTACACCATGCCTCTGGAACTCCTCTTGTCCATGCAGCCACCAGCTGTGTTCTTGCTGGTGAGGGCCACCCAACCTGTACCAAGCTCCCAGCTGATGATCTCCAAAGAAGGCTCTGCAGATGCTGCCCTTGTGTCTTCAGAGGTGGCATTTTGGTATGTTCACTTTGAGCACACTGGGTCCTGGGAAGCAGGACTGTCCAGCTGCGTCCCCAGCATGCCCCTCCTCTGCCCCTCAGAAGCCGCCTGCACATTTCTGGAGACCTCTGACATACATGGCCTGATTCAATGTTCCCAAACTTTACTGAGCACCAAGGAGTCTGTTAAAGTACAGTGACCAGGCGCAGTAGCTCATGCCTGTAATCCCAGCACTTTGGAAGGCTGAGGCGGGCAGATCACCAGGTCAAGTGATTGAGACCATCCAGGCCAACATGCTGAAACCCTGTCTCTACTAAAAATACAAAAATTAGGTGGGCCTGGTGGTGTGCGCCTGTAATCCCAGCTACTTGGGAGGCTGAGGCAGAAGAATCGCTTGAACCCAGGAAGCAGAGGTTGCAGTGAGCCGAGATCACGCCACGGCACTCCAGCCTGGCAACAGAGTGAGACTCCATCTCAAAAAATAAATAAATAAAAATAAAGTACCGAGTGCTGGGTCCCACTCCAGAGATTCTGAATGAGCGGATTTGGCGGAGCCCAGGAATATATATTGTTTAACACTTCCCAAGGGGATTCTGAAGGAGCAGGTCTGATCGCCTGCACTGCAGACACTGGCCTCACCCCTGCCTATGTGAACTCTCCTTTTCCAGGCAAACTGGAGTCTGGCCTCATTAGGCTGTGAGGCCTGCAAAGTCATTTGTTTCACCCAAAGTTCTCCTGGACAGTGGGGCTTTCCGTACTAAGTAGAACCCACAGGAACCATGGATCTGAGTCAGAGCTTCCCAAAGTGGCCTGCCTCGGTGTACCAGCAGGCTTGTTAAAGATGCTGGGCCTCACCCCACATCTGCTGGAGTTGAATCTCTGGAAGTAGACCTGAGAATCTGCATGTTAGGCAAGTTCTCCAAGTGAGGCCACAGAGTCCAACTCCCTCCATGTGTCTAAAAGGTGAGGGAAATGGGATAAAACAGTAGAAATGGCTCACCCCCAGGTGCAATATACATTAGTAGCAAATATGGTTCCAGCCTTGGAGTCTCTTCTCCATCCAGTGCTCAGCCCCCTGGGCTTCTGAGCAGTCCAGCTTGTCTGAGGACTCCTTGTCACCTGAGTGCCCCTGTGGCTGCCCTAGGCTGGGCCTCTGCTCCATCTGGAAAAGCTCCCATTTATAACCCAGTGGAAATGATCTGGTTGACCAAGTCACCATGTATGTATGTGTGTATACATGTGTGGGCACATGTGCATGCCTGAGGTGGCGGGCACGCGTGGGCTTTGGCTGTGCATGCAAACACCCCTATTCCACCCTCCCCTGTAGGCCTTGTAAAAAGGTCAGACAGACAGGACCAGGATGTACAAACAGAACCCCACTTTATTAGCAGTTAGTTCGAGATTGTACATTAATGGAGGAAGGTCTCACCTTTAACACAACCCAAAACGGCTGGTTTGAGAGCCCTCATCAGGTGAACTGGGTAGCGCCCCCTCTCCCCATTCTGCCCACCCCCCCATGAGGGAAGGAAACCTCTGCCTGCTCCCCTAATGTGCCCCCCACCCTCTCCAGTCGGCCCTCTCCTCTCCCAGGAAATGACATGAATTTCATGCACAAATTACAAAAGGAGCCCTCTTGCTAATAACAAAAGCTAATACAGTCATAGAAAACCCTCTCCTCCCTCATTCCCCTCCAGGGCCAAAAAGAGGAAGAACAGCAGGGACGAACTTCTCAGGATAAAATGCAGCCAGTATCCCCCAGGTTCTCAGCATTGACCCCACATAAACCCTATGCCCATCCCTTGGAAAAACTGAAAACTCTCCAGCCATCTGAGCTTGCGAGGGCATCCAGCCCAGTGCTGGCAAGCCAGGAATCCAGTGTGGCCTCAAGGGCCTGGGCAGCAGGGGGTCTAGGCCCCCCTCATCCTCACATCAACTAGAGCAGAGCTGCCTCCTTTGATGTATGAAAACTCCTGCTGTAGCCCCTATCTGCTCATTCTACAGATGAAGAAACTGAGGCCCTGGGAGGAAGCTGTCAGGCAGCTACTAAATGGAGCCAGCTGGGACAAAATCTCACAGCTCCTGCCACAGCCGGAGCTCTGCTCACACCACAGCTGTGGGAGGCACAGTTCCCCATGGAGGCTTTTCCCTGCTGCGTCCCAGAGCCTGGCTGTGCTCCAGCACACACGGACCATAGGCCTCCAGGAAGTGAAAACCCTGGGACCCCAAAACAGAGAGAGAGAGACATATGCTGTGTTTGGTGCCGAGGCCCATCCCCAGGGTCGAAGGTCCAGCCTCCAGATGTGCAGCTTCCTCCTTCCAGAGCCCTGTGTCCTTCCTTCCAAGGCCCAGATGTTGCAGCCCTCTCCAGGGAGCCCTCCCGGGCCCTCCTTGGAGCTCCTGCTCTAACGGGCCCCTCTGCTGTTTTGGCACTTGGTATAGGTGACAGTGGAGGCACATCTTAGGCAGGAGTGAAGTTGTCAAGTCAGCACAAAAGGCAAAATCCCATGGAGCCTAAATTAGCCTTGAAAGTACGGGGGATAAAATAAGTGATTATGCGACACCATGGGGAAACAATCTGACAAATGCAGAATGTGAGGTGTCAACATGACAGCAGGCCGAGGGCCTCAAAAACAACATCATCGAAAACCTCCGCGTGAGCTGAGAGAAGACCTTTCAGCATTCAAGGAGACTTAAAAAACATAGTTAGAAAATGCAATGTGTGCACCATGACTAGATGCTGATTCCAAAACCAGGCACAAGTTATCTGGGAGACAATTGGTGGAACTGAATACAGAGTGGATAGCAGGTGTCCTTGGGAAATACGTCTCATCTTGGCTGTGATACTGGGCCAATGTGCAGGAGAAAGCCCCAACTCTTAGGAGATGAAGGCTAAAGCTTTCAGGGGTAAAGTTTCATGATGTTTGCCATGTACTTTTAAATTAGGCCAGAAAAAATATACATGTACACAGAGGCAGGAAAACAAATGTGGCAAAATGTTACTAATATTAGATCTAGATGCCGGGGAGTGGGCATTCATAATTAAATTAAATGTTTGGTAAAAATTTTGTACTTGCTCTTCCCACTAACAAGCCGTGGGCACGCTCAACCTCTGCAGGTCAGTGTATCAGCTCTCATCTGCTGGGAGCAGATGGCTTCCTTAGCTGGGCCCAGAAGCACTGACTGCTCGTCTTGGGGGGCGCTCAGAAAAGGCCCATTTTTAAACTTCAGATTCATCCTCCAAACAGCCAGATGCTCCACCACAGAAGGCTCTGGAACCCTGAATGACTGAGGCAGCTGCAGTGACACTCCTGCCTGCGCTCACCCTGGGCCAAAGGGTCATGGAGGGGACCACAGGACAGACGGTGAAGCTGCCTGAACAATTTCAGCCATTTCTCTTTCCCGGTTTTGGCCAAACGCTTAGAGTGAATTGGTGGGTGTTAAAGACTAACCATGCTGCCCCATGCATCTGTGGTTTTCTCTTCTCGGAAGGGGTGTCTGTGTACCCATTAGCTGACAGCCCCTCATGCAGATTAAGTGCCTCTCCTTCCATCCCCCATACCTGCAAGTCCCAGCAGCATCTGGGCCTAGTGAGTCTTCAAGAAACGTCTGTTAGTGGGAGTAGAAGTGGCAGCAGTGACCTAGACAGACAGACTTAGAACCTGTGGCAGGTCCAGTCTCCAGGCTCACAGAAGGGCCCAGGCAAAAATCCAGATGATCTCTGCTGTCACAGGATTTCCAACTGCCTGCTCCTTCCCACAGCCAGAGGCAGAAAGAAGTGGAGCTCCTGCCCCAGGCCAGCCCACCTCTCCTCCCTTCCAGGCTCTGCAAGAGAGGCCTCCAGGCCCAGAGAGTCGTTTTCAGAACCTGGGAGCTGTAAGATCCTCACCCGCCCCACAGTCCAATCCCCTCACTGATGGATGGGAAGTGAGGCCCAGGGCTGGAACTATGAAAGTCACGGCCCCTCTCTCATGGAGCCCTTGGTTCCATGGCGTGGGCAAGTCTTCAGGAGTGTACAAGTAGACATGCCACCCTGTCCTCAGACACTTTGCTCCTCATCCCTGCTGGGCCAACGACACCCAAATTTCCCAGGCTTGCAGACCCCATTGAGAGGCACGATGGGGACACTGCTCTGTATGCCATCAAACCACCTGCAGCTGGTCCCAGGGACTGTCCAACTTTCCTCCTCCCAGCAGAGAACTGGAGAAAAGGGAATCAGCTCAGAATAGACCCAAGCCCCCGCAGGCTGGGGAAGGACCTCTCGAGAGAGGAGAACACAACAGGGATGCAAACGCAGACCTGGGAATGAGAAGGCTCAAAGGCACCCTGGCTGGGAAGGAGTGGTTTGTCCCCATATCCTGGAATGACCACGGTGTGACGGAGGGAGGGACAGGAACCTGACAGAGTAGGGTCCCAAGGATGGGCTCAGAGGCAGTGTGGCATTGGAAGAAGTGCGACAGGACTTGGAACCAGGAGACTCAGGTTCAACACTCTGCCCTGCTCCCAGCCAGCTCCATGACATCAGCCAAGCAGGCCAACTCCCCTTTCTGGACCTGTTTCATACCCATCAAAGGACCTTCCAGCCCTATGATGCTAGAGTCTTCTGAACAAGACAAGGCTCTCCAGAAAGTATTTCCTGGATGTCGGGGGAAGCGGAATTTGGCAGTTGGAGGGGGCCAGGGAGAGGCACCCCAGCCTCAGTCACTTCACATTGTTAAACGGGGGGATGGGGGGTAGGAGCAGACCCCAACCAGAAATCAGCCCAGAGATCCCACTGTCTACAGGGGGCCTGGAGACAGTTCTGTGGGCCCTGGGGGGCATTGAAGCTCTCAGGGTAGCTCCCAGCCTAGCACCATGTGAGGGAGAGGGGCGGGCCAAGCTGTTTGCCCCAGTTCTCCTAGCTCAGCCCTGGCGGCTTCCTTTGGCTGAAATTCCCTCAGGGTCACTGGACTTCCCGCAGCCTGATGTCCTGGCACCAGCTGGTCTTCCCGGCCATCTCACCACCTCTGTTTACCTGGGGTGGCCCCAGGGCAGCCACAGCACTGGGGAGGGCCCCTTCCGACCGTCTCCTCAGCCCCCAGGCCACTGAGGACACACCTTCCTCCCTGACACCTCATCTCTAGCTGTAAGACAGGATGCCCCTTGAGACTGGGGCTTACTACCACTTTGTATGACTGAATTAAAAACAAACCCAACCAAAAAAAATAGAATATATATATATACACATTATATATATATATATATATATATATAACACAGTGTGACCCCAGCACCCAGGGTATAAACTCTGGCACCAAGAAAAAAATATTAAAATACTTTAGCTTCTTAGTATTTGGGAGGTTAAGGGGGTCTCCGGGAGCCCTCAGCCACAGGGGGCTGGCAGTCTCACCACCTCGCCCATGTCTGCCTGGGCGTGAGGCTGGGAGGGTGTGGGGACCGAGTCTGTACTCAGGAACACACATACTGGCAGACTCCTGGGCCGCCTCAGTTTTTTACCACAGGAAACACCACACATGTCATATCCCAGGGGGAAGAAAGGGGGCGCAGGTGGGGTCCAGGTCTCTGGGCCCCATGGCAAGGCAGTGCCCCAAAGCCCCCACAGGAAGCCTTGAGGATGGGGTGGAAACTGTAGGAACCAGAGATTCTTTCCCCGTAACAGGAGGGTGTGACATGAATGTAGGAACCAGAAGTGGAGGCTGCATGTCCTCTCCAGTTGGTCACCCTCCCACCCAGCCTAGGGACTGACTCTGGGGACCCAGCTGGCTCTTTCGAAGAGCCTGGCTCAAAACAGTCAGAGAAATGTCCAGTCTCTCTCCCTGGTTTGGCAAAAAGGCTCTCCTCTCCCATAGTCTGGAGGACAGGGGCATATGGCAGCGAATACTGAGGGGCACCCTGAGGAAGCAGGGAGTGATAGGTGAAGAGAGGGGACATGGGTGGAACACAGTGAGGGACAGAAGAGTCTTGCAGACTCCCTCCTACCAGGAAGCGGCCTCCCCAGGAGCAGCTGGGAACGGAATGGACCTCTGTTGGCAAGGGAGGTCCCTAGGCCATAGACCCAGCTGTGGGTGCTCCGAGGTGCTTGCGGACCCGCCTGGGTGCTCCCCTGGCCCCACCAGGCCTCCACAGAGTATTGCTCATAAGCACGCGGCTGTCCCGGCCCAGCTCCCGACTCTGCAGGTCAGTCTGGCTCAGCGTGTGGCGGGACATCCCTGCTGTCACGAACGTTCAGTCTGGCTGCAGTGGCCGTGGCTACCTGGTGTTCTGGAGGTCCTCACGTAGCCAAGTGGGAAGTGTCTGGCCCATCTTGTACAGTAGCTTGGAGAGCTCGATGTTGTGCTCCCGGTAATAGTCCTTCAGGAAGGCTCGGGACTGTAATAGGAAGGAAAGCTCAGACCTTGGTGATGTGCTGACTTAAGAGTGACCTCTTCTTTAAAACCACCATGCTCAGCCAGGCACGGTGGCTCATGTCTGTAATCCCAGCACTTTGGGAGGCCAAGATGTGCGGATCACCTGGGGTCAGGAGTTCAAGACCAGCCTGGCCAACATGGTGAAACCCCATCTCTATTAAAATATAAAAATTAGCCAGGTGTGGTGGTGGGTGCCTGTAATCCCAGCTACTCAGGAGGCCAGTGCAGGAGAATCTTTTGAGCCTAGCAGGCGGAGGCTGCAGTGAGCCAAGATCATGCCACTGCACTCCAGCCTGGGTGACAAGAGCAAAACTCCATCTAAAAAAGAAAAAAAAAAAACCCACCATGCTGTTGGCACCATCCCCCATACACCTCTTATTTATCCACAATCTCCTTCTAAATGGTAGCCTCCAATAGAGAATTCCCATTTGGCAGGAGCATCATAGCTCACAAGGTCAAAATTCTTCTGATAGGGCGAGAAGAGAGAGAATTAATAATCAAAACCTGAGGCGGAGCAGGGCCAGGCACAGTGGCTCATGCCTATAATACCAGGACTATGGGTGGTTGAGGCGGGAAGATCAATTGAGCCTCGAGGGGTACATGAGCCATGATCATGACACTGCTTTCCAGCCTAGACAACAGAACAAGACCCTGTCTCAAAAATAAAAAAATTTAAAAGAAAGAGGAAAGTAGGAAAAAGAGGAACTAACAAGACACAGAGTCTGTGACCTTTTGCCTATCAACTTTTTTAAACTTCTTTTTTTCCCCTATGTTTTTACACATGCTGTTCTTACCTACCCTCCCATTCCATAAGTCCAAATACTATAAAATAGATCTCATCCTTCTAGGCGCAACTCCAGAGACCCCCATCCCTCCTTTAAGGAGCCTTTTTTACCCCTCTCAGCTTCAAGCGCCATCCCTTGTTCTGAATTCCCACAGTGCTGTGTGCCCTCTCTGACCATGCGCAGCACTCTGCCTATATTCTACTTAATGGTGTTGTGACTCATCTCCCTCCAAGACCAGGAGTTCCTTGAAGGCAGAGAACACGTCTGGCTCATTCTCAAAACCCCACAGCACTCAGCCCTTAATAGCAGGTAATCAATACTTGTTTGACAAAATCAGTTCTGACCCTCTATGTCCCAGCCCACGTTTCCTCCTCTTAGAAATACTGCCCAACAGATGCTAAGGTCATGAACATGCTGAGTGCATGATAAAGGGAAGCGAAGCCCCCCCAACCCCATACATGGGCCCCTTACACTTATGCAGCTGCCACAGGTAGTGTGTCCACCACTTACATCCAAGTCCATCTCGGGATATTTCCGGCCCTTGCTTTTGCCCAGACACTTGGTTTTTCCTCCTTCAAGCAGTTGGCACCAAAATCCTTTCTTTGGATCAAACCTGCAGAGGTGGGAAAGTCTCTGGATGGGAGCTGGCTCAGCCCACCCACTTCCCACCTTAAAGCCATGTTCATGGACCCCAGGAACGGCAGAGCCCAGGGAATCTACTGCTCCTGAACCTACATGGACTGTCAGGGGCTATGCGCCACTAGTGGGATCAAATGTGCCCTGGGCTGCACTAAATGTGCCTGCACTACTTCCCAGCAAAGGGCAGCTCACACACTCTGAGTCGCCTCGTCTCCAGCCTGAGCAGCCGCAGCCCCTTCAGCAAACTACAGCATGAGCAGTTTCCCATCCTTCAGTGTTCTGGGAAACCTTTTCTGAGCATTCTCATGCTGAGTAACTTTTAAAACAAACAAACAAGAAAACCCCAAGAAGCCTTCTGTATCCCTCCCAGTGTCAATGGGGAAAGGGGTGTTCAGTGGACGTTCTTTTGCTTTTTAATAAATTTCATCTTTATCAAAACATATGGCAACCACAGCTCCACTTAAGCATGCCTATCACTGGAGTGTTTTATTTTTTGGAGTAAACTTCAGAAATGATACAGCAAGACTGTCAACATTATCCTGCTTTCTATTTTTTTTTTATTTTTTTGAGATGAAGTTTCACTTTTGTTGCCCAGGCTGGAGTACAGCGGCGCAATCTTGGCTCATCGCAACCTCTGCCTCCCAGGTTCAAGCGATTCTCCTGCCTCAGCCTCCCAAGTAGCTGGGATTACAGACACACGCCAATCCTGGCTAATTTTGTGTTTTTAGTAGAGATAGGGTTTCTCAATGTTGGCCAGGCTGGTCTAGAACTCCTGACCTCAGGTGATCCACTTGCCTTAGCCTCCCAAAGTACTGGGATTATTACAGGCATAAGCCACTGTGCCCAGCCTTCTGCTTTCAAAGGCATTTTTGGGATATGAGATCTGAAGCTGTCACGGGGAAGGGAAGGATACTGACATCAGAATTCAGCCCTGGATCAGGAACTATTAGGAGATTCTTGAGCATGAGGACATCAAGAACACAGAATTCCCATGAATCAAGCAGGAGAACACATATTTCTGAATGGGTCACAGAATAGGTATAGACAACGACAATGATGATGGTGGTGGTGGTTGTGGTGACAAGGACAACAGCAGCTACCATTTATTTACCACTTAGTGCATGCCAAGCACTCAGCTAAGAGCTCCACATGAAGCTTTCATTCAATTCAGCGGCCTTCAGGAAGCAGGGACTATTATCTTTATCCCCAACTTACAGGGGAAACAGAGGCTTGAAAGATTCAGGAAATGGATGTGGGGCCCTAACCCAGGCATCTCCTACACCATGGCCCATGGCCTTAGCAGGTGGCCCTTTCTCCCTCAAGGTGAAGGACTGATTTCCCTTGTCCACCTTCAACTCCCACCACAGTGATGAGGGAATATACTTGTGGCAAAATTTTTCCAAGAATGGAGCCAGGGAGGGTGACTTGATTCCTCCTTCTCTTGGGGTCCCCTGATCTGAGTATGTCACTTATCTGTGACATAGTACTGGAAAGCAGCCTCTCCCAGCCCTGTGTCCCTGCAATTCAGGCTAGCACTTACTCATGGTGGGAGGGCATTCTTGACACACTTGCACAAGGCGTTGAGTAAGATTTTTTGTTTTTGTTTTTGTTTTGAGGCAGAGTTTCATTCTTGTTGCCCAGGCTAAGGTGCAATGGTGCGATCTCGACTCACTGCAACCTCCACCTCCAGGGTTCAAGCCATTCTCTGCCTCAGCCTCCTGAGCAGCTGGGATTACAGGCACCTGCCACCATGCCCGGCTAATTTTTGTATTTTGTATTTAGTATTATTAGTAGAGACAGGGTTTCGCCAGATTGGCCAGGCTGGTCTCAAACTCCTGACCTCAGGCGATTCGCCCGCCTTGGCCTCCCAAAGTGCTGGGATTATAGGCATGAATCACCACGCTGTTTGAGACCAGCCTGAGCAACATGGTGAAACCCCATCTCTACAAAACATACAAAAATTAGCCAGGAGTCGCTAATTTAACTGCCTGTGGTCCCAAGCTACTCAGGAGGCTGAGGTGGGAGGATCACTTGAGCCTGGGAGGTTGAGGTTGCAGTGAGCCGAAATCGCGCCACTGCGCTCCAGCCTGGGCAACAGAATGATCCTGTCTTAAGGAAAAAAAAAAAGAAAAGGAAAAACCTATGCTAAGAAAACTTGTGAGAATTGGGGCAGCTCATTACTGATCTAACTTACTTACATAAAACACTCTGAAAATGTTCAGCCCAGATCAAAGAAAACACTCCAGGATGGTCGGATCAGAGTAGAACAGATTTATCACCTCCCTTTTTCTTAAGGTGATACTTTTATTAATATGGCTTAAATCTATTAAGAACTTCTCATACTTGCTGACTCTAATTAACCTCTGTCTCTCTCATAATTATTAAGCCTTTGGCTTTTTTGGCCCAGGTGCCTTATCAGGGAAATAACCTGCTCAGAGGCAAAGGCAACACTCACGCCAATGTTCTGTGGTAGTCAATGGTGTTGGTCACTCCAAGGAACTTCTGCACCGTGTCCATCACTTTGGCAGGTTCTGTTCGCAGCAGTTTGCCATCCAAGACCAGAATCTGGAAAGGAGGAAAGGGCAAAAGGGGATTGGGACCTGCTTTGTCTTCAGCGGCAAACAGGGACAATAGTCACAGCAGCAGGAATGGGCCTGCTTATAAATATGGAACCCTGC
Organism: Callithrix jacchus; assembly: GCF_049354715.1. Classification (NCBI taxonomy): domain Eukaryota; kingdom Metazoa; phylum Chordata; class Mammalia; order Primates; family Cebidae; genus Callithrix; species Callithrix jacchus. The sequence continues at coordinate 49,266,773 of NC_133503.1, read as the reverse complement.
ACCCTCTAGAATCTAGCTCCTCCTCCCCTATTGAATGGCAGGTATCCCCAAGATCAGTCCTCTGTGGTCTCACTCCTGCTCTCCACCAGCTTCCACTGCCTGATGCCAATTCTTGTAGAGCAGGAGTGAGAGCTACCACCAAAACCCTGCCTGCCCCTCAAGTCCCTATAAACATCCCTCTCTGGCCTCTCTCTGGCTTCCAGCCCACATGTCACTCTTCTGCTCAAACAGTCCACAAGTTTGCCTAAAAGGCCTGGTATGGCCAGGCATGGTGGCTTACACCTGTAAGCCCAGCTACTCAGGAGGCTGAGGCAGGAGAATTGCCTGAACCCAGGAGGCAGAGGTTGCGGTGAGCCAAGATCACGCCATTGCACTCCAGCCTGGGTAACAAGAGTGAAACTCCGTCTCAAAAAAAAAAAAAAAAAGAAAGAAAGAAATTATCCAGGCATGGTGGCAAGTGCCTGTGGTCCCAGCTACTCGGGAGGCTGAGGCGGAAGAATCACTTGAACCCAGGAGGCGAAGGTTGCAGTGAGCTGAGATTGTACCACTGTACTCCAGCCTAGTGACAGAGCAAGTCTCTGTCTCAAAAAAAAAACAAAAAATTATCCAGGCATGGTGGTACATGCCTCTAATCCCAGCTACTTGGGAGGTTGTGGTGGGAGAAATGCTTGAACCCAGGAGGCAGAGGTTGCAGTGAGCCAAGATCATGCCACTGCACTCCAGACTGGGTAACAAGAGCAAAACTCTGTCTCACAATAAATAAATAAGTACAAGGCCTGGTATGATTGGAGAGGTATACCACCCCTCCAATCAGGCTCTGCCTCCATCACCTGACTGCCTCAGGGCTTTCTGGGTCCCGTTAGGGCTACAGGTCTGTGGTGATGGGACACAGGCTTGGGGATCTCATGTATCAACCTTGGGATAAACAGGTCTACAGTCTTTTCAGGCCAGGTGCAGTGGCTTATGCCTGTAATCCCAGCACTTTAGAAGCAATCCAAGGAAGGATTGCTTGAGCCCAGGAATTTGAGACCAGCCTGGGCAACATAGTAAGACCTTGTTTCTTAAAAAAAAAAAAAAAAATTAGCTGGGCACAGTGGTTCACACCTGTAGTCCCAACTACTTGGGAGGCTGAGGTGGGAGGATCGTGTGAGCTCGGGATGTCAAGGCTACAATAAGCTGCAATCATGCCCCTGCACTCCAGCCTGGGCAACAGAGATCCTGTCTCAAAATAATAACAATAATAAAAAAATCTTTTTATAGACCCAAGGGTCTAGCACTCGAAGGAGGGCATATCTGGCCCTGTGGCTGGTGAGAAAGAGTTTGAGGCTCTCCGCTAACCACAGCAAGCCAGTACTGTGACTGCCCTCACAGGGTCAGGGACAGGAGCTACCTGGTTGGCGTGATAGGCACTGAGCCAGCGCTCGATGTGGGTGGCATACCAGCCGGGGACCAGGCAGCGGTTCTGAAGGGCACGCAGCTTCAAAGACGCATCGGAGCCAGCAGTAATCACCTCATGGAAGGTATACTTTAGGGCCACCGGGTCGTCATGGGCTCGCTGGTGCTGCAGACAAGGAAAGAAGGTCAGTATGCCACATGGAGGGCACAAAGGAAGTAGCCTTAGAGCGACAGCAGCCTGCGAGGTGGCCAGAAGATCCTCAGCTGGACCCAGTAGCTCTGGGTCTGAGTCCTGGCTCTGCCTCTCACCATGTCCAGTGTCAGGGGAAGCCACTGCTCCCAGAGCCCCAACTTCTCCATCTTCGAAATACAGGAGCTGGACTCAAGCAGGTTTCCTGGAGAAGTTGGAGAGCCCCAACTTCTCCATCTTCGAAATACAGGAGGTGACTCAAGCCTGTAATCTCAGAACTTTGGGAGGCTGAGGCAGGTGGCTCACCTGAGGTCAGGAGTTCAAGACCAGCCTGGCCAACATGGCAAAACCCCGCCTGTACTAAAAATACAAAAATTAGCAAGCATGGCAGTGTGCACCTGTGGTCCCAGCTACTCAGGAGGCTGAGGCATGAGAATCACTTGAACCCAGGAGGTGAAGGTTGCAATTAGCTGAGATCACACCACTGCACTGTTGTGATATATAGAAGGCAACCACTCACAAATGCAATGAAAACAGCAATGTCCTGAAACTCCAGCCACACACAAATGGCTGCAACAGGCCCTGGACATGCCCTCTTTGTTGAAAGCAGAGGTTGGCAGTGTTAGAAAGGCCATAAGTGCCACTTGCACTAAAGTGAGCATTTCTCCTTTATGGAAATCAGAAGGATTGGGAAAGAGCTATAAAAGGGAGACTGGCAGGTCTGAACCACCTAAAGTAATGCCATGGGAGGTTGGCATCTGCAGAATTCACTAAGAACAGAAGTCCAGAGCTCGGGCACCTGTGCAATAGGCACTACTCCCCAGTTGCCAACCCCCTCCCCTGAGGATCACACACAGCCAAGGGCCGGGACGATAATGGTGCACAGCAGCCTCCTCCTCATCCAGACCTCCTTCTGAGACAGGCCACCACCCTTCCTCTCCTCCAGCACCTTCTCGCTCCTCCTGGGGGGAATGAGCCTCCCTTTTCCTTCTCTCCCTTACCCCTCTTGACCATGGACAGAAAAAGGAATAGGGTCTTAGATTTACCAGACTTAGATTCAAATGCCACCATGTGAAACTTACTGAAACTTGGTTTTCTCATCTTTGAGAAGGGGACACAAACATCAAACCCCTCCTCTGCCTTCTAGAAATCTGCCATGACTCTCCAGTGAGGTGGCAGATGTAGAGCAGTGTCAGTGCAGAACAGGGATTGACCCAACCTGTGGCAGCTCCCTCTCTCCCCTATGTTCCCCCAGGAAAGCAGATTGCCAGCTCCCTGCACAGCTCCAGGAGGCAGGGGCACATGGCACAGCAGAAAAGAGAAATACCCAGTGAGTGTTTCTTGGTTTTCTTCTCCTAAAGAAAAAGCCCATGAGAAAGCAGAGATCGGGGCATAAACAGAAGGCCTAGAGAACAAGAGTAAGAGAGGGAGAGAGGGCTTCCCCACAGGCTCAGGGAGGGGCAGGAGGAGAGAATTCCATGTGAGCAAAGAGGAGGCAGGTGCCAGCCCTGCGGAGGAGACCGAGGGAGCCCAGGCGGGAGGCAGCCACTGTCCCATCTGAGAAAAGAGGCTCAAAGTGAGGTGGGAAATAGCACAGATCAGTGACCAGGCCTGAAGAGGCTGTCCCAGGCAGGACAGGGGACACCTCCCTGGCAACACCTCCCTTAGGCCAGGGCCCCACTCCCTCCCCAACACCAAGCACAGACCTGGTCTGCTGGGTTAATGAGGATACTCGGGACCTCGGTCTGGACAGCAGGGTGGCTTTCTGCTGGGGTGCCTCTTGTGAATCAAAGTGCTTGGCAGTGTGGCATAATCCCAGGAATGCTGGCAGCCAGTGGAGGGACTCCCCCTGCCCTGCCATGGAAGGTCTGAAAGCATTCCTGCAGGCTCAGTGGGTTGGCGTGCAGGAAATTAAGTCAGGCCATAGGCATTAAAGAGAGTTCTGGTTCATACATGCCCCAGATAGGGGCTCGGATCCACACCCTCTCCACATATCACAGTCCAGGTAACTGCCTCACCTGGTCAGAAGCCTGCCTTCTCCACTGTGAATGGCAGTCCTGTGTCTTGTCCTCCTATGAGTTCCCACTCCCATCCCAGTGTCCAGCGAGGAAGCTACAGTCAGTATGATCCTGAGTCACTGTTCACCAAATCTAAGCTTCCTAAGATGTAACCAGCCTCCACCTCTTGTCAATGTCAGAATCAGAGGCAGGACCCTGCATGATACTAGGAGGACTGGCAGTTGGCTTTCCATTTCTGCCTGACTCCTCCACCAGGGACTCTATTCTCAGCTACCACCATGCTCCAGGTGTCTGGCTGAGGGATGGCACACAGCAGGTACTTACTAATATTTGTTGAGTGAGTTAGGAACTGAGTAACCGACGGAGCCCTGAGCCCCCCCCCACACACACACACACAGGGACTCCACCCCAGCCCCACTTACCTGGTACCAGGAATAGGCCCGGTCCGCGGGGTTGATGAGGATGGTCAGGACCTTGGCTTTGGGCAAGAGGGCTGCTGCCCGCCGGGGCGCCACTTCTGAATCAAAGTAGTTGGCGCTTTTCTCAAAGTAGAAGTCGGAGGTGGTGTTGGAGGGGATGGGGAAGAACTCCATGTACCTGCAGGAAGCCCACAGAGGGACCTCACAGATAAAATTCTTGAGGAGGGAGCTAGGGAACATGGCTGGTGGGTGAGGCGCTGGGATAGAACTTCCTCAGAGAGCAGGCAGGACACTTTGCTCCCAACCAACCAAAGACTTGCCTCCAGTGGGGATTCTGGAGGGAATGGTCTCTCGGCAGCCTCCTGGTTTCAAATTCCCTCCTTTTCAAGGAGACTCTGGGGTCAGGAGGATCAGAAGACTTGTGGGTTCGCTGTTGGTTGCAGGTCATGGGGAGTGGGTAATGCCCCTCAATCCTAAACTCTGGGATCCCGCCCCCTCGGCTGCTCCAGGCTAAACTGCCAGAGCTGTCACTCTCTCTGCCTCTAGGGGGCAAGCTGGGGCTCAGAGTGGCTCCAGAGCTGCCCCAGGGAGGCTGGCACAGAGAGAGGAGGCCTCCAGAGGGCGGGCTTTCTTTCCTGGCCTGGGGGAACACCTTCTGGGCTGCCACTGTGGCCCAGGACCTCCTGCCACTCACATCCCCTCCCAGCCTGCTGTGGGTGAGCAAGGCTTTCCAGACTAATGCCCATATCCCACCAGAGCGATGGCCACCTCTGGATGAAGAACCTCTGGAAACCAAATGAACACTCCAGGGTCCGACTTCTGAGGTTTGTGGGAAGTAAAGCCCACCCTCATGAACAGTACAGGGTCCCTATCCTATCCAGTGAGGTGGGGCTTCCCTAGGGTGGTCCCAGAGGTGGACTTCATCAGAGCATTCTGGGGGCCTGTTAGATTCCTGTAGCCCACTTTACACTGACACTGACCTACAAAATCAAACTCTTGGGGATTGGGCCAAGGAATCACGCTTGCTCTCATCTTGCTGAATTTTCTTTGCTTGCCCACGATCCTTTGTTTACAATATCTCAAATGAGAAAGCTCTGAAAACACAGGCTTTGCTTCCTAAGTTTCAGCAAAGCCATTGGCAACAAAACCTGACTTACTCCTCTTTCTCTGTGTAAATATTCACATACTTTGCTAGAGACGTATTAATGAATTTGCTAACAGGTTGCTGCCCAGGCATTACTGAAGATGTTACTAAATATGTGGTTTCACACCTTATTACCTTTCTAAAATCTGAAAATGTTGACTTCCAATAATCCATCTAGCCACAGTAGATTTTAGATAAGACACTGTGGACATGTTAGAAATATAGGTAGATATGGCTGGGCCCAGTGGCTTACACCTGTAATCCCAGCACTTAGGGAAGCCAAGTTGGGAGGGTCACAAGGTCAAGAGATCGAGACCATCCTGGCCAACAAGGTGAAACCCCATCTCTACTAAAAACACAAAAATTAGCTGGGCGTGCTGGCTTGTGCCTGTAGTCCCCACTACTCAGGAGGCTGAGGCAGGAGAATCACTTGAACCCGGGAGGCGGAGGTTGCGGTGAGCTGAGATCACACCACTGTACTCCAGCCTAGTGAAAGAGTGAGACTCCACCTCAAAAAAAAAAAGTAGGTAGCTGGATGGATGGATAGAAAGACAGATACAGAGGCAGACAGAGTGATGACATGCAGATAAAAAAGATAAATACACACAGAAAAATACCAAAAACAGACAGAAGGCCCATAACCTCTCTACCCAGGGAACAGGCTGACATAAAAATCATAAATAATGGTAACACATGTACAAGGTTTAAAAAGGCAAACTTTGCAATCCATGCACGTGATGACTGGGTGTTCACACCCATGTGTGAGGTGCGCCCACGTCAGACTTTGTTATGATGTCAGCACATTATCTGCCTGACATGAAAATTTAAAAAGGAAAAGAAAAAAAAATAGCAAATAGAGAAAGAAGCAAACTGAAAAGCTGGAGAATAAAACTGTCTCTGTTCTGGCCCCCACACCCTTAAGGGACCCTCTGCTGGGAACTTCTATAGAGGTAACTTCTGCAGGCTCCGGTGGGAAGCAGCAATCCTAGTGACTTCCCCACGTGATGCCCAAAGACTGGCAACCTGTCCCCGAAGAGCCCACAAGAACACCTCTGCTGTAGTCAGCCACATGTAGTGAGGAGGGCCAGAACATTTGTGTTTCAGACCCTGGGAACTTGGATGAATCCTCCTCCTCCCCAGGACTCAGGATGTCTCCCTGCAAGCAAGGGAGGGGTGGACTTTGGCTTCAGCATCTCTGACTACAGGCAGCAGAGCAAAGGGGCAAAGGGGCAAAGGGGCAAAGGGCTTCCTCATCAAGTGTCCTGTCTATGACAACACTGTCACACCATGACTCAGGGGTCACTGAACTTTGTCCCTGTTTACAGGAACTTCAGCTGCATGTGAGCAAGCTCCAGCTGCTTCCTGCTGTGCCCATAGCAGACTTGTGGGAGGCCCCAGGATGGCCTTCCCGTCCTGCTGTGGACAGAAAGGCCAACTCACCAGTCGATGCCTTTGTGATAGTTGTGGCCATTAAAAAACTGGATCTCCTCAAAGGTCTCAGAGCTGGGGTAGTTGCTGCTTAGGTCCGGGTGCATGCCCAGGAACAGGTAGAGGGCAGTGGTGCCTGTTGGGAGGGGAGACAGCTGAGACCCAGAGCCCAGCACCCAGCCAAAAGATAAGAGTCTGGGTTCTGAGCCTAGCTCCCCATTACCCACAGTGGGGATCCTGGGAAGGTCTCTGCCTTTCTCTGGGTCTTAGCTTCTTTATCTGTCCAATGAAGGTGTCTACTGCAGACATCACTAATCCATCACAGCATTCTTCACTAAACAAGGACTTGGCCTCAGAATCCTTCTCACCACTGTACTCTGGCAGCCTCAGCATCCCGGAAGAGCTGGTCCTTTCCAGCTCTGGGCCTCTGTCCTCTTGGCACTTGCTAGGAGCTCAGGGAAAAGGGAGTCTGTAACCCTCTAGTTCTGTTAATGTGAAATTCTTAAAAGAACTAAGAAATCTAGTTCCCTTGTCTCCTCTTCCCAATACCGTCTCCTCACTGCACCCTGCCCTACCTCCTCCTCAGGGAGTTCATTCACTTTCTGTGGTATGAATATATGGTTTACATGCTGTAAGACAGCTCAGAAGAGAAGGAAGCTGTAGAGTTTGGCAATTCAGAGTATATGTTTCAGGGCCACAGAGACCGGAGTTCAGGACCTGGAATTGCCATTACCTAACTAAATGTGTTAAGGGAAGTCACTTGACTTGTATGAACCTTGAGTTTCTGTCTATAAAATGGGAGTGCCCATTTGTGCCTTGCAGGGTTGTATGGGTGACAAATGCTTAGCAATCATGTCACTGCTTCTCCTCCTGCACCTCTGGCAGACATGGCTAATTGATCACAGTCCTCTTTGTGCCAGTTTTGCTTGGCACTACTCAAACTTGCAAAGCAACTGATCTGGGCTTCTCTGCCTAGACTTGGAGACTCCCAGGAGGATGTAGGGAGAGCTCCCTGAGGCTCTGTATGGTTCAGGATAAATAGAATTCCAGCCTCCACCTTTCCCCTCTATACTGACAGGCAATCTGTGTTCACCCCAACTTCACTCCTACTTCCTGGGAAAGACAGAGCAAATTATCAGGGAGTGGGGCCACGGTGAGGCAGTCCTCAGAATTCTGTGGCTGAGACAGCAGGTAGTTGGGGAAGCTGGGTCAAGAGCAGAGAGACCTGCCTGTTTTCTGGGGGCCAATGATGAGGAGTTTTGGGAAGCGGTCACATGTCTTCTCCTTGGACCAGATGTCTTTGTGACGTTTGTCCTCGCAGGGATCCTAAAACAACAGTGGAAGGGACGTGTGGGGCACCCCAGAACCCAGTAAGCAGATTCCCACTGCGGGTGGGTCTGTGGCCCTTACAGCTCATGTCACATCCCCACCCCCAGACACTGAGCCCCTGACAGGCAGTCTCCACTTGTGCTTAGTTTCACGTCCCCCAAAGAGCCTGGCAAAAGGCCCAGCCCTGTGCTTAGCACATAATAGGAACTCATAAGGACTTGCTGAATTTAACTGGACAACCTGCGTCTGAACCATGCAGTCAAGAAATGTTTCCTGTAAAGTTTAGTAAATCTTTTGGTAAATGTTTAGTAAATATTTTAGGCTTTGGGTATGAAAGCTTCCATTGCAACTACTTGACTCTGCTGTCACAGAATGAACACAGCAACAGACAGTACATACAAGAGTGAGCTTGGCTGTGTGCCAATAAAACTTTCTTTACAAAACAGGTCTCCGCTGGATTTGGCCCATGAGTCACGGTTTGTGGACTCCTAGTCTGAACTATGAGACTGCCACCAATTCCAGCTTCTGCTTCTACTTTTTAACAGCCCCAAGGAGCAGATTTTCCCAAAAACTGGCCCCCAATCCCTCCCATCAGTCCCTTTTCCTGCTCAGAGCCTGCTGGAGTTGGAAGAGACATAAGAGATTATCTAAGAGTCTGTCTAAGACAGGGCAGTTACTTTCTATACTTTGTCTGCCCTGTGTTCACTTGGAGTTTTTTGTTGTTTTTTGTTTTTGAGACAGGGTCTCACTCTGTTGCCCAGGCTGGAGTACAGTGGCATAATCACAGCTCACTGCAGCCCCAACCTCTAGGCTCAATTAATCCTCCCATGTCAGCTTCCCAAGTACCTGGGACCTACAGATGGACACCATCATGCCCAGCTAATTTTTGTACTTTTTGTAGAGATGGGATTTTGCCATATTGCCCAGGCTGATCTTGAACTCCTGGGTTCAAGCAACCCGCCCACCTTGGCCTCCCAAAGTGTCAGGATTCCAGGCGTGAGCCACTGTGTCCAGCCCACTCAGTTTTTTAACACTTTTTCCTCTCCAAGGCTATGTATGACTGTGCACGCATGTAGGTCTGCATGGGGAGGTATGCACACATATGAACATGCATGTGTGGGTGCACAGGACTGAACGCACAACCCTGGTGAGTAGAGGGGTGCCTGAGTTTACATGCGAGTGAGAGTGTGAGGGCATGAGGGCTCAGCCTTGAGTCCGTGTCTGGAGTGTGCACCTGTGAGAGGTACCATTCGCCCCCTGCAGCAAGGTACCCAGCCCCCCACCTGCCAGAGTGGGTCCTTCTCCTCGGAGAAGATCTGGAAGTACTTCTGGGCCAGCTGCACAGGGGGCAGTGTCTGCAGCCGGAGGTTGGTCCAGGAGTGCAGGAAGCGCACCAGGTGCTTGAAGGTGTACAGGCCCAGGCGGTCATTCCCATAGTTGGACAGGTGCGTCATGAAGATGCTGATCTGCTCCAGGGGAGGGCAGGAGAGAGGCAGGGCCCATCAGTGTCTGAGCCACCCTCACCCCTAACTCTGACCCTTCTGACCCTGCCTCAGCTTGCAAGGCCCCCGATGACCAGTGGAAGGTAAGCTGGGCTGTCAGCAAACTTGCTACATGTACTTGGATGAGGTCTGCCCCAAATCTTTGCATTTTGTTTTGTAAATGTGAGGGGTGTGGTGTATGGAAGATAAAGAGTACTCAGCCCACAGAGCTGAATAACAACCACCATTTGATGTTTATTAAATATTAGAATAGGGATAATTGTTTGCATTTTACAAATAAGAAAAGCGAGACCTAGAAAACTGAAATGCAGTTTATATATGCGTGTGTATGCGTATATACGCACATGAGCAAAGACTGAAGGTAACATCCCTAAAAATGCCAACACTTTCGTATTAAAGTGCATGATTAGGAAAGGAAAAAAAAAACCACGCTCAGATTCTTTAGCCAAGGTGACACAACAGAGGCAGGACAGGGCCAGCGCTGGAGAGTGGGTCTCCCAACTTCCAGGCACTCACTCATGCCTCCCCGCCCTTTCCTGTCTGCAAGAATCCTGTGTCAGCTGTAGACGGGCTGCTCAGCAGCCCCTTCTCACCAGCAGCCATGGGCTGTGGAGCACTCACAGGATTGAGGAGCACGGTGAGGAAGAGCTCGCCCCCGTTGATGATCTTGTCCAGCTCGCTGGAGCCGCCAGGGTACTCATTGTAGAAGATGGTGTGTGTGAAGAGGCCACAGGTCTGCCGCGGGAGAACCTGAGGAGGGGTCAGGGGAGAGGAGCTATGGTGTCTCCTGGGATGAAGGTGGTGAGAGGACTCTTCCTGAGAAGGAGGGCCAGCTGCTCCTCAGAAAGGCAATCTCCCATGTGGCCACACAGCCCCCACCCTTGGGTGCAGCCTGCAGCACAGCATGCCCCACAGTGACCCACAGGACATTGCCATTTTACAAACTTCACTGCTATTCTCTGCACAAAATAAGCAGGCCTAAAAGTAACAGAGTGGAAATGTTTCTGGAAACTTGGACTGCTGCAGCCATGGTCTCTGCCTGGCCCTCTCTGAAGCAACTCTCCAAGCCCTCTGCAAGCCCCCTCACAACGTTCAAACCTCACCTGGTGACACTCATTGTCACATGCTGGCTTAGCCATTTGTCGTCTGTCTCCCCTCACAAAACTGTGGGCTCCAAGGGATGAGAGAATGTGCCTGCCTTGTCACCACCTCATCCCTGGAGCTCAGGGCTGAGGAGCTGAACGAGTGCCTGGAGTTCAGCACAAGGGCCTGGTGCTGAGGTCAGCGGCTGGACAGATGGATGGACTGAGGGACAAACACATGAACCTTGCCTACCCATGGCTGCCCCAGCTCAACCGATGACAACTCATCCTTCCAGCACTCAGGCTAAAACCCTGCAGTCATCTTAGAGTCCTCTCTTCCTCCCACCCCTGCATCCAGCTCATCTAACCACTGGCCTAACTATTCTAAGCCCAGAGTATGGCCACGTCCCAATGTCGGATCCTGGCCCAAGCTGCTGCCACCTCTGGTCTAGAAGACTGCAGTGCCTCCTAACTGGTCTCCCTGCTGCCATTTTTGTCCCTCATAGTCTCTGCTCCACACAACAGCCAGAATGACAGAAATCCCTTTCAAAGATGAGTCAGATCATGCTCCATTCAAAACCTTCCCATCTCAGCCTAAAAGCCCATGGCCATCCAATGGCTGGCCTTACATGGCCCTATTGATCTGGTCCCTCACCCACCCGTGACACATCGACCACCATCCCTCATTCCCCTCCAGCCGTGCTGGCCTCCTATTTGGTCCTCAAACACAGCCAGCACAGTCTGCTTCAGGCTTTGCACTTGCTGTTTCTCTGCCTTGAGTGTTCTTCCTCATGCGGCAGGAAAGCCCACCTAGCCACCTTATTTAAAGCAGCTTCTCCTCCTGCCAGCACTCCTTCCTTCCATTCCCGGCTTCACTCTGTCTGTGGCACTCGCCACCACCTGAGCACTGTGTACTTTACACACGCCTGAGCATATTGTCTGTCTCCTGCCACTAGAATGTCAGGTCTGCAAGGGCAGGAACTTTCCTCCGTTTTATGCACTTCTGTGTTCCCAGTGCCTAGAAAAGGGATAGATACATGGTAAAGCCCCAGAAAAAACAAATTTTTTTTTTGAGACAGAGTCTCACTCGTCACCCAGGCTGAAGTGCAGTGGTGCAATTTAGACTCACTGCAGCCTCGATCTCCCAGGCTGACCTTCATGCCTCAGCCCTGCAAGTAGCTGGGACTGCCGGCATGCACCACCATACCTGGCTAATCACCAGGTATATTTTTTAGTAGAGACAGGGTTTCACTATGCTGCCGAGGCTGGTCTGAAACTCCTGGGATCAAGCAATCTGCCCGCCTGGACCCCCCAAAGTGCTAGGATTACAGGCGTGAGCCACCACACCCAGTCAAGAAAAAATTTTTAATCAGCAAAAAGACTGTAATGGAGCCCTGCCCCACATCCTCATCAGAAACCCCTTTTGAGAATGTTCACTGTTCTATAATCCTCTGTCACAAAAGCAAAGAAAGAGTTCATGAAAGGGGCCAGAGTAGCAACCCACCTTCCCTGAGACAGAGCCATGGGTGCCAGAGGAGGCAGCAGAAGCTGATCTGCATCCCCTAAGCTAGCAAACCAGAGCCACGCTGCCCAGGACAGCATGTGCACACACATGACAGCTACCTCCTGGGCTTCCAGGGACCCACTCACCATGATGCCATTGTGGATGAAGCCACGGCGATAGCGGGCCGGCTTCAGGTGGGGGTACTCCTCCGTGCTGGTCACGCGGATGTTCCACACCTGCTTCCAAGCCTCATACAGCTGCATGTGCACGGGGTACACGCCCGAGTGGTGGGGTGCCACTGCATACCCCATGTCTGTGGGAATGCCATGCTCCTGGGGAGAGGATGACCAGGGCACTGTGAGCATAGGGGTCCTTCCCTTTGGGCCTTATTCCCCCTTTGTAGAATGGGAGAGGGAAATCAGAGGCTAGTTCGGCAGGGCTGCTGGTCTGAGCCTTCATGGTACAGATGGAGAGGCTGAGGCCTGGGAGGGCAAGAAACGTGCCCAGAATCTCAGTGCAGGAAACTGGCAGAACTGGGATTAGAACCCAGGTCTCCTGACTCTCGGTCTGTTGCACATGCCCCTAGCACAAAGGACTCAAGTACCCTGTAATGAGGGACAAGGACAAGGCCCTTTCCTGCCTTCTCTTCATTCTACCTAGAACCCAGGGCTCATTCCCTCCTCACTGAGCACCTCTTCCAGCTTTCCAGAGACTCCCCTTCTAGTAAGAGCTTGGGCTCAGGAGACAAACAGCCTGAGTTTATGTCCTGGCTGGACCTCTTGGTAGCTGGTATGACCTCCCTGAGCCTTGGTTTCTTGTCTATAAAGGGACTATTCTCTTGAGGCTTCAAGGAGACAGTGGCTAAAAAGGCAGCTCTCCCTGGGCCCTGGCCCAGAGATGTTCATAAAAATCCATGAGAGCAGGCTGCAAAAGCAGCAAGAGGCCAGCAGTCTGGACCTCCAGCCCAGCCCTTAGCCCATCCCGCTCTGCCCTGCAGGGAATCTTACTCACGACAGCGAACTTCTTGTTCAAGGCCATCTGCTCGGCCAACACAGACTGATTGTGGAAAAGGTGGGGCTGCATGTGGCTCCACATGTGGGGGAACCACCAGAACTCCTTCACATACGACAGCAGCAGATCGTCCCCAGCATCCTCAGCATCGGTACCTGCAGCGGCACAGGCAGCTCAGTCCCGCACACTGGGCCTTCTAACCTAAGCCTGGGCCTGGGGATGGGAGCGCATGGCCACAGCCCACCCAGGAGCTACCTGGAAGTTATCTGGGCCACAGTACAGGAGAAGACAGAGCCGCAGAGCCCTGAATTCTGGTCTAGAGTGTGCCCTTGACTCAAAGAGCAAAGGCCAAGAGCACCTTCTCTCTAGATCCTTGGACCCATCTGCACAATTTGGGGTCTGGAGTCAATGATCTCAAGGGTTTCTTCTACCTCTGACATACATGCTCTGATTCTATTCCGGTGATCCAAATTAGGTCACTTGTCTTTTATCTAATGATCTGTGGAAACTCTTTGTATATATACAGGATGTCTGACCCTCTATCTCAGATGTATTACTATAACCATCTCTGATACACTAAGGATTAATATAAAAAATAACCAGGCCCACTGGCTCATGCTTGTAACCCCAGCACTTTGGAAGGCCAAGGTAGGAGGATTGTTTGAGCCTAGGAGTTTGAGACCAGCCTAGGCAACATCACGAGACCCCATCTCTACAAAAAGATGTTTTAAATATTAATAGCTGGGCATAGTGGCATGCACCGGTAGTACCAGCTACCGGGGAGGCTAAGGCAGGAGGATCGCTTGATCCCAGGAGTTCAAGGCTGCAGTGAGCTATGATAGCACCACTGTACTCCTGCCTGGGTGACAGAGAGAAAAAACAGAAACTCACTGCAGCCTTGAACTCCTGGGATCAAGCAATCCTCCTGCCTTAGCCTCCCCGGTAGCTGGTACTACAGGTGCATACCATTGCGCCTGGCTAATTTTTGTATTTTTAGTAGAGATGGGGTTTCACCATGTTGATCAGGCTGCTCTCAAACTCTGACCTCAAATGATAAGCCTGCCTCAGCTCCCCAAAGTACTGGGTTTACAGGTGTGAGCCAAATTGCCTGGCCAAAAAAAAAGAAAAAGTTTAAAAAATAATATAATAAATATAGACAGACAACCCAGGATCACTCTCATTTGGCTTTAGGGCTATGTTGCATATACTCCTCCATCTGCTGAATTGTTGGCTAAAATGGTTTTCTTAGAATTCAAGACAGGCTGCCTCACTGAGGCCTGGGCAGAAGGCAACTAGGGGGAATGGTCACTGCAGATGACCAACTCAGGGGCTGTTCCTTCCTGCCCAGTTCCTGAAGGACAGCAGATGAAGAACTTGAGAGAGTCTCAAAGAGTAAGGAAAGTGTGCACCAAGCAACCTATAGCCCTCGCCCTCAACCCTTAGGACTCTAAACCCAGGACGCTGGTCATCTGAGGCGGGTACAATTACAGGGCATCTTCGCTTTCTATGCTACATGTTTCTGTAAGTTCAACCAGTTTCTTTTATAAGCAGAAATAATACACATAATTTTAAAAGGTAGGAGGGAGAGATAAGAGAGAGAAAACATCCCAACCCAGGACAGCACAGCCTTAAAGGCCAGGGAGGGACAAGTGGCCGCTGTTGTTGTCCCTAGATGGCCTCTGCCTGGGCTGGGACTGCTCTTGTAGGCTGTTGGCTTGTTGCGACGGGCAGGGGGCGGTGTGTAGGGTAGTCACATCTGCCCCTAATGTGGGCCAGTAAACCCACCTGCTGCCCTCATGGATGGGGGCTTTGAGGGTTTGGGTGCTGAGGAGTCTTAATAGTTGCTAGTGAGGGCAGGGGCAGGCCCACTTACCTGTGTGGAAGAATTTCCCTGAGTAGCCCAGGTTGAAGGTGAAGTTCGGGATGTGTGCACGTAGTTCGTTCTGTGTGTCAAACAGGGCCTAGGACAGGCAGAGGAGAAAGGAAGGAGTGAGGGGAAGCCAGGAGCTCCCTGCTCCTCCCACTGAGGGCAGTGAAAAAAATGTGGAAACCCCTGTTCAAAAATTATAAAGAATGTTGAGAAGGCAACAGCAGGTATTAAACCATATAATGGGCCCCTCTGAGCAGGGGCTCTGTGTGGCTGCACAGATCAGATACCCTTGGAGCCAGCCCTATGCTGCCTTCCCCCAGGCCTCTGACAAGGGAAAACCTAGACTCTCACCAAGCTCTGCTATGTGTCCTTGAAAAGTCTTCACACCCCTCTAGGCCTCAGCTTCATCAAATGGAAAACAGGGATGATATCTCCCTCAGAGGGCTCTTGGAAGAATCAAGTAGATAACCACATATATCCCAGCTACTTGGGAGGCTAGGGCAGGAGGATCACTTGAGCCCAGGAGTTAGAATCCAACAAGAGTCCAACCTTAAGACCCTGTTCTAAAAAAATCAAACAATTATAAAAAAGATATTGTATGTAAAACTGCCTGACATTGGGTAAGTGATGAAAAATGGTGGCCAATGATACGTCGTCTGTGGTCACCGCCATTGTGAGTCTGTGTCTTCATCTATCAAACGTGGAGGATTTCTCCTTGCTGATGAAATGCAAGGCTGATATTACAGGGCCATGACCTTTCCAAGGATGGGACTCTGTGTGCCCAGCAATGCAGTCTTCCCATGCCCCACATACCCAGTACTTTGCAAGTCAATGAAGCGAAAGACACTTATGAAACAAACATACAGGTGTACTCTGGGGTTAGGATGCATGATCCACTAAGCCGCTCAGAAACCTGTAAGAGCCAGCACCTTGCAAACTAAAAGTCCTGGCCCTCCCCAGGCACTAGTGTCACCACCAGCATATTACCAGGGCTGTGCACTGCCTGGTGGACATGCACGCTCCAGCTGTGTGGCCTTGGGCAAGTTACCTCAGCTCCCTGAGCCTCAGTGCCCACCTCTGTAAAATGGGACTCAGAACAATACCCACCTCACAGGGCTGCTGTAAGGACCCAAAGAAGCAATGCCCAGTGAGAGCTGAGCACAGGGACTCACCAAGCCCTAAAGAGGCAGCTGCTATTGGTTTTATTTAAATTGTGCTGTACAGCCAGTACTGTACAAGCTAATGAGGTGACATTCATGTCTCTGAAAGAAGGGTTCTGTTGTAGGCTGTGCTTGGGATTAAAGAAAAAAACAACTCTGCCCTTTCTGACTCACAAAAATGTTTAAGGCAAGTCGGATTGTGGCTGGAGAAGCACTTTGCTTGTATTTTTTATTTGTATTCTATTTTTCCATTTGTATTGTTCTACAGAAACGGCTTCAAAGTGCTATCATTCCTCTCACTTTAAAAACAGAAAAAATAGGGCCAGGCACAGTGTCTCATGCTTGTAAACCCAGCACTTTGGGAGGCCAAGGTAAGTGCAGAGCTTGACTCCAGGAGTTCCAGATCAGCCCGGGTAACACAGTGAAATCTGGCCTTTACAAAAAACTAGTTGGGTGTGGTGGCATGTGCCTGTGATCCCAGCTACCCAGGAGGCTGAGGTGGGAGGATCGCTTGTGCTCAGGATCGTTTGAGTGAACTGTGATCCCACCACTGTACTCCAGCCTGGGTGGCAGAGTGAGACTCTATCTCAAAAAAAAAATATATATATATACACACACACACACATACACGGAAAATAAACAAGAGAGAGCAATTCAGGGTTTATAGGGACACAGTAAGCACAGGAGTATGATCTCCTCAAGCTCAACCTGACCCCGGACCACAGTCTCACCAGAACTCACTAGGCTCCTGCAGGAGAAAATGAGTGTGGGTCACTGGAAGAACACCTCAGGTAGAACACGGAACAATCTGCTTTGCCAGAGGCAGCTGATGGCACGGCATGAAGACTTAGACTGGAAGGCTAAAAGCTCTTTAAACGAGAGAGCCTTCGAGAGAATGAAATTTCAGGAGGAAACACATGTGTAAAAACAGCCCAAAGCAGTACTGCTGGTACAACTGAGACGGGAGCCTGCAGGGCTGAGCCTGGCACCAAAACACCCCTCACTCCCACCCCAGCTATCCAGGCACCTATGGGAGACTCCTGGGGTGTCAGGAAATAGCCTGAAATCCTCCCATCCACCCCATCTCATTATTTTATAGCTGGGACTCAGGCATGGGAGGGGAACTGCCCGAGTCACCTAGTCCATTAGGGTCAAATTAGGACTCTATTCAAATTAGGTCTTAGCTCCCCAGACAGTGCCTGCTCCCCAGTGCCATCCATTCTGCTCTTCTCTGGAGGTGTAAGGTTCAGAGTTCACTCCTCACCAAGGCAGGGGGATGAACCCACCAGGGTCTTCCTTCTAGGCCCCAGGGCCAAACCTTACCAGTGATTTTGGAATTACTCAGAAAAGTATTCCTCTTACAAGTCTCTTTTTAAAGCCTTCTGCTAACATCAAAGACAAGCCTGGGTTTGGTGCTAATACGTTTCTAACACTTGCTAATCTTCTGTAAGAGAGGACAGGCTGTCAGCAGACAGAAGAATGTCTCTAGAATTTAATCCCCCTGTTTTGTTTTCAGTGGATTTACTGTTATGGTTGCCCTCTATTTATGGCAACTGATCCTAATTTCCCATTTACACTAGGATGCCATCTTCTTTGCAAATAAGTTTAAGAAAAATAGTGAGTAGATAAAAACTGTATTTTAAAGATTGTTTAATGGTTTTAATTTGTAGGCTTTTTGTCACTGTGACAGTTCATATGTGTGTAAAATCTTAAGGTCTGCAAAGTGCTTTTACATAGTTTTGTTTAGTAAACACTTTTTTTTTTTTTTAAACAGGGTCTTGCTCTGCGGCCCAGGCCAGAATGCCATGGCACAATCATGGTTCACTGCAGCCTCAACCTCCCATGCTCAAGCAATCCTCCTGGCTCAGCCTCCCAGGTAGCTAGGACTACAGGTTTGCACCACCACACCCAGCTAATGTTTTATTTTTTGTAGAGATGAGGTCTCCCTATGTTGCTCAAGCTGGTCTGAAACTCCTGGGCTCAAGCAATTCTCCTGCCTTGGCCTCTCAAAGTGCTAGGATTACAAGCACAAGCCACCACACCCACCCAGCAAGCCTTTTTGAATTAAACACATGCATTCCACTGTCTACTTACACCTCAGTTAAAATCTGCCTCATGCATGACTCAAGCTCTCATCCTTATTTTAAGAGTTTTGTAGGCGCTCTGACATTAACATAAACATTTTTAAGAGTTAAACATCATATTTAAATTAAAGGTGGATAAACAGCACTGCACAGCTCCCATCTTTGTCTGGATGTCTTCTTCCACAGATATCATACAAACTTAAACTCCATGCTCCAATGCAAAATTTCTCTATATTCAATACTTCAATACAACAAAGTTTTATTTTTTTTATTTTTTTGAGACAGTCTCACTCTGTCACCCAGGATAGAGTACAGGGGCACAATCTTGGCCCACTGCAACCTCCATCTCCCAGGTTCAAGCGATTCTCCTGCCTCAGCCTCTTGTGTAGCTGGGATGACAAGCATGTGCCACCATACCTGGCTAATTTTTTTTTTGCATTTTTTTTATTCTTCTTTTTGTAGACTACACAAAGAGAAAGGCAAATGGAAATTAATCTCTCTCGCTTTTTTTTTTTTTTTTGAGACAGTCTTGCTCTTGTCACCCAGGCTGGAACTACAATGGTACAATCTGGCTCACTGCAACCTCCGCCTCCCAGGTTCAAGTGATTCTCCTGCCTCAGCCCCATCCCAAGTATTTGGGACTACTGGAGTGCACCACCACGACCAGCTAATTTTCCTATGTTTAGTAGAAATAGGGTTTCATCATGTTAGTCAGGCTGGTCTGGAACTCCTGACCTTGTGATCTGCCCACCTCGACCTCCCAAAGTGCTGGGATTATGGGCATGAGCCACCGTGCCCAGCTTTTTTTGTGTTTTTAGTAGAGATGGGGTTTTGCCATGTTGGCCAAGCTGGTCTCAAACTCCTGACCGTAAGGGGTCTGCCCGCCTTGGCCTCCCAAAGTGCTGCATTACAGGCATGAGCCACCATGCCTGGCCAATACCTCAATAAAGTTTTAAATGATACTTGCTTCTAATAAGACAATTAATAAAAACCAAGGCAGGGTAGGAAGCAGAGTGGGACTGTCTTTTAAGCAACTCCTGGCACAGGGGAGATGCAGGCAGGGCACACTCACAATGGGGCACCTAAAGGCGGAAGCTTGCCAGTCCCCGCCTGCCTTGCCCCTTGCTCGGTCTGGCACCCCTGGCCATACCTTCACATCCTCCACCTTCATGCGTGTGCCCTCCTTGCCCACGAAGATGTCGTCAATGTCCACCAGGATGTAGCGGTCCAATGGCAGGGAGAGGCGCTTCCCGGTGAGGAAGGCCACAGCGTCCACGAAGACGAGCTTGTGCAGCCAGAAGTTCAGGTTGTTGCCAAACAGCACACGCTGGATGCCGTCGTGCAGGCCCAGGTCCTGGACCACAGTGGCGTGCAGTGCGGCATGCAGGCCGGCGTCTGCGCCCAGGTGCGGGATGGACTCGGATGAGCGTGTCTTGGCCAGCAGCACCGGCTCATAGGTCGAGTGGTTCGACTGGAACACGGTCCAGTCTTCGCCGGGCAGCACGCCCTTCTCCACCTCGCTAGGCCGCGTCACGTAGAGCAGTGGGGACTTGGGGTTGATGCTGCAGCCCTTCAGGCCCAGGTTTGAGTGCAGGAACAGGGGAAAGCCCTTGAGCTGCGCGCTCAGCAGGCTGTTCTCATTGGCCTGCAGTCAAGGTGGGGAAGAAGGGGGAATAGAACTGTCACATCCAGAGCCCCAAGGGACACAGGGTCTCACATGTGGACCACAACAGTGGTATCAATATTCACCAACATTCACGGCAGGCTCACCACCCTGGCCCTGCACCCCGCCCTGTGCAATAATATACTCACAAACACACATGACTCATTTACCAAAGCCAGGCACTAGGTGCCGTGCACTTCGAAGACAGGAATGCTGGTAATCCTCCAGTGACCCCACGATGGAGGCACTGCTCTCATAACCCATTTTACACATGAGGAGACAGAGGCCTAAGAGGCTAAACCACACAGAGGAAAATCTAGCAGTTGAGAACCTGAATCCTGCTAGACTGCCTAACTTTTGGCAAGTTACATCACCTCTCTGTGCCTCAGTGTCCTCTGCTGTAAAATGTGGCTAAGAACAGCAAGTAACTCTAGTGGTGGTAGAGGATAATCAGTATCAATACTGGCAAAGTGCTCAGAACAGGGCCTGTGACATGATCAGAAGCTGCTCATTCAGTCCTCATATCAGCCTGGTTACCCCACTTCACAGGTGTGAAAACTGAGGCTTAGAGGGGCATGCTGCCCTCAGTAACACAGTGGTTGGGAGGAGCCATGAATCACTGCCAAGAGGTCTAGCCCCGGCATCCACACACCTCACCACCAGGCACGGTTACCTGGGGTTTCCAAACTGGCTCTGGCCATACAACCTTTTCTTCAGGAGACATCTTACATGGATGACAATGCAGACGCTGAAAGAGGGGGTTTCTGCCGGGGGTGCTCCATACACCCCTAGCACCCCGGAGGTCACTCCCTCACAGGAATCCAGCTATGGTGCCTGCCCAGTCATTGCTGTCAGTGATGAGGTCTCTGCCTCCCTTCTCTCAAGGCACGCAGCTCCCTGGAAGTCTGAAGAAGATGCTCCAGTTCCCTCTTCCCTAGGCTCACAGCCCCTGTTCCTTCATGACCTTCCTCACCCTCCCAGCCACCTGCCTCTCAATATGGTACAATTTGTCCCTGTTCCTGTTACAGTTCCATTCTATCTTCTTGGCCTGACAAACTCCTGCTCATACTCCAAAACCCAAGGCATATACCGTCTTCTCTGCACTGGCCTCCCTGGGACCATGTTAAGGCCTCAGCTGCAGCATTTCTCACCTCGGCTGTAATATTATATTTTCTGCGTTCTATCTCCCACCAGTCTGTAACCCCTTAAGGTCAGGGGCTATGATGTTTTACCTTTGGACCCCTGGTGCCCAGCCTGATACCCAGCAGGAACACATATACTTTAATGCAGAATTGGATTTTTAAACGGAATAAAAGAGGAACAGCCAACTTTCTAGTACCTGGCATATGATAGATGCTCAATGCAGGTTTCATCAGTTCATTCCACAACTTTCACTGTGTCAGGCACTGTTCTAAGTGCCAGTGATATAGTAAGAAAAAAAAAAAAAAAAGGCATGGCCCCGCTCTCATGAGCCTTAAAATCAAGGAGAGAAGAGAGACATTCACCGAAATCACAGGAATAAATATAAAACTTCAGTGTGGCACATGCTACACAGAGGAAGGAGGTTCACGTCTCCTGGAGAAAGAGGAGGTCTCCTAAAGAAAGAAGAGGTCTCTTGGAGAAAGGGACTTTTGAGCTAACATTTAAAAAAAAAAGCTAGGCACGGCAGGTCACACCTGTAATCCCAGTACTTTGGGAGGCTGAGGCAGGCAGATCACAAGGTCAGGAGTTTGAGATCAGCCTGACCAACATAGCGAAACCTCATCTCTACTAAAAATACAAAAATTAGCTAGGCATGGTGGCAGATGCCTGTAATCCCATCTACTCAGGAGGTTGAGGCAAGAGAATTTCTGGAACCCAGGAGGTGGAGGTTGCAGTGAGCCAAGATCATGCCACTGCACTCCAGCCTGGGTAACAGAGCGAGACTCCATCTCAAAGAAAAAAATAAAATAAAAATAAAGAACAAATAAGCACAACAAGGGGAAAGGTAGAGGCCAAGAATAGTAAGTGCAAAGGCTCTGAAGTAGGACAGGCCTCAGCGTGATCAAGAAATAGCAAGAAGGCAGCACAGTGACCAAGAGGGAATGGAGGAGATGAGGCAGTGAGGTCAGCCAGCCCTGGAGCCAGACCTGCAGGATGCTGGAGGCTTGAAGTGGCAGCAGAAGCCCTCAAAGACCTCATCAAAGGTTTCTGAAGCCTAGGAAGACAGGGTCCAATTTGCATTTTAAAAAGATCCCTGTGGCTGCTGCGAGGAGAATGAATGGGGCGGGGCAAAGCAAAATGAGTTTGGATGGGGAAACAGGGTCTGGCGCACTCGCAGGGGTGCACAGGTCAGTGGCGGATGGATGGCGGAACGGCTGGGCTGAGCCTGTGCCTGCTGCAGAGCTGCAATTGTCTAGAAGAGTGCTTTTACTCACTTCCTCATTCTCAAAAAGGCTCTGCAGGGTCCTGGCCTCGTAAACCACATTAAGTAGCCTGCATGTGATTCTCTGAACATCAAGAGTACCTCCCCACCCTGTCCTGAGCCAGCCTCCTGTGCTGAGACCCACTGCACAGGGCTGTCTTAGGAGTCGTGAGCAGCCTGGAGCTGAGAAGACAGCCCTGACCAAGGATAGGAACTACTTGAGCTGCATGGGGACAGAAGCGGTAGGGACCAGAGACATTTCAGGCTTTGTCCATCACCTGCTGAAGCCTGGGATGCCACACAGGACCACAGGTGCTGAGAGATCCCATTTCAAAGTCCCAACCCTGAGCTGACTGCCAGGCACTGGCAGCTCAGTCAGCTGCCCAGCCATCGAGGAAGGGGGCAAGCCAAGTCACTGATGGCCTACCTATTGGCAATGAAAGGAACCAGCCAGGAAGGGAATGGAGGGCCCCAGCACCGAGAGGCTGGCCCCACTGCAGGCCTCACCCCATAGCAGTGGAAATCCCTCTTGCTCCTCACCACTCAGTATCCACTCTGGAGAGACCAAATCCTTCAGTGGGGTCCCCCAGCAGAGGGAGGAAGAGCCATGATTCGGGAATGCAGAGGTGGAGGCCGAGCACAGATCTCACCATTAAATGGGGGATCTTGGGAATCCCACATCTCCTCTCTGGGCCTCAGGCTCCCTGTCAGTCTATTTGGTCTTATATTATCTCCTGTGGCTGGGTTAGGAACAACAAGCTTGACCATCAGATCTTGGCTCTACGACTTACCACAGGTTGAGCATCCCTCATCTGAAAATCCAAAATGCTCCAAAGTCCAAAACTTTTTGAGAACCAATGTGACCCCCACAGGTCATGCCCAAAGGAAATGCTTATTGCAGCATTCTGGATTTCCGATTTTCAGATTGGGGATGCTCAACTAATAAGTAGAATGCAAGCATTTTGGCCAAGCAAGGTGGCTCTCACCAATAATCCCAACACTTTGGGAGGCTAAGGTGGGCGGAACACCTGAAGTCAGGAGCTCGAGACCAGCCTGACTAACATGGGGGAACCATGTCTCCACTAAAAATACAAAAACTAACCCAGCATAGTGGTGGGCACCTGTAATTCCAGCTACTCAGAAGGCTGAGGCAGGAGAATCACTTGAATCCGGGAGGTGGAGATTGCCATGAGCTGAGGTCACACCACTGCACTCCAGCCAGGGCAACAGAGCGAGACTCCATCTCAAAAAACAAACAAAAAAAGAATACAAGCATTCCAAAATCTGAGACACTTATGGTCCCCAGCATTTCAGACAAGGGACACTCAACTATGTCACACTGGACAAGCCATTTAACTTTTTAAAACTCAGGTCCTTATCTCAAGTACCTACTTCACAGGATAGCTGTGAGGATTCAACATGAAAATGCCTGCAAAGCCCTGAGCTCAGTGTCTGACACTCAGTGCTCAATGGAAGAGGTCAGGTAGTCCTTGCCAGGCCTCTGCCAGGATGTGATTAGCCCCAGGCCACCTGGGATTTCAAGGTTGAGGCATGACAGTGCCAGGAACTAGGGACCCAGATGAGGATGACCCTATTCCCACCCTCCAGGATCTCAGAGGGGCACAGATTGGTAAGGGCCACAAGACAGATACAGGGCTATCTATCACTGCTGTGTTTGCTGAACCTGGAGATGACAAAGCATGATAGCTGCCATCTATTGAGTGGCTCCAGTACCAGGCAATG
Organism: Callithrix jacchus; assembly: GCF_049354715.1. NCBI lineage: Eukaryota > Metazoa > Chordata > Mammalia > Primates > Cebidae > Callithrix > Callithrix jacchus. Next base: position 49,242,827 of record NC_133503.1, on the reverse strand, counting down.
GGCTCAGTGCTTCCCACCCACCGTCTTGTTTTCAATACAGACCAGTGAGGCAGGAGCTGTAATTAGCCCCACTGTGCAGATGAGTTTAGCATTTTGCCCAAAGTCACTCTGTTTCTAAGTGATAGACAGATCTGAACCTGTCTGGACTTTTAAGCCCCTGCTCTCACACTGCCCTGGGAATCCAGCATCAGTGGGAACTGGAAAATGAGTATGCAGATCCCTGGAGCCCACAAACACTTCCCACTTGGCAAGCCCAACACACAGCGGGGAAGCTGGGCTTGCAGAAAGAGTGCAAGGATGTGTCTTGACCACCAGGGGGCATGCATTTGAGCAGAAAACCACAGGCCTTGGCTCCAAACCAAGGACAGTCGTCTCAGGCAACAGGATAGGAAGAGCACCAAGTCCTAGAATTGTCACTGGCACCCCGCAGTGAGACTCTGAGCATGTCCCCACCCCTCCCTGGGCTTCCTGTTCACCTTCTGCAGAGCAAGGAATTGGGGTCAGACAGCACTTAAGCTCCACTGTTTCAATTGTTTCCAATGACCACAGCCCACTGCCTGGTCCCCAGAGACTGCAGGAGCTCTGTGCACTGGATGTGGCCTCTGATGCCACTTCTCCTGAATAAATGGTATGTGAGGTTCCTGGACTCATCACACGCTGGTTAAGACTAAAGCCTCTGGGGCCAGACTGTCTGAGTTCAAATCCCAGATCTATACTCATTAGAGGCGTGGGCTTGGACACATTGCTTATCCTGTATTTGCCTCAGTTTCCTCCTATCTTAAATCAAGCTGCTAGCCACCTGCCTTGGGAGGATGGTTTATTAGTGTGAAGTTCGTGAATCTGCATAACACATGTAGACAGGTGCATGGCACTGAATGAGCACTGAATAAACAACAGCCATCCTGACGTTTTTCAGGCCTGGGGCTCTGAATAAAACTTAATGAAGTTCATGGCAGGAAAGGGTGCAGAATCCAAGAGAAAAGAGAAAAACGGACAATGGAGACAGTCTGACTTGATGTCACTGTAAAGTCATAAACCAGGCCAGAGTTCCCCTGAGGGTGCTCTGTGGAAGAAAGGGTTTTGTGATCAAGCCAATGGAGAACAAATCTCACTGGCTGCTCTACTGCAGAACTTCTAAGGGCCTTCAAATTCTTGACTCACAATAGAGCTTTCAGTGGCAGAGCTTCCTGCTGTATTAGTGTGTGAAAGAACACGCCAGGAGAAACCCTCCAGCAGACAGGGCCTAGTGCACAAGTTCACCAGGAAGGGCTGGCACAAACAGGCACCCACCAGTGGACACGGGCCACTTCTGATCCGTCTCTTGCTCCTCCTCTCCTGGCTCACACCAAGCAAAAGGCTGCTTTAAGACTTGTGTACTTCCTGTCCCTTCTTCCTGCAAGGCTCTTTGCACAGAAAGCCACATGGCACCTCCCCTCACTTCAGGTCACTTTATCAAAGATGACTCCTAAAATAATGTCAGGCTCCCACCCCCACTACCCTGTGTCCTTTCCCTGTTTTGTTTCTTTTTGTACTGACCACACCTGCCCCATCCGATGTTTATTTGCTCACTGCCTGTCACCCATCCACTCCCCCAGCACTGAAATGCCAGCTCCATGACAGCAGGGACTTTATCCACTTCAATCACTGCTAGCACAGAACCGAGAACACTGTGAGTGCTCAGTAAATATTTGTTGAATGAAGGAACAAATTCCCTGCCACCCCCAAAGCATCCAACTAGAGTCCCAGCTAGTGTCTGCTTTCATCTTGCAGGTCAGAGTTCTCTGAGCACAGCCTCTAGATTCCCCACTCAGTATTCCCAACCTCCCTCCACCAAGGACAGATTCTCTGGGACACCCTTTCTGCAAGGACCCCAACCCCAGCAGTCATTCTGGGAACCCCATAAAGCCCAGAGCAGCGCCCCATCTGCCCAGTGGGATTTCGTTCCCCTCTTTCTCCTCATGCAAAATGGCTCTGGATCAGGAGGTACATTAATGTCATACTCCACCACAATCAAGAGGAAAGAGCATAGGATAGAGAGCCCAAACTGTCTATGTCTACGTTCAAATCTCAGCTTCCCCACTTACAGGGCCACTTATGCATAATCTTACATAAGTAACTTAACCCCTGTAGGCTTGGTTTGCTCATCTGAAAAATGGGTGCACAAGCCCTCCCTTGGGGAGATTGCCTTGACAGGTTTTGGGGCACCTAGTAGAGCATGCCCCTCTGACTTCACACCTATTCCTGTGGCCTCCTTCAGGCAAATACCTGCTGTGTGCTGGACTACATGCATACCAGGTGATCTAGGCTCCCCTGATACTTACAGAGCACTTGCCGGGCAGTGGGCACTGCATGCTCCCAATGCTTTACATATACACGCCCATTTCACCCTCCCAACCCTAGGAGGCGAGTGCTACCATTACACTCATTTCACAAATGAGAAGTCAGGCACTGAGCTACGAGTCTGCAGAGGGGGCTCTGAACTGCTCAGGGGCCCTGCTTCCTGTGTACCTTGAAGAAGCCAATGATGCCCACGCCGTAAGCCACACAGTACTTGTCCAGCAGCTCCCGGTTCCAGGCGTCCAGGTTGACGTACTTGAGGATATTCTCATAGATGATGAGGGCGAAGCGGCCACGGCCCTTGTCGGTGAGCGTGGGCATGTCACCCTTGCCTGGTGCAATCTCTGTGCGGTATTTGAAGCGGCTGGACTCCAGGATGGCCACCACCTCCTGGCCCAGTTGTGAATAGAGGCTCTCCACAAAGACCAGCACCAATGGGTCTGTGCGGGAAGGGGTGGCTGCCTGCACAGGCTTGAGTGGCAGCAGGCGACTGGGGGCCACCGGTGGTGGATCCCCGCAGTCAGGCTCGGGAGCATCCGCCGAAGGCTCCAGGCCTCGCTTCCAGCCATATAGGTAGTAGGCCGAGATGAAAACGCTGAACAGGCAGAAGATGAACAGCAGGAAAAGGACAGCCTGCGGGGACACGTGCCGACACAGCCTCCGGAGGCACGCCAGGGCAGGCATCCTGGCCTCCGAGACCTTGGCCACCGGAGGCCCGGCCTGCCCTGGCTACCCCAAGGCCCCACACAAGAGGACACACAAGAATCGTCCACCAAGCAACAAATTCACAGAGACTTAGGAAGCAAGGCCCTCAAGGGGCACTGGGAGTGGAGGATCTGGGCCCCCGGTCCTTCCTCCCAGCCAGGGGCGCAGTCCACAGGCTGGTCACACTCCTTCCTTCCTCCGCGCCCCTTTATGTCACCATGGCAAACCCCCGCGTGGTCCTGTGCAGAGCAGAAGTGCCCCAGGGCGTCAGGGCCTTCTGGGGGTGCAGGGCAGCAGGCCACAGGACACTGGGCAGGCCCGGCGGTGCCGCATGCCGCTCACTCCGTGGGGCCCACGGGGCTAAGGCTGTGGAGAGTGGAGAGAACAGGAGCGTCAGAGGGTGGGCTTCAGGATTCAGCTAACTGTGGACACGCAGGAGCTGACGAGGAGTGCCCAGGTGCAGGCATGGCTGCCGAACCAAGGTTACGTGATTTGGAGCAAGCGCTTTAATATCACCAAGCCTCAGTTTCCCCATTTGTAAAATGGGGCAGACAATAAATACTACAAACCCATCTCACAGCGGGTGGGAGGATTAATTCAACAACATTTATAAATGACTTAGAGCAGTACCTAGCATGTGGTATCTATAAATGGGAGTTGCTATTTTTGATCATTATCAAAGTCCAAGACTAGGCCAAGAAAAATCCAGGAGCAACAGGGATGAGGAGAGATGATAAGCATGTGCACAGCCTGGGAACCAGAGATGGAGTTCTAAATCATGACCACATACCACATCCTCACCATATTCCATTCCCTCCCTAACCCGTTGCTCTCTTTGAATGAGCCCAGCAGCCCCATCTGATGGATGAAAAGACTGAGTTGCTCTCGGAGGAATGAAGACTCAGAATGAAGCCCAGCCAGGATTCATCAGCAGGCTGTGGGGCATGTGTGCCTTGCCGGTGTGAGGGCCCCAGGCGACCATTACACTTTTCAAGCATCAGTGAGCTCATCTGGACCACCAGCACCCCTGCAGCTCATGGCTGTAGCTGAGTGTTAAGTAAATGTATCTGAGGAGCTTGGCACAAGAAACATGGCAGCTGCCATATTTGCCCCTAATGCAACCAGGCATCTCTCATCCTTGGGGTACATACCCACAGGTGCAAACAGCAGCCCAGGACAATAGGTGACCAACCAGCCTGCCTGAGAAATCACTACCCTGCCACAGGATGTAGATGGGGAGGCCTCCCCTACCCTGGGCCTTCTGTCCACCCAGGCAGTCAGAACTCTGTGTTCCAGCCTCCCCCCAACCCTGAACTCTCCCCATCCAGGCCATGCCTCCTGCACTCAACTCACTGGAAAGAGTTAATGAAGACCCACATACATGATACAAAGGCCCTAATTCTCTCATCCCAAGCAGCAACCCGAAACACAGCCAGCCCTCCATCTCCCTTAAATAGTAATGAAGCCACAAGAAGTGAGATTCCCCAGCAACCCAAGGAGCAGCCTTCTACCAGTCACAGCAGCTCGAAACTAGGAGAGTTGCCCAGGTCTAGAAGGAAGGTGTAAAAGCCAGGGCTAAGGAGACCAGCGGGAATTCAGGGCTTGGGCCCAGCCTAGAAGGTGAAGATCTTTGAAATCCCTTCCAGCTCTCCAAGACTATGTGATATGCTCATCATGGGTACAGCAAGTCCCAGACCAAACAGTTGCACTTCCAGGAATTTATCCTAGAGGTATTACTGCAGAAGTGTGTAAAGACTTCTCCACAAGAACACAAATCCTAGTGCTGCTTATAACAGCAAATGCCAAACAATGGGGGATTGTATTTAGGAATTAAAACACAAGGGCCAGGCACAGTGGCTTATGCCTACAATCCCAGCACTTTGGGAGGCCAAGGTGGGTGGATCATTTGAGGTCAGGAGTTCAAGACCAGCCTGGGAAACATGGTGAAACCCCATCTCTACTAAAAACACAAAACTAATTGGGCGTGGTGGCGTGCACCTGTAGTCCCAGCTACTCAGGAGGCTGAGGCAGGGGAATCACTTGAGCCTGGGAGGCAGAGATTGCAGTGAGCCAAGATCATGCCACTGCACTCCAGCCTGGGCGACAGAGAGAGACTCCAACTCAAAAAAAAAAAGAAAGAAAAAAGAAAAGAAATTATAATACAAGCATGCAATGAAATCCTAGGCAGACATTTACATTATGTTGAAGAAGGACAAGTACTGACATAGAAATATAATTACCATATATATTGTCAAAGTAAAAAGTTTATAAAACAGTTTGTACGCGTGGTCATAATTTTGTTAAACATTTTTGTGCATAGGGTAGAAACTGGTGCTAAATGAAAAGAAAAAAGAAGCGTTAACAGTGATTATCTCTGGGTGATTTTTATTTCTGCTTTTTGTTTGTGAAATGAAGAGGTGACTGGTCTCAGCTCTGCCATGATGCACTATGTGACCCCCTCTGGGCTTCCTGTATGTTAGAGAGGGGTTGGGGCAGGTGATCTCTGGGGGCTCCTTCACCTCTGATATTCTACATTTCAATGCCCACTATGTGCCAGTCCCCTGAGGAACCAGAGGCAGCCAAGAAAATGGGCATCTGCAGTGCAGGGGGTAAATGTGACAGGTGGGGGTGGGAGGGGTGTTTGGCAGAGCTCAGGGGTCCTTAACTCTCTGGCAGTGGGAAGGAGGGAAGTAAGGGTTGGCCAGGGGTAGATAGAGGGAATGGCACATGCCACAGCTTGGAGATAAGAGCATGTGTGGCACTTTCCAGGGACTCCCTGCAATTCTAGCTGAGAGCAGGGCAAGAAGGAGCAGGTGTCCTGGGCAGAGCCAGGAAGGCTGGGGTGACTGGTCCTGTTTACACTCAGGGTACCCAGGTGTCCCATTTACCACTGATAAGGGCATCCTGTGGCCACAGCCCAACACCACCCCTTGGCCTAGGGCCAGGACAGAAGCACAGTGGATAGGAGGTGGCGATGCCCTGATGGTGTGCTGCCCACATTGGCCACCCAACCCCACGGAAGCAGAGGAGAGTAGCCGCCAGCCACTCCTCGCAGGCCTGAGCACTGTGGTCAGTGACCCTCTATCAGATTAACAACCTTTCAGAGTGTTAATGATGCAGCCCCAAGTCTCTGGAATGTGGGAGTCATGAACCCCTGTAGGAATCTGACATTTTTCAGACATAAAAAATATGCACATTTAAAAAATGCACACGGTTGCCAGAGGTTGGGGGTTGAGAGTATGAATCAGTGGAGCAAAGAGAATTTTTCTGGCAGTGAAACTACTGTGTATGAGATGATGATGGTGGATACATGTCATTATACATTTGTCCAAACCACAGATGTACAACACCAGGAGTGAACCCTAAACTATGGACTCTGAGCGATAACGATACGGCAATACAGGGTCATCTGTTGCAACAGATTTACCACTGTGGGTCAGGCACAGTGGCTCACACCTGTAGTCCCTTGACCTTGGGAGGTCGAGGCAGGTGGATCACTTGAGGCCAGGAGCTCAAGACCAGCTGGGCAATATAGCAAGATCCCCTTCTCTACAAGAAAAAAAAAAATGAGCCAGGTATCAGGGCATGTGCCTGTAGTCACCACTACTCAGGAGGCTGAGGCAGGAGGATCACTTGGGCCCATGAGGTCAAGGCTACAGTAGGCCATGGTTGCGCCACTGCATTCCAGCCTGAGTGACAGAGCAAGACCCCATCTTAAAAAAAAAAAAAAAAAAAAAAAGAAAAGTACCACTCTGGTGGGGGATGCTGATAATGGGAGAAGCTGTGTGTATGTACAGGGAAAGAGGGCATATGGAAAATCTCTGTACCTTCCTTTCAATTGTGCTTTGAATCTAAAACTAAAAATCTAAACAATAAAGTCATACACACACGTTAGAAAATGTCCTAATGGTGTTGATGGCTCACACCTGTAATCCCAGCACTTTGGGAGGCTGAGGTGGGTGGATCACTTGACCCTGGGAAGCAGAAACTGCAGTGAGGTGACGCGGTGCCACTGCACTCCAGCCTGGGCAATAGAGCGAGACTCCATCTTAAAAAAAAAGAAAATATCATAATGATATCAAGGAGTTCAGAGCCTCCTTGCCACCCATCCAAATGCCTAAGGTCCTAGATTAATGGAACCTACTGGTTACATGTACAGACTAAAGCCAAGTGGCTTTGGTTCAAACCCAAGCTCTACCACCTAGTAGCTGTGTAATCTGGGCAAGTTATTTAACTTCTCAGTGCCTCAGTTTCCTAGCATGTAAAACAAAATTTACCTACTGTACACATTAAATAAGTTGATACATAAGATGCTTAGAAGCATGTCTGGCACACAGCTGCTGTTATCACGCACCCCTGTTGCTTATTTAACACTTTCGACAATCCCTCACGATGTGGATCACAGTTTAGCTCACGAAGCACTTTCAAACTCATCCCTCTCTTGAGAGTCTCTGACAGCCCTAAGGCTCAGGCAGGGGAGGGCAGCTCATTTCACAGAGGGCACGAGGCACACTTATTACACGGAGAGCCAGGCAGCCAGGGCTGCTGTCCTCCCCTCACAGTATGGCTGAAAAGAAGCCCTAACTTCAGAGGCTATGGCCCTTCCTGGGAGCTAGCTGGCTGCCTGGATAGAAGCCAGGAAGCTAAACATAAGGCCATGGCAAAACCCATGCCAGAGAGAGAGCAAGGTAGCCCCTGTCCTCAGAGAAGGCCCAATACCCTGAGGCGGGGGTGGGCAAGAGGAAGCCAGTTGCTTTGTAGCAAAGCGCTGGCCACTCAGCCTGCTAGCAAAGGCGGCTTCCAGCACAAGCCCCTCTGCAACCCACTCAGAGGCTGCCACCTGCCACCCAAGGCCCTCCTCACCAGCCTGCACTCCAGAGCTCCCGTGGCTCAAGGGGTAAAGAACTCAGGGGCTTCTAATTCCCCTGGAGCCACCAAGGCCTCAAGGACAGCTGGGGCTGAGACCTTAATGACCCCTACCACCCTGGGCCTGCTGGGCCTTGCAAATATCACCAACAGTTTCCCCTAAATTCCAGCCTCACCCAGCCAGTCACCAATCCCAGGCAAGCGTCGAGGCCTTTGCTGATGAAATTCCCCTTGCCTGGAATGCCTTCCCGATCCCTTGGGACACTTACTCATCTTTCAAGATCTTGGTTCCAAAGTCATCACCCCTCTGAAGTCATCTCCAACCACTGCCCCCTCTCCCACTCGTAAGTCTCATTCCTCAGGCTCTCGCCTCATCCTGCTCCATGGTACAGAGGCTGAAAACCAGGACCCTGGAGCCCAAACGAAATGCAGATTGTGCTCTTTGGCTTGCACGGCATTTTTCTTTAATTTAGGATTAGTTAGCAACATTTTTAAATCAGGAGATTTTACATAAAAGTCAGAACTTCTAAATTTTCTCTAAAGAGGGCACATTCTGGTGACACTGGGCATACATCCTCACTGGCCACCATCAGCTTAGGCATTTAGAGTGCCAGCCTCAAACAGGCTGGCCGTGTGTCCTGCAATTAACACCATCAGCCTTTCTATGGACAGTCTCATAGCCAACCTCCTCCCCTCATTTGGCTTCCTGCCTAGACCCTGGGTGCACCTGAGCACATGGTCTGTGCAGAGTAAACGGCGGGGGGGCGGGGGGCATTCCTATACGTGGCTCTACATCCTGTAGCCTGCAGATCTGTGGGGCAGGACCAGGGCTTACTGACCTCTGCACAGGCCCTCGATGACAACCAGCACACAGAGGTCCTTGGCACAAAATGGTGTCCTTTCTTCCTCCTCCCCCCATGCCTGGGTGCCACTCAAGGACAGGAACCAAGTCTGATTCATTGTGGAATCTCACACTTTTCCCAGAGTCAGATCCTAATTGAACACTTGGGATATAAATGAATAAGCAGCTGTTATTATTTCCAATTTACAGATAGGAGACAAAGACTTCAAGGTGAAGTGACTTGCCACAGTCACATGGAAACCACCAAATCTTGACTCATATGGGTTTCCTTCCTGACTTTGAGTTTGGCCTTTCGTTCCTCCATGAAAGCCAGGGGTTTCTACAATAAAAACAACACCAATGACATTATAATTATCATTATGAATGCTGACATCATACCTTCAGCATATACTATGAGCCTGGCATTGTGCTAAGCACTTTGTTTTGTTTTTGAGACAGAGTCTCACTCTGTCACCCAGGCTGGAGTGCAGTGGTGCAATCTCAGCTCACTGCAACCTCCTCCTCCTGGGTTCAAGCCATTCTCCTGCCTCAGCCTCCCCAGAAGGTGGGACTATAGGCACATGGCACCACACCTGGCTAATTTTTTTATTTTTAGTAGAGACAGGGTTTTACCATGTGTGACCAAGCTGGTCTCCAACTCCTGACCTCAGGTATCTGCCCACCTCGGCCTCCCAGAGTGCTGGGATTACAAGCCTGACCCACCGCACCTGCCTTTTTTTTTTTTTTTTGAGATGGAGTCTCACTCTGTTAGCCAGGCTGGAGTGCAATGGCACAATCTTGGCTCACTGCAACCTCCACCTCCCAGGTTCAAGCAATTCTCCCACCTCAGCCTCCCACGTAGCTGGGATTATACGCACTCACCATCATGCCTGGCTAATTTTTGTAGAGACGGGTTTTGCCATGTTGGCCAGGCTGGTCTTGAACTCTTGACCTCAGATGATCCACCCGCCTCAGCTTCCCAAAGTGCTGGGATTATAGGTATAAGCCACCACACCTGGCCAGCACTTTTTATGCCTTATTTCATTTAATCCTTACAACTAATATTTTCATCCACATTAACATTTGAATAAAATGAGACTCAGAGAGGTTAAGTCACTTGCCCTACATCACACAATTAGTCAGTGGCAGAGCTGAAATGTGAACCCAGACCCCATGGGAGGGAGATAACTTCACAGCCTGCAAAAGAACCTTGGCTTGGGGTAGGCAGGGGCATGAGGGGAACCTCAGCCACAAAGGCCAGTGGCCCACAGCCCTCAGCCAGGCTCCCACTGCACTCTCCTAGTCCTAGTCACAGCTTTCCCTGCCAAGGTGCTGGGGATAATGAATGAGATGCTCTGGTTGTCATGGAGACGCCATGGCAACGCAGCACTTTCGGGAAATACCACGGAAACCGTGGCCACTGCTCTGGAGTTGAAGTCACTCTCTATCTAACATCGCCACCTGAAAATACTCCCCAAGACCCTTAAGAGAAAAGGTGCAGAGGTACAAGGGCCTTCTTATAGGACCAAGCAGTCCAGAGACTGGGGCCAGGGAAAGGGGTCCAGATTGGGCCTGAGAAGAATGGGTGGGCTCCCAGAATGAGACTAAGAGCTCCGTAAGAGCAGGTATGGAGACTGAGCAAGCTGTGCCTTTCATGGTGAATTATGTCCTATAACCCAACTCACATGTACACAGTCCCTACTGTGCGCCAGCAGGCCTCCTGAGAAGAGCTGTGCACACCCTTCTATTTCAGTCTAGCAGCGACACCGAGTGTAGCAGTTAAGGGCTCAGACTGGAGCTAGCCTACCTGGGTTTGAGTCTTTGAATCTTTTCTCTTTTTTTTTTTTTTTTTTTTAAGAATTTTGCTCTGTTGCCCAGGCTTACTGCAGCATCTGCCTCCTGAGTTCAAGCTTCAAGCAATTCTCAAGCCTCAGCCTCCTGAGTACCTGGGATTACAGGTGCCTGCCACCACACCCAGCTAATTTTTGTATTTTTAGTAGAGACAGGGTTTCATTATGTTGCCCAGGCTGATCTTGAATTTCTGACCTCAAGTGATCCACCTGCCTCAGCCTCCCAAAGTGCTGGGATTATAGATGTGAGCCACTGTGCCCAGCATATTTTCATTTTTTAAGACAGGGTTTTTGTTGCCCAGACTGTAGTGCAGGGGCACAATCACAGCTTACTGCAGCCTCAACTTCCCAGGCTCAAGTGATCCTCCACCTCAGCCTCCCAAGTAGCTAGGGCTACAGGCGTGCACCACCATGCCCAGTTAATTTTTTAATAAAGACAAGATCTCCCTATGTTGCCTAGATTGGTCTTGAACTCCTGGCTCAAGCAATTATCCCACCTCAGCTTGGCAAAGTGCTGGGATTACAGGTATAGGACACTGTGCCCAACTGGGGCTTGAATGTTGGCTCCATCATATATAAACAAATACATGTATATATACACATATATATACACATACATATATACACACATACATATGTGTGTATATATGTATGTGTATATATATTGAGGTGGAGTCTTGCTCTGTTGTCCAGGCTGGAAAGCAACAGCGCGATCGTGGCTCATTGCAACCTCTACCTCCTGGGTTCAATCGATCCTCCCTCCTCAGCCTCCCAAGTAGCTGGGATTATAGGCATGAACCACCATGCCTGGCTAATTTTTGTATTTTTAGTAGAGATGGGGTTTTGCCATGTTGGCATGGCTGGTCTCAAACTCTTGACCTCAGGTGATCCTCCCACCTCGACCTCCCAAAGTGCTGGGATTACCATGCCTGACCTTTGAGCAAATCCCTCAACCTCTCTGAGCCTCAGTTTCACTAACTCTAAAATGGGGTTTATACTACTTATCTATCTTGCAGGGCGCCTGCCAAGACAAAGAGATGATGCATATAAAACACTGAGCTCAGTGCCTGGCACATAGTAATATAAGCTAATAAAATGATTACTCAGTAACAGATCTGGAAAGTGAGGCTCAGGAAGGAACTGGCCCAAGGCCACATATCAAATTAATAGTGAATTGAGAAAGAGAGAAGGGAGGCCAGGTTGATGCCAGAGGGAAGGAGCAAGAGAATGGGCTCCAGGAAGGAGGTTTGAAATCTCTCTGGGAATCCAGAACAAGCAAACGACCTGTTTCCTCATCCTGTATTTATTGAGCTCCACTAGGTGCCAAGCATGGCACGAGGCACGGAAAATACAGTGGTGACAGTGACCTTCCCACAAGGGTTTCTAGAGGTCTCTGGAACCTGAGGTTTTATGACTCTGGTACAACATGGCTGCAATGAATGGGGGAAGGTGCCCACAGCCCTGAATGCTCACCCAGCCCACATTTTATTTCCAGCCTAGGTCACTCTTGACAATGCCCTCTGTGGACCACATATCCCTCCCCACCCCCGGGAACACATTCACCACACTCACATGCACACAACAGGCTCAAATGGCATCATCGTAGACATCTGGGCCACATGCACGTGGGGTGGGGGCCGAGAGGAGGTCAGTGCAGAAAGAGCTCTGCCAGCAGGCTCAGAAGGATGTGAATGGGTACCTAGGCTTGGGCGGGGACTTGAGCAGGGGAGGGGGTAGCAGTGGCTGCCAGCACGGGCACAGGTAGCCCCACATGCACCCAGGGCCACTCCCTATAGCTGATCCAGCCTGTCACACCCCCAGCGCAGTCACACCACCAGCCCCCACCCAGCCACACCCCACAGCTCCACCAGCCACCCTACCACAGCCTGCCCCACCCACCACATCCAGCCCAGCAAGGAAAATCCTCCACATTTGCTTCCCAGCTGTGCGGGAGTTTCTCCATCATGATTACACCCCTGGGAGGCTGAGACCAGAAGCAAATCCCTTCCTCTGCTGGAACTTGCTGTATGTCCCATCCCCCATCACCCCCGCAGTGCTGCCTGGCCGGGGGCCAACTTGCCGCCTGTCAGTCACCGTGAGAGTCCAGGACCGCCACCACCAGGAAAGAGACTGTTGGAGGTCTGGCTCAGAGTCACAGGGCCACAGAGAGCACAGTCTGCCCTGCAGTAAGCCCCTGGGACACTGAGACCCAGAGAGGGAAAAAGACCTCCTGGCCTTGTGCCGTCTGGTATGCCCCACTCTCCTTTACCTTGGTCTATTTTCTTGTCCATTAAAACCCTGTCCCTCCTCCTCCAATGCCAGCCTCAGTAGGGAGGTGAATGAAGCTGCTCTGGATTTCTAAAGTTCTGGTTGAGCTCCCCTGCTCCATATCCCACCATGCCACACCAGGTATCCATTGTTCTTGCAACTAGAATGCTGGGCTCCCAACTCCACTGAAAGCTTTCCAAGGCACAAACAGTCTCCTACCCACAGCAGGTGCTCAAGAGCCATGTGCTCTTGCCAATTACCTTCCCCTCTGCGAATCTGCTACACAGCATCTCTAAGCTAAATGCATTAATAACATTAACTTCCATTTGTGAGACATGCCATGTCTGTGATACATACCATTATTTCAACCTTACCACAGCACCATGACCTAGATTCCCCCCATTACACAGACGAGGAACTGAGGCCCAGAGAGGCCAGTCACTTGCTGTAGCCCACAGAGTTAGTAAGGGGGTGAATGGGAATTTCGGCACACAGCCGCTGGGCTCCAGAGCCTGGGCCCCTCAGCCCCCAGCTCGGCAGCCCCTCTGTGATCACCTAAGACAGCTAACACTTGCCAGATGCCCTGCACATCCCGTTCTCCACTCCCTTTGAATAGTTTTCTGTCTGTCTGTTTTCATCCATTTTATATGTGTTTTAGTATCACAAGCAGCCTTAGTGATCTTTCGTGAAAGTAGCTCATGGATCATCCATCAATCAACAAGCAAACAAAGCATAAAGCACTGGTTCACTCCCTGGTTCTCAACCTGCAAATCTGTTCTGGGTCCCTGGCAGGGAAGCCCCAACAGAAAACCTAAGGAACTTCAACTTCACTTGTTGAGAATGTGTCCTTCTTCCAACAGGGCCTGAGTTGCGAGTTTACCTTTATACCAGCTCTGAAAAGAGCTTACTGAGCAAACATACCAGACAGCCTGGAGGTGGGGCCATGTGGGGAACACGGCAGGTCACCCAGCCACCCTCCGGTCCTTGTCCCTGGGACTGTCTGTCCCCAACAGTCCTGACAGTCCCACTGAGGCTCTTCATGCACATCAAGACTGTCAGGCCCATCACACAGAACACTATGCAATGGCCACAAAGCTTCCCAAAATGGGGCTCTCTTCCCACCCTATCCCCAAATCTGCCTAGACAGAGTCAAATCCATCTCTAACTATTTTTTTTCTTAGACTCAGATCACAGGCACTCAAAAGGAACAAAGCAGCATTTCCTGACACATACCATAACCTCCCTCACTGACGGTCAACAGTAAGCTCTTATGGACATCTGTGCCAGGAGCCTTCCCTGCTCCACCATGCTCAATTCTAACACCCTGACAGAGGTGTCACTGCTATGAGCACTTTACAGACAAGAAAACAGAGGCTCAGAGAGGGTAAGTAACCAGCCCAAAGTCACACAGCTGGGCAGAGATGGAGCTAGGATGCCCCTCCCAGCCCACCCCAAAGCCCCTGTTCATGACCCCTCTACAGTCCTATTTTCCACATCACTCCCAAGCCAGGTCTGCAGCCCAGGAGAGAGGCTTCCTGCAGGAGACCAGCCCTGGGGCTGCTGAGCCTGCTTCTCTAGCAGCAGTGAGCTTCAGCCTCCTGGGAAAGCCTGAACTGCAGAGAGGTATACCATGGGCCCCAGCAAGGCAGGACTTCAGCCAGAGGGTCCTCACCCCTCACACCAGGCACCCCCATACAAGAAAGGGGGGCCACCTCCTGTCCCAGGCAGAGGCCTCATACTAAGGAAGAGGTGGGAGTGAGGGCCAGAAGCAAGAGATCTCAGCTAGCAGGGCACCGCAAAGGACAATGGGGAGCACTTCACCTCATGGCCTGGCATGTGCCAGGCACTCTACCAAGCACTTCCCAGCCCTTACCTCATTTGTCATTTATGCCCAGTGAAGTAAAAACCATTTTATCACTCTCTAAGCTTCTCCCCTATCTGCACACACAAATTCACAGTGGTTGTGACTGGCCCCCATCAACAGCCAAGTTAAGAACATGGAAACTCTCTAGGAGCCCCTCTGGCTTTGACAAGCCATGGCTCTCACAGTCTAGACAGGACCAAAGCCACAAATGCAGCATCTGAGAGCCCCGGGATCTTACCGTTCTAGCTTCCCCTGTGGCCCTGAAGTAAATCTTTAATTCTTGGACCTGCTGGCTTCAGGTGGATTTGTGGAAGTGCCTAGCTGTCTGGAGAAGCCAAAAGAGAAACTGAGCCCTTCCTTCCCATCCCTCCGCCTCCTTCTCCTTCTCCTCCATCAGGAACCTTGCAAGTCAGCCTGGACCTCTCCCTGGGACAGTCCCAGGAGCTGCTTCTGATCTGGAATGAAGGCAGGACCCAGCACCAGACTCAAGTGCCAGCCTGTACTCCCAGGGCCCTCCTGGGGCCACACACACACACACACACACCACACACACATGCACACGCACGCACACCACACACACATGCACACGCACGCACACCACACACACATGCACACGCACGCACACCACACACGCACACACCAACACACACACACACACACACACACGCACTCAGATGAACCTGGAAGTACTGGACAGGGATGGGAGCCGGAGACAGTGGTCAGAGGGCACAGGAACCAGGGAGAGAAAGACCAGACCCAGACCCACCGGTGCTCCAGGCAGTGGCGTGTAGCTCCTCTTCACTTTGCCACGTCCTCTCGATGGTTCCACGCTGCTCACTTAACACAGCTGCACCTAATCCCAGAGCCAGGAAAAATGGCATTACTGTTGGCCCAGTCCCCTCCCCGGGAGAAAGGGAAAGCAGAAGCAAGGTCGGGAGGGAGGTGGCCCTAGGGCGCCCTGCGCCACCAACTACATTCCTAGAAACCTCCACGCCCCTTCATACCACCTCCCTTGTCAAGGCCTCCAGCCCCTACCTCCTTAACCTCAGAAAGAGGATGTCCTCCTCTGATTCTGACCAGTGCCCAGGGGACCGCTGGCACCTTGCTTGCCTCACCCAAGCCCTGCCTGGAGGAGCCTTCCATGAGAAAGAAAAAAGCATGTCCCTGACCCTGATGCCAGTGAGTCCTCTGACTCTCTCAAGACTCAAGAGAGGGCACAGCAAACAACACACTGACAATAAGGATAACTGGGTCCTGGTTCTGGCTCTGGCCCTTCCCCCTCCAGACCTCAGTTTCCCCACCTGTCCTAAGAACAAGAGGAACTGATCTGCCCAGCTGGTGG
This sequence comes from Callithrix jacchus, assembly GCF_049354715.1. Taxonomy (NCBI): domain Eukaryota; kingdom Metazoa; phylum Chordata; class Mammalia; order Primates; family Cebidae; genus Callithrix; species Callithrix jacchus. The sequence goes on along the minus strand of NC_133503.1, from coordinate 49,226,754 downwards.
GAAAAGTGTCTATGGTGATGGCTTTTGGCCCCTGCCCCCACCCAGCTCAGCTGCCGGGCCCTTCCCTGTGCCCCACCCTGCAGAGGAGGAAGAAAGGTAACTGGCAAAAGTGTGGAGGGTGTGAGAATCCATGCCAGAGCATCCAAGTGCTAGAGCTGAAAAGGGTCTTACAAAGTCAAGGCCCAGAGAGGAGAAGCACTTGGCCTCGGTCACACAGTATCCTGGAAAAGGGCCAGGCTGGCCGGGGCTTGCTTCTGGACAGCAAACACTTAAAAGCACCCACCTGAAATGTATTTGCCTTCTTAGAGAATGCCAAGGAGAACACTTGATTATCAAGATGCCAAGGCAACTTGATAATGGTAGAAATGCAGTCTTTGAGAGCTGCAGTTAAAAAAAAAAAAAAAAAAAAAAGATGGAGATTGGGCTGGTTTTCTAGCCTCCTCATGTCACACCACGTGGGTGGCCAAGAGTCCTGCCAGCCACAGGGAAACCCTAGAAACCCCTTCCAGGGATTAGCAGCCTTGGCCACCTCTCACGAAGTCACCTAAGCCCAGGGGGTAGGTACAGCAGTGGTGACAGGGAAAACAGCTCAGATGGACACCCCAAGACTAGCCTACTCCGGAAGATGCCAGAGCTTTTGAGAAATGAAAATCTCACAAGCCCTGTGGCCAGTGAGGATGGAAGCCAGGTGGGCTAGGGATAACACAGAGCAAGGGAAAAGCTTTGAGGCTTGTGGAGTCACAGAAGCCCCCTAATCTCCTAGAGGCCTGGTGGGCACAACACAGGGCCTGCTGAGAGCAAGGAGCCTTCACCGAGGGCCCACATGAAAGCAGCCAGTCCCTGTAGACTTGCTGGGGCTTGTCATCAAGACAAGAGCTGGCCGCCAACACGCCTTGGGTGTTAAGGGGCTCAAGGTCCTTACATGGAGCTGGTGGGGGAGGGGGTAGGAGGTGGGGGGAGGTGGGGGGAGGTGCGGGCAAGTGGGCCTGGCTTTCTCTAGGACACAGACAACAGCTAGAGAGCAGGAACATGGAGCAAAAAGCATCAGGTGACCTACTTCACAGAAGCTCCTTTTAAAGGGGAAGAGGGGGCCTCAGTGAGACTCTAGAAAGTGCCTTGCAGGGGTCCAGAACAGTTCATGGGGCCAGGAGACCAGGGTTCCCGTCCTAGATCAGGGACTCATGCAGGACTAGGCTCAGGTGAGGCCAGCAAGGAGCCTTTAAGAAGGTGCTCACTGCATGTGTGTGGCTCACACCTATCATTTCAGCACTTTAGGAGGTCAAGGCAAGTTGACCCAGGAGTTTGAGACCAGGAGTTCAAGACCAGCCTGGACAACATAGCAAAACCCCTTCTCTACCAAAAAAAAATACAAAAATTAGCCAGGTGTAGTGGTGTGTGCCTGTAGTCAATTATATGGGAGGGCTGAGGTGGGAGAATCACTGGAGTCCAGGAGGTTTAGGCTGCAGGGAGCCCAGATTGCACCACTGGACTCCGGCCTATGTGACTGACACAGCTAGACCCTCTCTCAAAAAAAAGGCGAGGGCTTTTATTCTCCACAATGGGCAAGCGCACAGTGGGTATCTCCTGAGACGCTGCATTTAGCTGAGATGACACTGCATTGAGATGCCTCACTTGCCTCATCCTAGGCCCAGCCCTACACAACCTGCCTGTGATCTCAAGCAAGCACCACTCCTTTCTAGGCCTTAGTTTGGTCACAAAAACAGACTCATGAAGGCAGGCATGGTAGCATGTGCCTGTAGTCCCAGCACTCAGGAGGCTGAGGTAGGAGGATTGCTTGAAGCCTGGGCATTCGGGCACTCAAGGCTGCAGTGAGCTACAACTGCATTACTGTATGCCACACTGGGAGATACAGCAAGACCCCACCTTAAAAAATAAAATAAAATTTGAAAAAACAAATTAATTTTAAAAATTGAATCATGCCGTATGACTCCATGTACCCTCCTAAATCCAAGCCGGGTTATTCTGTAAGGAGCATAACCGACCTCTGCGGCAAATCCCCAGAAATGGGCAGAGCGGCCCCAGCTCCCTGCCATCAATAACCCATGAGTCACATGTTCCATGCAGAATACACATTATACAACCACCCAATGCCACTGTGTTCTGGGCTGTTTGTTAAATGCTTGGCCTCTATTTGATAACAGCATCATTTTATAAATACGGAACCTGAGGTTCATAGAGATTAAGCAACCTGCTCAAGCTCCCTCTTGGAAAGAGCTTAGCTGTGATTCGAACCAGTGTCTGTCTGGTTCTTAATCCCCACATTCCATGGCATCAGCCACAGATAACACAAAACCCACTAGGGCCAGGGAAATGCCATCAGCTCTTTGCACCTCCCACATTTTCTTGCATGTCATGCCAGGGCAAATGTGAAGGCAGGCTGGTGGACAGCCGGGAGCAGGTAGGCGGGGACTGGGAAGTCCATGTGGGCGCTGAGCATTCCATAGATGGACCAGCCTCCAGCCCGGCCAGCCGCCCACTGCTGTGATTACAATGCCCTCATCGCCATCAGCACACCACAGCCACTGCTGTGCCATTTTTAAATCATTACACAGATGCAAAGTTTTTTCACAGGCATTGCTGTGGCATCACATGCCAACTTTAAAAAGGTATGGCAGGGATTTCTGCCCCCTTTCTCAGAAAAGGGAAGTGGGCTTTCCAGAGGATAAGTGGCTTCCCAACCTGCACACAGGAGCACAGTGGTGAACTTGCAGCCTACATCCTCTGCTTCCCAGTCCCAGCCCGGGTCTACTCCTCCATGCTCGCGACTTTCCAGTTCAACCAATTGATGAGCCTTTGGGACAACAATGCCCATTTCTGAGCGTTTACTTGGTACCAGGTGCTGTACTCTGCATTTCACACGTTATTCTATTTAAATGCCCTGACATTCCTGGAAACTAAGTACTGCCACTGTTTTCATTTCAGAGACAGCAGCTCAGAAAAGTAGGGTATCAGGTCCAAGGTCACCAGGCCAGGAAGGGGCAGAGTTGGCATCCAGAGTTCAAACTGGCTCCAGAGCCTGGGGCCTAAACCTCATGCTGCACAGCTTTGTCAGGGAGAGTCTGTCATGGGCAGTCGGGAGGGGACAGGAGGTAGATGCAACAAATAGTGTGTGCATCTGGCAGATTATGACAAGATTACAATAATGGAGGACAGACAAAGCTCTTGGGGAGCCCACAAGAGGGAGGTTGTTATAAACGTCCAGGCAAAGGGGACAGAAGTCTGAGCAGAGGACATGGGAACAGCGGGGAGTGACAGATATGAGGGAGGTGGTCTTTCGAGACCTTGGTCAAGTGCCTTGCTCTCTCCAGATTTCAATTTACCAGGCTGGTAAGAAAAGTCCCTGGAATATCTCCAGAACCCCCTCCATCCCTAAAGACTCTTGGGCCCTGGGAAAATAAGCAATGCCCAGTGACAGCCTGGCTATGAGCCCTGGGGACTCTGAAATGTCCTTGGCTGTCCTGGCACAGCTCAACTGCTGGGAAACAAGCTTGCAGAAGCACAGGGCTTGGCTGGCATGCCTGGGCACCAGTGAAGTGTGGGTTCTGAGGGGGCCACATTCCACCCACTGTCGACCTCTCCATTGCTCCACTGGAGCAAGCATCACCCAGCCTGGATACAGAACAGAAACCGAGGTCACTCCAGTGCCCAGGGGACTGCCACTCCAGGCCCACCTGACCCACCAGCCCTGTCCAGAGCTCCACCTACATGTAACTTAAGTCCCTTCAATGTCACTCACCTCCAAAGTCCCTCCCTCACATTTCCCTAAGGCCAGCCACTGGGTTGTAGAGACAAGGGGTCCTAGAGGAGTCCTTAAGGAAAATGACCACCCCACCCCAAGGGATCTGTGCCAGACAGAGGCTGCCCATGCCAAGTCAATGAAGACTCTTGGCTAGGGAAAGGAAGATGGTCCATTAGGACCAGCCCTCAGCTCTCACTCTGGAAGGCGGAAGGGGCTCTCAGACTTGCGAAGAAAACTCAGCCCAAGTCTCCACGTTCACAGCTGCCACATCAAACCACATGCCTGGCATGCTCCTGTTCAATGGCCTGCCACGGTTCCTCCCACCCACTAGGCCAAGTCCCTTACCCACCTGCCTGCATAGATCACTGTGAGAGGCAGCCTCTGTGAACGAGGTATGCTATATGCCAGGGCCCTGCTGAGTGCTTTATGGACATTTCCTCATTCAACGCTCACAGTAATCCTGTGAGGCAGGTAATATTATTGGCCCATTTCTACAGATGAGAAAATTGGGGCTCAGAGAGGTTATGTTACTTGCCCAGAGTCTCACAGCCAAGCAGTAGGCAAGGATTCATGCCCACATCTGCCTGACCCCAAGCCCAGATTCTTAACCACTGTGCCAAGTGGCCTCCTCAAATGCTTCCTGCCACCCTCAGAACCCTGGGGCCACCTCAACCCTTCTTCATACAGAAAGGGAAACAAAGGCAAAGAGCTCTGTTGGTAGCCAAGCAAGGATAAGACCTGAACCTCTGCCTTATCCTTGGGCAGAACGCCCACCCTTCTGTCCCCCACCCCACCTATCCCAGAAGGAACTCCCTATGAGAAGGCATGCCAGGCAGAAAGGCTAGGACCATCACAGTGACAATGAGGCTTCAGAATCTGCCTTTTCCTCATCCAAAAGGAAGAGAAAAGCAGGGGGAGGTTCGCGGACAGAGAAAAGGACATGAAGGGACCAGGAAGCATTTGTTCTTACAGAACAGACTCCTAGCTTTGGGGTCCTGTTCCTGACAGCAACAGGAACATGCAGGGCCCAAGACCCATGTGCACCATGCCCCTCCCCCACCAGCATATGCCTCAACCTAGCACAGCTGACCCCAGATCTGAATTGCTCTCCCCAAACCTACTTGTCCCACAGCCTTCTCTGTCTTGGTAAATAGCAACACTGTTCTTCTAGTTCCTCAAGCCAGGAACCTTGTGGTCAACATTCTCTTCTCACACCCCACATCTAATCTACCAGCAAATCCCATCAGCTCATCCTGCAAAATAAATCCAGAACCAACCCCTGGTTGCTCCCCCACCATCCCCACCCACCACTGACCCGCCTGACCTGTCTCATGGAGTGACTGCAGCAGCCTCCCAGCCAGTCATCCTGTGTCCACCCTCACCCCCAACAGTCTATCTACAACCTGTGCTGAAACCAGTCAGTCCTCACGCCAGGCCCACCAGCAGCTTCCTCTCCACTCAGACTCACATAACAAAGTCCTCCCCATGGCCAAGAGGCCCTACGTGTCCCCATATGCCCTCTGGCCCCTCTCCTCCACCATCCTTTCATTCTTCCCACCCTGCCTCTGGCCACCTGTCCCCTCCAGTTCCAGAGCCTTTGCCCTGTGGCTCTCTCTGCCTGGAAAGCTCTTCCCTCAATTTTCCATGGGCTGCCCTCCCGGAGTGTACTGCCTCTCACCAGGAACCACACTGACCACCTGACATGGCAGGATCACTCCTCAAGTCAATCAAGTGTGTCCACTCTCGACCCACAATCCAGCTTTATTTTTCTTCCAGGCACATCTCACCACCTGAGAGTGAGCTTGATGGGGTTGTTCATTTCATCCCCACACGTGAATGTCAGCCCCACTTCTAAAACAGGGTTTCCATGTGTTTTGTTTGCCTTTACATCCCAGTACTAGAAAAAGGCCTGAGCCAAAGTAGATGTTTAATACAAATATCCTGAATGAGGGACTACTGTCTCCCTCATCTGAACACACCTTTAGGCCTACGCAGCCCCTACAGATCGGGGCTAGAGGCAGATAACCAGACTCCACCTGGGCCAGCGGAAACCCTGAGGGTCTTCACCTGCCCAGTTTCCAGCCAAATCCCCAGTCCTGTTTTGGTCCAATTGACTGCCTGGACCAATGGATGACAAACCTTTACATTTGTCCCTATCAAGTGCCTTCGCCTCTCCATTTGGCCATGAGGGAGAACTTCTGAGTCCTCACAATTGGGCTGCCAAAGGGAACGTGAACTGGGCTGCCGCCACCCACCTTCACAGCCCTTCCAGCATCCACCCAAGGCTGACTGCCCCATGCTCCCAGCAAGAGGAGGCAGAGGAGGGAGGCCGGTGCTACGCCTGCCCTTTTCCTGTGGTCAGCAGGAGTACTGTCAGAAGGAAGCTTTGTTCTCAGAATGAAGAGCATGAAGCCCAGTGCCAGGCGGAAGTGGGCACAGAGGCAGCTGGCCCATAGGAGACAGTTTAAGGAAAGGCAAAAAAAAAAATGGGGTGGAGAATGTTTGAGGGGTAATTTGCACACCCAACTGGTTTCATGCCTCCAGGGTGGCTATGACGATGGTTCATTTTTCCACACTCTAACTAGGTCGTCATAGACAATCAGATGATTGTCTCAGCTAGGTGATCTGCCACTGGCCCTGCAGAGGGAGGTGGAGATGGAAGAGTGTGGCCCTGCCTGGTATTGGAAGATCTGGGGTCACAGCCCAGCTTTCCACCCACTCATGTGACATTAGGAGAGTGATTTCCCTCTATGTACCTCAGTTTACCCGGCTGTAAATGGCTTGCTCATGCCTACACTTGATGTTTCAGCCTGCCTGCCACAGGACCACACAGTAGGAGAGCCCCTCAGCCTGTGGCAGGTCACCAGACCACCCAGGCCAGGCCTTCCCCATAGGCACAGCACCTGCCCACTTTGAGCTAGGCTTCCAGCCTCCTCCCCTGCATCAGAGCACCCCTCTCCTGACTTGTCCCCTAATGTGAATGTGAAACTCCTCTGGGCCTGGCTAGGCTGGGGCCAGGACCGGGATCCCTCACCCCACCCAGACACTGGCACCTGTCCCATCTACTCTGTATTATCCTCTCTAAGGATGGCTCACATTGCACTCAGTCACAACTGGGGAAGCCCAGAACATTGACACGGGGCAAAAGGGGAGCCCAGAGAGAGAAAAAGGGGCATGGTTGATGTCGGCCAGACCAACAGCCACCCAGGGGTCCTCCCTACCAGCCCTAGGCTCCATTCACTAAGATAGAGTCCTTGAAGAGTGATCTATAGACCCCCTGGTCTGAATGTTCTCAGGAGGAGACCACACCCTAGAATGAAGGAATCAGAGCAGGAAGCAGGGGGTGGGGGCAGCAATCCCTACGCATTTTTGCAAGCTTCCTAGGTTTTTCTCATAGCCAGAACAACTGCAGCCTCTCAGCTAAGACCTCTTCCAAAGAAGACATCTTAGCAGGCCCCTAGAGGATACTTAAGATTTCAATTAAAAGAGTTAAATAAACCTTGAAAGGACAGACAGTCGGACAAGGGAGCTGTGGGATAAAGTAACATACTCTAGGAGGAAAAGAAAGCACAGAGAGGCCCAGAGGAGAGCAAGCCCAGGCCAGTCAACATCTGAATGGTCCACACCCCTTACCACCCTGCCGGCCTCAGGACACAGAGGTCTGGACCTGACACCCTCTGAAGGCTGCTTGAGCATAGTCTTCCCCTCCCTAAACTCCTCCAAGCCTGCCATGAGAGTGAGACCCAGGGACAGCTGCAGGTGGATGCTCCTCTCCTTGGTTACACTGCAGGGTGGTGCCGACCTTCCAGAGACTGTTATCTGCAGCTTAAGAAGCCACCTGGGTCAGTAGCTAAGCAGGAAGAGCTTATCTTGGGGGAGGGTTAGAGGGCCATGGAGCAGGCTGACCCAAATGTCCCAGAAAGGAGGCATTTGCTAGAGGCCTTCACAGCTGGCAGGGATAGACCATGGCCACACCTGCCTTCACACAGGAAGCACTTGTTACACCCCTACTGGGGCACCACCCTGCGCCTGGGCATGACGCTCCAATGCTTCCATGCTTCAAGGGACACAAAGGTGATTCAGCCCACAGCCCCCACACCCTCTGCCCTGGAAAAGCCCACAAAGGAACAATGTAGGAGAGAAAGTGGTTCATGGCTTAAGGACAGGGTTGCAAACTCAGATGCCTCCGGTGACCAGAAAGATCAGGTAAGCTTATGAAATGGCTGGCTGGGGATGGGGCGAAAGGTACATGCCTCATCTCCAACAATGGCTCGAGGAGAATGTAGGCTCAAGGTTTTCCTATCTTCTGATTTTTGAAATAAAGCCAGATGTCTGAGTTTTTATGTAAAACCTCCCGTTGGCAACCAGCTCTGTATTTGGCATGGGCCAAACAAAATCTGCCCATAGGGCAAATGTGGCCTGCCAGTTTGTGACCTCTGTTTTCTTAAAAGGGGCAGAGAACACACTGTGGAGCTCAGTGGAGGCCAACTTCCCTGCAGCTGAGGTACCTGGGAAGGCTTCCTGGAAGAGGAGGCATTGGTGCTGGGCTGCAAGGATGGAGAAGGCTCTGCCAGGGAAGGAATCCTAGGTAGGGAGTGAGGCGTACCACTAGAACTGCAGAGGTCATCGGCAGGAACCTCCTGACCCTACAATCTGGCAGTGTGGACCAATAGCCCAAGCCATCTAGACTCCTGGGCTTCCTCCCCAGAAAGGAGGCATGAAGCAGGCATAGATATCAGTTCTGTTCTGTCCCCAGGTACCAGGAGGAGGGGCCGCCAGCCCAGCAAACCTCCTGACTAAACTAAATCAAGCAGTGGCAGAATAGCGACGGTCCGATTTCATCCCTGGAGCTTGAGGAACAGGTCGGCTAACAGCAGCTCTGTTGGGGGATGGGAGAGGAAGAGACAATGGAAAGACAAAAGGAGGCCCTGCCTGGCCAGACCCAGCTGGTTACAGAACCCTGCCCCAGGACAAAGCCAGGGAGGGCCTGGGCTGGGGAGTCCCAGAATGCAGAAAGGGCTTCTCCCACCTCCTCTGCCCACCCCTGCTCTCCAAGCTGGTCCTGCAACTCCTGGAAAGCCCAACACAGGGTGCGGAGCCGGGGTGGAGACTAAGACCCCAGGATCAGGCACTTACAAGGTCACTCAGCAAATCTGTAGCAGAGCTAGAATTACCAACAGCAAACTTTTACCAAATGATTACTTTGTACCAAGCACTGAGGTAAGTCCTTTAAACACATTACCTTATCTAAAAGTCTAACTATAACACCGTGAGATTAATACCGCTATTGCCATTTTACAGAGGAAGCACAGACAAAGTAACTTACCCAATGTCACACAGCTCCAAAGTGGAGGGGCGGGCTCAGAAGCCAAGAGCCAGTCTCCAAGAGCACACCTTGACCCAGGATGCTACTCTGCCACCGGGCTACTTTCTACTTGCACCACACTGCCACCTCTTCTCAAGCCTGTAGTGCACACAGCCCCCTGCCAGCACTCCACAGGGACACCCAGTCTTCTGATGACCTCATGAAATCAACAGACTCTTTCTTCAGAAAAAGAAAGCACAGAAATGCCTACAACACACTGCATCTTTGGGGGTTCACCGACCCCTACACTGGTGGGAATGGACAGGTCACAATCACTGGATACTCAAGAGACGGAGGTAGCAGAGGGAGCCGACTCCCTTGGGTCCCCTGGGCCTCCACATATCAGCTTCATCCACAGGTGTGGGCATGACTCGGTGCTCAGGGCCTCGTCATCCCTTTGGGGCTGGGAGAACAGAATGAATCACGGCATACAATGGCCTGTGCCTCTGTATCCACTGGGTGTGACTCATGGCTCCCAGCTGCTGGGCAGACGGTGTGTAGCTGGGCCTGGCTTCTGGACGGGGGTGGCATTACCAGGTGTACCATCTCAGCCTTCTTCCCACAAGTGGGCCTATCTCACCCAAGACCAGACCTGGCCTTATCCCATCCCCAGCAGCAATGAGTATTTCAAAGGGGACCCCTCATCAGCGACTGCCCAGCCCCCATGCCAGCCAGGTCCCAAGAGGTGATAAGTCAAGATGGACAGCCCCTTGCAACACATGGGAACATCCAAGTCCACAGCTGCCTCACTGTGTGACTTCAAGCAGGTCCCCCACCTCTCAGCCTCCACTTCACCAACTATAAAGTGAGGAGACTACCTGATGGAGTCCTTCCCAGCCCCAAAGCCCCAAATCTATAAAAACAGCACCTGATGGCCAGGAGCATTGGCTCACACCTGTAATCCCAGCACTTTGGGAGGCTGAGGCAGACGGATCACGAGGCCAGGAGTTCAAGCCCAGCCTGGCCAAGATAGTGAAACCCTGTCAACCCTGTCTCTACTAAAAATACCAAAATTAGCCAAGCCTGGTGAAGTCACCTGTAGTCCCAGCTACTTACTTGGGAGGCTGAGACAGGAGAATTGCTTGAACCCAGGAGTCAGAAGTTGCAGTGAGCCAAGACCACATCACTGCACTCCAGCCTGGGTGACACAGCAAGACTCTGTCTAAAAAAAAAACAGCACCTGACGAGCCTCACAGAGCACTGGGATCCTGCCTTCAGAAAGCTACACAAACATCCTCAGAGAAACAAAAGTCAAACCTAAAGCCTCTATTTTTTTTTTCTTAAGGATATCAAGAAGCCCTTTTTACCTTCCCCCATCCCACCTCCATTGTTCGAAATATCCTCTCAGGGCCCAGAAAATACATTTGGTTTCCGTCTGGGGTTTGGGCTTCTTGGTACTCTTCCTCTTGGAAGCTACCCCACCCCTTCTTGGCAGCCTCTTCACAAGGCACCCTCATCTCTACCCCCTGCACTGCTCTGGGCCACCCGGAGGGTGATAGCTACTCAGCCTGCGAATGAAGGGGTGGGGTAGGGACCGGTTTTAGAAAACAAATCCCTTCCTGGTTAGACCTGAGATAATTCTGAGTTCTGGCCTCAACAGTAACTCTGACACCCTGTGTGGCTGTGGGTGAGTCCCTACTCCACTGGGCCTCAATCCCCTAAATGTGAAGTGAAGGGGTTCCTGTGTCAGGGAAAGACTGCCTACCCTTGGGCTCCTGGGCAGCAGGGACACTGAGGCAGGAAAAGACAGCAGAGTGGACAGTGGGCTCTGATCTAGAATCTCACACCCCCTCTTGTTAGAACCAAAGGAGGTCCACTTTTGGTTGTTGTTTGAGATGGGGTCTTACTATGTTGTCCAGGCTGGTCTTGAACTCTAGGGCTTAAGTGACCCTCCTGCCTTAGCCTTCCGAGTAGCTGGGATTTCTGGCACATGCTACCATGCCCAGCTAGAGATCCACTTTTATCTCTCTGATTTGTTATTTTGCCCTAGCACTGGATCTCTTTGGGCCTCAACCCATCCACAAAACAGGAGAACAACAATGTCTGCAGTGGAAGCCCACGCTTAGAGGCTGGAGCCCTAACCACTCCAGCACGATCCCATCCACCTTCCTTCAAAGCCTGATTCACTCATTTGACAGAATATATACCTGGGGACATCTTTAGAAAACCTCCAAAAGTTGTGTCTGTGATACAAACACTCCATGACAATGCCCTACTGCTCTCCTTCCAGTGAGATCATGCTTCTAAGCACCTCCATATAACTCCATAGAATTCCTAGATCTGCCCTCTTACAGCTGTTTGGCCTTAGTATTTTCATCTATTAAGTAGGGACAATAATAGTGCCTACCTATAAGATTGTTCTGGGTGAATTACTTCTGAGGAGGTGACATGGAAGTGCCCAGCAAGCATTTATAAGCTGTTGATAAATGTGAGCAGTAATTATGATCATCATCATTAAAATGATTAGGCTGGGCACAGTGGCTCACACCTGTAATCCCAGCACTTTGGGAGGCTGAGGCGGGTGGATCACAAGGTCAGGAGTTTGAGACCAACCTGGCCAATATGGTGAAATCTAATCTCTAGTAAAGATACAAAAATTAGCCAGGTGTGGTGGCACATACCTGTAGTTCCAACTACCCATGAGGCTGAGGCAGAAGAATTACTTGAACCCAGGAGGCAGAGGTTGCAGTGAGCCAACCAGTACACCACTGCACTCCAGCCTGGGTGACAAAGCAAGACTCCATCTCAAAAAATATATATATATTGAGGTTGGGAGCAGTGGCTCATGCCTATAATCCCAGCACGTTGGGAGGCCAAGACGGGTGGATCACTTGAGGTCGGGAATTCAAGACTAGCCTGCTCAAGATGGTGAAACCCTATCTCTACTAAAAATATAAAAATTAGCCAGGTGTGGTGGCACACATCTGTAATCCCAGCTACTCGGGAGGCTGATGCAGGAGAATCACTTTGACCCTGGAAGCAGAGGTTGTAGTGAGTCAAGATCACACCACTGCACTCCAGTCTGAGCAACAGAGTGAGACTCTGCCTCAAAAAAAAGGAAAAAAATTATTGAGATGCTTAAAACCACTGAATTGATGGCAGCTAAGTCCCCTCAGCCATCTCAGACCACCTATGGCCATTGTAATCACATATGTGTGTACACAAACATACATGTGTGTACACAAACATACATGTGTGTATACACACACCCCTAAGCACACTATTTCTTTTTCTTTTTTTTGAGATGGAGTCTTGCTCTCTTGCCCAGGCTAGACTGCAGTGGCGCAATCTTGGCTCACTACAACCTCTGCCTCCCAGGTTCAAGCAATTCTCCGGCCTCAGCCTCCCAAGTAGCTGGGATTACAGGCACCCAACACCACACCCGGCTAATTTTTGTATTTTGCTAGAAACATAGGGTTTCCCATGTTGGCCAGGCTGGTCTCAAACTCCTGACCTCCGGTGATCCACCCGCCTTGGCCTCCCAAAGTGCTGTGATTACAGACATGAGCCATCATTCCCAGCCCTAAACACACTATTCTTTAAGGCAGAGCCCATGCTCTCCGCCCAAACCCTGCCCTGGCCCCAGCCCCAGAAGAGAGCTGCCATATTCCTGGCACCCATGCTTACCACCTACAAAATCTCCCCTGCTCTTCCAGGTCCCCTATTCCCCCTTCTTCATGTTGCCCCAGCACTGGCTCTTGGCTCCATGATTATGCTGGGGTTCTGTTGTACGCCTTCATTGTGTCACAAGATTGCTTCCTAGGGGATAGGGAGCTGTTACAAGATGGGGGCTCCTTGAAGACAGGGGGTGAGAACCTGAGCTTTACTCTGGGTTCCCCACATCTGCTGGGTGACTGAATATGCTGAAAACAAGAGAGGCCAAGAAAACAGGTATCAATTTTTTTTTTATGACCTATCCTAGTATTTTTCAAAATTCAGCAAACGACCAGGCACAGTGGCTCATGCCTGTAATTCCAGCACTTTGGGAGGCTGAGGTGAGCAGATCACATGAGGTCAGGAGTTCGAGAACAGCCTGGCCAACATGGTGGAACCCAGTCTCTGCTAAAAATACAAAAATTAGGTGAGTGTGATGGCAGGCACTTGTAATCCCAGCTACTTGGGAGGCTGAGATGGGAGAATCACTTGAACCTGGGAGGTGAAGGTTGCAGTGAGCCGAGATCATGCCACTACACTCCAGCCTGGGCAACAAGAACTAAACTCCATCTCAAAAAAATTTTAAAAAGCTGGGCACAGTAGCACATGCCTGTAATCCCAGCACTTTGGGAGGCTGAGGTGGGCGGATCACCTGAAGTCAAGAGTTCAAGACCAGCCTGATCAACATGGAGAAACCCTGTCTCTACTAAAAATACAAAATTAGCTGGGCGTGGTGGTACATGCTTGTAATTCCAGGTACTCAGGAGGCTGAGGCAGTACAGTCATTTATACCTGGGAGGCAGAGGTTGCAGTGAGCTGGGATCGCACCACTGCATTCCAGCCTGGACAACAAGCAGGAAACTCCGTCTCAAAAAAAAAAAAAAAAGCATGCATTAGAATCACCTGGAGGGTTCTTAAAACATAGATTGTTGAATCCCACCCTCCAGTGTATCTAATTCAGTAGGTCCAGGATAGGGCTAGATAATTTGCACTTCTAACAAGTTCCCAGGTAATGCTGATGCTACTGGGCCAGAAACCAACTTTTAGAACCACTGACTTAGCTTACAGGTGGATCAGGGAGAGCTTCCATGAATAGATGGTGCTTACACTCATAGAAGCATGAGCAGGAGTTGCCCAGGCATAAGGAGAGGGGGAGGGAATGAACACAGGCAGAGGACGCAGCATGAGTAAAGGCCCTGCTATGACAACACTCATTTCTCCTCAACTGGCCTCTGCCTGGGCAGGTCATATTTGCGAGGCTGGTGGTGTAAACCAGAGGTGGCTGCCGTGCAGAATGACTATAGCAAACCTCCACATAACGCCACCCTGGGACCTGCCCAGACAAGCCAATCCCTTGGACAGCCTGGGATGATAAGAATCCAAGCCCTCCCTCGGGGAGCTAGACCTCAGGTCTGAAGGAGGCCAGAATCCCCACATCTTAATCACATGAGCTCCAGGATTCTGCTCCCAGAAACAGGGAGATCGCTCCCTGCAGACACAATCCCTTCCATTTTGGCTTGCTCAAATTTTTTTCTAAGTCTCCTTATTATACTGTGTGGAAGTCAGCTGCTCCTGGCCCACCTACCCATTGGATTTGCCTTCTGGCACCTCACACAAGGAGTCTACTTCCTGTGGCCAGGGCCCTGCCTGACTGTAATCCCCTGGGACTAAACCTCTCCAGGCTAGCTACCTACCTCTCTAAGCCACATCCGCTAAAAGGGAATAATAATAGTGCCTATCTCCTATTGCTGTTGTGAGGATTAAGTTAGCTCCTTAGTCAATAATAATATCAACCACAATAATAACCATAACTCGCCTGGATTGGGCTCACAGTGTGTTATCTTTCTAAATGCTGTCAGATGGGGGCAATTATCATCCCCTTTGTACAAAGAAGAGCTAAACAGCTTGCCCAAGATCTGACACATAGGAAGCAGCCCAGCAGGGATCTGAATGCAGGCCACCTAGCTCCAGGGCCTGGCTCTCAACCTTTGCTCTGTCTGGACCTCCTGGTCACCGGCTCCAAGACCAAGCCCATGTCCCCTCTCTCTGCCACCATCCTCTCCCCCATCCCAGGCAAAGCAAGGCTGAGTAGGAGGCCTCAAAAGCTCCAGCCCATGCAGTCTGGGGTATGGGTCCCCGGTTATGAGGACAGCCACAGGGCCGCCAGCCCAGCAGGACCTTCCCAGCCAGCCTAAGTTATCTGGTATAAGCTTTAGACACACTTCAATATGGTTAACAGGGAGGAGATTGAGCCCATGGAACTCAAGCACCTGAGACTTGATGACAGGAAAGAAGAGGAATAACAGAGGCATAACAAAGAAAAGAAATCCTGTCCAGGTTCCTGCATGAGACCAGATGTTCCCACATGCCATGCAAATTGCTCTCTCTCTCCAGGCCTCAGTTTCCTCATCTGCACATACCATCTCCACTGTTAGGCACAAAGTTCAGAAACTCAAATTCCACGGATTCCTTCTCTGATCTCTAAAATAACAGATCCCCTCCAGCTACAAACAATAATGGTAACCACCAAACCACCGTTATCTTGTGAAGAGCTTCTACTTACTGCCCACTTACCATGTCAAAGCACTGATTTCCCTAACCTCCCTAACAAAACAGAACTATTATTATCCCCATTGTGCAGTTGAGTAATCTGATGTCCAGGGAGATTTAGGCTAATTTACCCTAGATCAAGCAGCTAATGGTAGTAGAATGGGGATCTGAGCTCAGGACTTTTGATTCCACTCCACAACACTGTACACCCCCCATTGGAAATTGGTCATATGTAGCCCCTGCCTCCAGAGCACGGAGCCTAGAGGAGATGAGACTTGTCTTTAGGAAACTAGAGTTCAACTAGTAGTTGAAGGGTCCCTAGAGAGGTCTAGGTAACAGGTTCTGCACATGTAAAGGAGGGAGCAGGCAACACCAGCTCTAGAGAATTAGGGATGGCTGCAAGGAAGAGGTGACGATGGAGCTGGGTGCTGGTGGGGAGGATTTTGAGGTGAGCAAGGGGAAGTGACTGGGGTATAGCATTTTCACCATGAGCAGAGATATAGAGGCAGGAAGGGGCCAGGGGCACAGCCAGGGAGAGGGAAAGGGGCCAGTTCTGCTTGAGGGTGGAGGGAGAGTGGGAGAAGGGGCCCTGCAGTCCCACAGCAGGTACTTCCCATACATTGCCCTCAAATAAACAAATGCTCATTTGCCATGCACATTTTAAAATTAGATTAATCCAATCTATATTCAAGAAATAAGGTGAGTAGAAATATAAAGGGCCAAAAGGCAACTTAGCATAGCACAAGCTCTCTTCCTTCTAGATAAGGATTTTGGTGGCAAACGGGCTTTAGCCCTGAGGCCACAAGGTCCAGGACCACTGCCCCCCAAACATCTACCCCTTCTACTGACCATACCTCTAAGACCAAAGCTGCTGGGCAGAGCTCTGTAACAGCCCCACAGAGAAAGCAGCTTTACTTGGTGACCCCCAGAAAAAGACACGCTCCTTTAACCTCCACCGCAGGGAAGGAGGGGAAAAAAACACCTCTCCACTTTCAAATCGACAAACTCACCAGCCTGTTTCACCTAGGCCCTATGGATTCAGCCTGATTCATGATTTAGTCTTATTCCTTCACAGTTGAGAAAAGAGAGACTGACCCCATTTCACAGATGGAAAATGGAAGCAGAGAGTTCAAATCCTCTGTGAAAGCACAGTCCTTAGCCTAGCTCTGGCCACTGCTCCAGACATCCCCAAGGGACCCTTTGATGGTCAGCTGGGCTGAGTGTATTTCAAAGGACAAGGACTCTCCCAGTGGAGCTGTGCAGGCCAGGCCATATGGAACTCCCAAAGATGTGCAGGAAGAGTAGCTCCAAAGCTGTGAGAAAAGCAGGGGGTGGAAGTGGGCCAGGCACCATGCAAATGCTGAGATTCTTAGGTGAAAAGGGAACTGAGAGTGGTCACCCAGGCCTGACCCTGCTGGTACACCCTCCTGCACCCTCTGCAGACTCTCAGCCCTGCTGTTCCTGCCTTCTATCCGGCAGCTTACTTCCCAGCCAGCTTCCTTGGAGCTGTCACCCTTGTTGCTGTCTCCAACCTCGGGAGCCCTGAAGGACAAGACTATGCCCCCTATCTGTAGAGGGCCTTTCAGGGATTTGAAAGCAGTAATACTATCCCTTAAGGGTTCTTCCCCAAATCTTAAGGGCACCTGTGACAACCCCAAACTCCAAGACAGCTACAAAGTCCTGCAGCTTCCCCCTCCCGACTCAGCCCACTGCCTGAGTCAGCCTGTGGTCGGCTTTCTGCAGCACCGTGATGAGCACCATCTCTGGGCTGGTCTGAACTCTGACAGTCTTGCCACCACCTTTGGTCAAAAGACCCCTGAGAACCAACACAGTAAGGCAGAAATAGTTCAGGCCTGGGTTCAAATTCCAGCTCTATAAGTGACTCCACCCTTCTGAGCCTCTATTTCCAAACATGAAAATGGGACAGGGGTAGTAGGGGTTACCAGCAGCAGCAGCAGCAACAGGAGCAGCAGCAGCAACTACTTTGCAGGGTATTGTGAGATTTCAATGGGGTGTCTGTGAAGAGCCTGGCATAGTGCCTGACACAAGGCACAGGAACAGGCATCGAGTCAATGAGCTACTTACAACCCTCTGTCCTCTCTATAGGCGACAGTAAAATCCAAACTCCTGAGCAGGGCACTGCAGGCTCGCACAACCCAATCTTGTCTCCTATTGTCCTCCTTCCCCCAGGCTGCACCCTGGAAAACACTTCCTCCTCCAGGAAGCCTTGCTGACAATAAGCAGAGAGCGTTTCCTTCCACTGACCTTCCAAACCCATCTATAACTGATCAGACCCTGCCCCATAGCCATCACTCGAATCCTTGTCTTCCCTACCCCATCAGAACAGCCTCTCCAGAATCCAGCGGGACTTCACCCCATTTTGTGTCCCCTGTCACCCTCAGCCACAGACGTTTTCCATACACATTCACAAATTACCCTAATGTTCCATTTCAAGTAAAGAATGTCCAAGTCCTCCAAACAGTCCAGATATTTCAAGCCATATACTCAAATCCAAATTCCAGGCCAGTAGAAGTCTGCCCAGCCTCTAGAGACTTGCAGGCCTGGCTTTGGTCCCGAAGCATGGAAGGGTAGCCAAAGCACAGCCAAGCAGGTCCAAAGCCCAGGGCAGAGAGAGCTCTGGGCTGCTGAGACCAGAGCCCATTGGTGAGTCTCTCAGATGCCAACCCCGAGTCTAAGATCTTAAATTCTTAACCACATCCTCAATTTGTGATTGCAAAACTGTTCCTCGCATACCTCCTTGTGACAGAAGGCTCACTATCCACGTTATCTTGCTTACTGGGGCTCTGTCTTTCCTTGCTGATTCCCCAAGAGGCCTTTCCTCTTGCTCTGACCACAATGACAAGGACAGTCTGACCATATGACAAGTCAGTCTTCCAACTCCTCCACTCAATGTCCTGCTTTTCTGAGCCCCCTCAATGTCCAGCAAAGCAATGGAATTTCCACAATTATTTCTACAAGCTGACCATGAACTATCTGCCCCAGAGGGCTCCCTACTCCCAGGGCCCTCAAAAAGCCTACAAACCCTGCAAATCCCAGACACAGTGCTGGAACAGCCCTCGGAGCAGGTAGGGCTGAAATGCACAAACCTCCCTTCTCCAAGAATTTCTCTCTTTATCTGCCTCCACCTATCACACTCTCTCTCAGCCCTAGATTTTAAGATTTTGTTAATTAAACAGCAATTTGTTTTCCATTTTTAAAGTGATTACTCAAGGCCCTCAATCAGAGCCTGATCAGTACTCATAAGATGTCACCCCCACCACATGACTGGGCTAGCCCAGGGTGTGAAAGCCAACAGAAGTCTGAGCCACCTCACACATTCACTTGTATATTTACTGAGGGTCTACAGGGTGCCCAACATTGCACTAGCTAGGCTCAGGAACCTGTGCACACATGTATTCTCCATTAGGGTTCTACAATCCTGACACGTACTACCCTCAAGAACTTTGGGGCTGGGGCATCTAGACCTGTCCATTAGCTAGCAGTGAGAACCCTGCCATGGCCAAGTTACACAAGAGCACCCTTGTCCTACCTCTGCCCCTGCTGATCTGAAAGTGACCTGGGCTGAATGAAAAGTAAAGATTCGGCTGTCCCTGGGTGCCAGGGAGAGAGGCCTGTTGACAAAGCCACCAGCTGTCTCCAGTCAGAGCCAAGGAGACGGGCTTCTCCCTGCACCACCCACACCGCCATGGACCCAGCAGCCAGCAACAGCACTTGGACCATCACGGAGCTTCAGGCCCAGGCTCCAACTAACCTCTCTCCTGCTCCAGCTGGCCACGCTAACAAGAGCCAGGGCACAAGACCTCACTTGGAACAAGTACCAGGCAGAAGGGAGCACTACCTGCGGGTGGGGGAAATGGGGAAGAGGACAGATGTCCCCATAATTTCAACTGAAAATGAAACTGTACAAGGCCAAAGTTGTAAAAGAAGAAGAAGAAGAAGAGGAGGAGGAGGAGGAGGAGGAGGAGGAGGAGGAGGAAATAATAAACTGTGAGTTGTCACAGCAAGACCTTGTAGAGCTCTGTGGTTGAGACACAGACTGGGAGAGGGAGGTAAAATCCCAGCTCCACCACTTGCTACTTGTGTGACCTTTACCACCCCCGTGCCTCAGTTTCCTCCTCCATAAAATGTGGTTAATATTAATGTGGGAGAATTAAATGAGAGAATGTATGTAAAGCAGTGAATTAGTCCAGTGCTTAACACGCAGTAAATGTGAAATGTACTTGTTGCATGTAAGCATGCCACCATTTACCGAAGTAACATACACTCCTCTCATTCTTACTCTAGCAAATACTATTCTACCCATTTTACAGGTGAAGAAACTGAGGCCAGGGGAAGGTAGGGAAACCACTCAAGGTCACACAGCTGGAAACTGACAGACACCCAGGTCGCTCTGAACAGACCAGGGGCCAAAACTGCCCCCAGGCCATTCTAAAAGCTCTCCTGGGTGGGGAGGACCGACAATGGGGCGTTCAGGGGCCCAGGGTGTTCGACTCTGCCAAGAGCCAAGTGGTCAGTCGCGGGATTCCAGGCGGGTCCCAAGAGCCCAGCCGTCCCACAGGCTCCTCACCCCTGTCCCCGGGCGTTAAAAAGCTGCGTGCAAAGGGCGGACTTCTCGCTCCCAAGACCCTGAGGGAAGAGGGGAGTTAGAGACCAGGCCGCTCGGAGCCCGGAGAAAACCGGTCCTGCTGCCTTAGCCTTCGCGAAGGCAGGACCCGGCCTCTAACCCCCTCCCTCGCTAGACAAAAGTTTCCCCTGTTCGGGAGCAGGGGAGGGGGAGGGGGCATTCCTCGTGAGTGACATTATCCGTGACCTACAGCTGCCGCGCTGCCCCCGCCCGCACCCCGGCCTGCCCCCGGCCCCACGCGGCCCCCCACCCCTTTGTCCTACCACCCCCGCGCTCGGGGCCCGGCCGACTACACCCGCCCGCCCGGCGCCCGCCCGCACCAAACTTGCGCCGGCGGCCGCTGGGGCCCCGCGCGGCCTGCACGCCCGGCTCGGGCCACGCCGGCTCGGCGACAGGGGACTGGCAGGCCCGGGCCCTCCCAGCCTCTTACCTGCCTCAGCTGGGGCGCCACTCGGGGGAAGCGGCGCTCCCGGCGAGAAGCAGGACGCCTGGGTCCCCCCGGCCGTGCGAGCGCCTCCCGGCTCCGGCCCCGGCCAAGGTTAACCCCTTCGCGGCCGCCTCCCGCCGCTCCCACCCCCGCTCCACGCCGCCGCCGCCGCCGCCTCCCACCCGCTCTCCTCCCCCTCCCGCTCCTGCTCCCTCCCGGTGCCCAGCCCCCAGTCCCGGCCCGGCGCTGCCCGGGGCAGCTCTCAGCCTCCCCCTCGTAACGCGGCGGGGAGGGGTCTCCCTGGAGACTGGAAGTTGGGGCGCACAGCCTCGCGCCCTAAGGCCCGCGGAGCCCAGAGGGGCGTACCTGCGCACCCAGGGCCCCCGGCCCGTCTCCCCCTACCCCCTCGGCCCGGCGCCTACCTCACCGAATTGCGGCTGCTGGGAGCGGGGTTCGATCTCGTGATGCCGCGTGGGTGCCGGCCGGAGACGGGCTCCGGAGGCCGGGGTGGCGGGCGGGCGTGCGGTGAGCGCCCCGGGGCGGGGGCCGGGGCGGGACGGAGCGCTGCTATCAGGGCTGGATTTCTCGGCTTCCACCCGGATTCTCCCTCGGCCCTCCCGGCCGATTCGGTGCTGCTCGGCGACCACGTGACGCGGGCTGCCTTTGACCCCTGTCTCCGAGCGGGTAGGGAGCGGGGGCCGGAGGGGGTGTCAGATGCAGGACCCACGGGGGCTGGGGCGGCTGCCCGGCGTCCCCGAGGCGGTGACCCCCGGGAAACAAAGCCCGGGGGAAACCAACAAGTTATTTGAGGTCAGAGTCAGAACAGCGCTGGGGGTCGGGAGAGGCGGCAGAGAGAACGTGGGAGACAAAGACCCGCGCCCGCCGCGGCTCCGAGGGCCCTGGGAATGCTCTGGCTGGGCTTGAGAGGGCCTCCGGGCTCTGCCGCCGCTGGGCTTGTGACAGCTCTCCAGGACCTCCTGGGACAGCTCCCCGACCACCATTGCTCTGCCAGAGTGACCCCTCCTGGGCAGACCCTCCCTCCCCCAACACACACCTTTGCCCTGACTCTCGAAAACCCCTTTATCGTGATTATCTGGTTCATTTACTGGTTTCATTGTGGACTGGAATGTCATCTCCCCCAACAAGTTGTTCCCGGCAGAATTCCCTCGCCCTGCACAAAACAAGCAGATGAAGAGGTAGATGACCTTGTGCAAATCTCTTCTCCCGCTGAGCCTGCCTGCCTCCCGCCCCTTCTGCTATTCTAACCATCCCAAGAACTCTGCAAGTTAGGCAGGTTAACAGTGGTTGTCCCCGTTATACAGATGGAAGCAATGAGGCCCAGAGAGATGAGATGATTTGACAGGTTGATGAGAGCCTAGGCTGGAACTCAGATGGGACTGCTCTCAGTGGAGGGCTTTCTGCCATCCATGAGCCAGCCTGTAAAATGAGCGCGGTGGGGTTGGTTGAGTGAATCCCTTAAGGAGCTTGCTAAGGATGCAGGTCGCCACGCCCCTGGATATCCTGAGTCTGGGAAACAGCGGGTTGATGGATTCCTAAGGACCTTTAGAGGCTCAAGATTATCCAACTGGGCCAAACACAGTGGCTCACGCCTGTAAACCCAGCAGGGTGGCTGAGGCAGGCGAACCATGAGGTCAGGAGTTCAAGACCAGCCTCGCCAATGTGGTGAAACCCCAACTCGACTAAAAATACAAAAATTAACCAGGTGTGATGGTGCTGGTCTGTAATCCCAGCTATTAGGGAGGCTGAGGCAGGAGAATTGCCTGACCCAGGAGGAAGAGGTTGCGGTGAGCTGAGATAGTGCCATTGCACTCCAGCCTGGGTAACAAGAGCAAAACTCCATCTAAAAAAAAAAAAAGACTATCCAACTATAGGTAGGAACAAGCTCAAAAAATATACAAGTCCGGGTGTGTTGGCTCACACCTGTAATCCCAGCACCCAGCACTTTGGGAGGCCGAGGCAGGCAGATCACTTGAGGTCAGGAGTTGAAGACCAGCCTGACCAACATAGTAAAATCCCATCTATTAAAAAAAATTTAAAAATTAAAAATTAGCCAGGCATGGTGGCAAGCACCTGTAATTTCAGCTACTCAGGAGGCTGAAGCAAGAGAATCATTTGAACCCAGGAGGCAGAGGTTACAGTGAGCCAAGATCATGCCACTGTACTCCATCCTAGATGACAGAGCAAGACTCTGTCTCAAAATAAATAAATAAATAAAAAGAGTGCTGGTTTTCCTGAATGCTTAAAGGAAAAAAAATAAAAGTGCAGTAGGGGAACGAGTGAATCCCTTAAAGAGCTTGCTAAGGATGTAGATCGCCAGGCCCCTGGAGCCCCTGAGTCTTTGGGTCTAGGATAAGGCTGGGGCAAATTTGGAAAACAGTGGATTGGTGGAATCCTAAGGACCTTCAGAGGCTCAAGATTATCCAACTGTAGGAACAAAGCTCAAAAAATATACAAGCCACCAGAGCAAAGCAAAGGAGGACAGAGAAGCCAAGTCAGACTTGTGAGGATGGGAGAGAGTCCTCCTGTTTCCTTCAAAAGCCAACCTCCTTGTGTTGGGGAAAGGGGCTGTCAGACTACTCATATCTCAGAGGAGGGAAAGATGTGGAGGCCTGAACAAAGTGAGATGCTGGGAGATGGGACCAAGCTTCTGACTTCTATATTTGACCATGTGACACCTTTAGACTGGCTATAGTCAGATGGGACTGAACCTAATAGTGATGGCCACAAGCCCAAAGTGCAGGCCACATATAGAGATAGGCTTGTGACTTCCTAGGACATGGTCCTGTCGCTCTACCAATTTGGTGAGGAAAATCAGCATAGGCCAGCAAATTTTCCTTGAAGCGGTCTAAAGTCCTTGAAGATGGTCTGGGTCTTTCTCATGCTAATTTCTGCCTTAGAGGGTCCCTTCCAGCTGTATGAGGTCCTGTGAGCATTTTCTCTGTGCCAGGCACTGTGTTCCTGGTAAGGCAGATGCAGAGTTGAAAGAGACAGGAGCTTGTACTCCCAAGAAGTGTCCAGATTTGTTTGGAGATTACCTGCATGTCCCTCCTTATGTCCAGAGGCTGGTGGAGCTGAGTGCCTGCTGGTGAGGTATAGTGCAATGCTGTGGTTTAAGGAAAAGAGGGGTTCTTTCTTTCTTTCTTTCTTTCTTTCTTTCTTTCTTTCTTTTTTTTGAGATGGAGTGTTGCTCTGTTGCCCAGGTTGTAGTGCAATGGAGCAATCTCAGCTCACTGCAACCTCTGCCTCCCAGATTCAAGCGATTTTCCTGCCTCAGACTCCAGAGTAGCTAGGATTACAAGCAACCACCACTACACTGGCTAATTTTTGTATTTTTGTTAGAGAGAAGGTTTCACCATGTTGGTCAGGCTGGTCTTGAACTCCTGACCTCAAGCAATCCACCCGCCTCCACCTTCCAAAGTGTTGGGATTACAGGCATGAGTCACTGTGCCCAACCAGAGGGGAGCATAGTGAGGGAGCTTTTATAAAAGGCAGCTTCTGAGCAGGGTCAGGAAGAATGGATGGGATTAGGGTGGGGAGATGGACATTCCCAGCACAAGGAACAACTCATGCCAAGGGCACATAGAAGGCTCAGGAAAAGCAGAGTGTTGCATGGGGGAAGTGGTTGGAGGAAACAGGAAGGAAAAAATGAGCAAGAAAACTGGAGAGGAGGTCAGGAGCAGATGATGGGTGACCTTGTGTGTGATAAGGTCCATGGACTGGACCTTACCCTGAGGGCCTAGCAGAATGAGCAGGCCGTGAGCAAGGTGAAAAAGATGATAAGGAGACAGGTGCAGTGGCTCATGCCTGTAATCCTAGCACATTGGGACGCTGAGGTGGGTGGATCACCTGAGATCAGGAGTTCATGAACAACCTGGACAACATAATGAAACCCCATCTCTACTAAAAATACAAAAAAATTAGCTGGGTGTGGTGGTGTACACCTGTAATCCCAGCTACTAGGGAGGCTGAGGCCAGAGAATCACTGGAACACAGGAGGTAGAGGTTGCACCAAGCCGAGATCGCACATTGCACTCCAGCCTGGGCAACAAGAACAAAACTCCGTCTCAAAAAAAAAAAGAAAGAAAATGATAAGAGTCACCTGTGGGAATATGGAGGAAAAGGGAAGGGCAGGAAGCAAACAGGCCAGTCAGGTCAGAGAGCTGAGCTCCCCAGCTCACTAGGGGAGTGGCAAATCCACAGTATTTGGAAGCAGCCTGTAAGCAACTCCATGTCTCTGGCAGCCCTTGCTCCTCCTCAGTTCTTCTGAGTTGCTGTTCCCTGAGCTGAGCTTAAATCCTTCCAACTCACTGTCACTTGGAGAGCCTATAAGAGGGTGAGGCCTGGGCCCCACCCAAGGAGGTGGCTGCCATGGGTCCAGGTGAAGCGTGGGACCTACTTTTTTTTTTTTTTTTTTAGATGAAGTCTTACTCTGTTGCCCAGGCTGGAGTGCAATGTTGCAATCTCGGCCCACTGCAACCTCCGCCTCCTGAGTTCAAGTGATTCTCCTGTCTAAACCTCCCGTGTAGCTGGTATTACAGGCGTGTGCAACCATGCCTAGCTATGTTTTTTGTATTTTTTTTTTTTTTGTAGAAATGGGGTTTCTCTATGTTGGCCAGGCTGATCTCGAAATCCTGACCTCAAGTGATCCACCTACCTCCCAAAGTGTTTGAGCCACTGTGCCCAGCCTGAGACCTACATTTCTAACCACACCCTGGGAGGTTCTGAGGAAGACTGCCCTTTAGGGCCTCCTCCCTCCCCACAGGACCATCTTTGTGCTGAGGGGCCCTCCTGCCTAGACTCCCTCCTCGACCCTAGGGGGCTTGCACTACCCACTTCATACCCCTCTCCACCTACCATGCTGTTCCAAAGTCAGCTCCAACCCAACAAGTCAGAGGCCAAACTCACCAACCTGTTTCTCCTCTTCCTCCTTGTGTCCAATTCACATGTTTCACATGTTCAGTTCTAAAACCTAACATCCCCACCTTGTCCCCACATCCCTTCCGTGAGCCAGTTACATAGGTCCTGTGTCCAGTTTTTTCTCCAACCCATCCCCATCTTTTCTCCTCCTCCTTCTCCTTCTTGTTCTTCCTCTTCTTCTTCTTTTTGAGATGGTGCCTTGCTCTGTCACCAGGCTTGAATGCAATGGCAAGATCTTGGCTCACTGCAAACTCCACCTCCCAGGTTCAAGCAATTCTTTGCCTCAGCCTCCCGAGTAGCTAGGATTATAGGCACACACCATCACACCCAGCAAATTTTTTGTAATTTTAGTAGAGACAGGTTTCACCATCTTGGCCAGGCTGGTCTTAAACTCCTGACCCATGATCCACCTGCATCAGCCTTCCAAAGTGCCTGAGATTACAGGTGTGAGGCACCACGCCTAGCCTTCTTCTTTATCACCACCACTCTAGTTCAAGCTGCACAGGAGTCTGCCCTGTGTTTACAGCCTCCTCACTGTGTCTCTCCCGCCCTCTCTGACTCTCTATTGCAACATCATCATGTCCATTTCCTAATTAAAACCACCAGAATGGCCCATAGTTCCCAGGATAAATTATCTGCCTTGTCCTGCTTTATGGCTTCACTGCCCTCACAGTATACTCCACCTTCCCCTTTACCTAACTTCCCATTTAGAGTATGGACTCCATAATCTGTCATGAGATTAGAGTTATTTTATTTTTTTCTGAAGACTTGTGTCAAGAGATCAACAAAGAGATTAGAGTTAAAAAGAAAAAATAGGCCGGGCACGGTGGCTCACGCCTGTAATCCCAGCACTTTGGGAGGTCAAGGTGGGTGGATCACGAGGTCAAGAGATGGAGACCATCCTGGTCAACATGGTGAACCCCATCTCTACTAAAAATACAAAAAATTAGCTGGGCATGGTGGTGCATGCCTATAATCCCAGCTACTCAGGAAGCTGAGGCGGGAGGATTGCCTGAACCCAGGAGGTGGAGGTTGCAGTGAGCCGAGATCGCGCCATTGCACTCCAGCCTGGGTAACGAGTGAAACTCCGTCTCAAAAAAAAAAAAAAGAAAGAAAAAAAGAAAAAATAATAATAAATAAAAGAGAGTATGGACTCAAGTCTGACTCTGCCACACATAAGCTATGTGACTTTGGGACAGTTTTTCAAACTTTCTGCGCTCAGCCTCCTCTCTATAGTGTGTACAATAGTAGTACAACATACCTCCCAGGGCTGTTGTGAGAATTGAATGAGTTAAACATGCAAAGCCCTTAGTGTGTTATCTGTCGCAGGACAAGCACTATATTGTTACAGTTGTCCTTCAGTGTCCATAGGGAATGATTCCAAGACCTTACATGGATATCAAAATGTGTGGATATCCCTGACATAAAACAGCTTAGTATTTGTATATAATCCTCCCATATGCTTCAGATCATCTCTAGATTACTTATAATACCTAATACAATGTAAATTTTATGCAAAGAGTTGCTATACTCTACTGTTTAGAGAATAAAAGTCTCTACATGTTCAATGCAGACAATTGTTTATTTTTGTATTTTTATTTTATTTATTTATTTTTTTGAGACAGAGTTTCACTCTTATTGCCCAGGCTGGAGTGCAATGGTGAGATCTCGGCTCACCACAACCTCCACCTCCCAGGTTCAAGCGATTCTCCAGCCTCAGCTGTAATCCAGTAGCTGGGATTACAGGCATGCGCCACCAAGTCTGGCTAATGTTTTTGTATTTTTAGTAGAGACAGGGTTTCTTCATGTTGGTCAGGCTGGTCTCGAACTCCCAACCTCAGATGATCCGCCCACCTTGGCCTCCCAAAGTGCTGGGATTACAGGCATGAGCCATTGCATCCGGCCTAATACAGATAATTTTAAAAAATATTGTTTTCAATCCATGGTTGGTTGAATCCACAGATGCAGAACCTGTGGGTTCAGAGGGTTGACTGTTTAAATGTTAGATGAATGATTCATTGTAATCCTTTAGGCCTAAGATTTTTTTCTCTTTTTCTTTTCTTTTTTTCCTGAAGGCTGGAGTGCAGGGGTGTGTTCATGGCTCCCTGCAGCCTTGACCTTCCAGGTTCAAGCAATCCTCCCACCTCAGCCTCCCAAGTAGCTGGGACTACAGGCATGTACCACCAGGCCCAGCTAATTTTTAATTTTTTGTAGAGACAAGGTTTCACCATGTTGCCCAGTCAGCTCTTGAACTCCTGGGCTCAAGCAATCTGTCTGCCTATGCCTGCCTTGGCCTCCTAAAGTGCTGAGATTACCAGCCTTTTTCTTTTTTTGAGACAGAGACTCACTCTGTCATGCAGGCTGGAGTGCAATGGCGCGATCTTGGCTCACTGCAACCTCTGCCTCCCAGGTTCAAGCCATTCTCCTGCCTCAGCTTCCCGAGTAGTTGGGATTATAGGCCCCTACCACCACAACCAGCTAATTTTTGTATTCTTAGTAGAGATGAGGTTTTGCCATGTTGGTCAGGCTGGTCTCAAACTCCTGACTTCAGGTGATCAACCCACCTTGACCTCCCAAAGTGCTAAGATTACAGGCATAAGCCACTGTGCCTGGCCTTTTTTTTTTTTTTTTTAAGTGTCAGGGTCTCGCTGTGTCATCCAGGCTGGAATATGGTAAGCAAGATCATAGCTTACCTCAGCCTTGAACTGTTGGACTCAGGCAATCCTCCCATCTCAGCATCCATATTAGCTAGGACTACAGGTACATACCACCATACCCAGCTATAGGTCTCAGATGAAACTTCATTTCCTCCTGCGCTTTCCCTCAGACCCCAATCCAAACCAGGCTTTCTGTATACATTTCACATCTCCCTCTTCATCACCCTCATAGTTACCTATCACCTCTCCCTCTAAATTTTAAGCTCCATGTGGTCAGGACTGTGTTTGTCTTAGATGTTCTGAGCCCAGTGCCCCACATAGCACCAGGCATATATATATATATATATTTTTTTTTAAAGATGGGATTTCACTATGTTTGCCAGGCTGCTCTTGAACTCCTGACCTCAGGTAATCCACCCATCTCAGCCTTCCACAGTGCTAGGATTACAGACGTGAGCCACCATGCCCAGCTAGCACCAGGCATATTATAAACAACCAGCATATACTTGCTGAATAAATATGAAATGACAGTTCACAGGTTCTGGGAGGTGGAGGTTGCAATGAGCTGAGATCATGCCATTGCACTCCAGCCTGGGCAACAATAGCAAAACTCAGTCTCAAAAAGAAGAAGAAGGAGAAGGAGAAGGAGAAGGAGAAGGAGAAGAAGGAGAAGAAGGAGAAGAAGGAGAAGAAGGAGAAGAAGGAGAAGAAGGAGAAGGAGAAGAAGGAGAAGAAGAGGGAGAAGAAGAAGAGGAAGAAGAAGAAGAAAGAAGAAGAAGAAGAAGAGGAGGAGGAGGAAGAAGAAGAGAAAGAGGAAGAAGAGGAGGAAAAAGAAAGAGGAACAAAAGTAAGTTCACAGGTTCATCGTGAAACAGAGGACACTGTCTACCTAACAAAACGCCCATCAATGGTACTTCATTGACTCAGTCACTCATTCAACAATTATTAGTGCCTCTTCTGCAGTCTTCCTCACACCATCTTGGGGGCAGAAGGGAAATAGGGAGACACAGAGATGAATGAGACAGATGTGGTTCCCGTCCACTGTGAGAAAGAGCTATAATACATGGGAAGACAGTGCAGTGTAACTGTTGTTTTAGTCTGTAACAATTTTGTTTCTGTAACAATCTTGTTTCCTAGGAGGCTAGGGTGGGTCTTTGGAACAAGGAAAGTGAAAAGTAACTGAAAACAGTGTTGCCTACTTTAGCCAGCACCACCAGTTCCCAGGAAGCTGCTTTTCTCTCTCTCTCCCTCTTCCTTTCTTTCGTTTTTGACAGGGTCTTGTTCTATTGCCCAGGTTGGAGTGCAGTGGTGTGATCACAGCTCACTGCAGCCTTGACCTCCCAGGCTCAAGCAATCCTCCCACCTCAGCCTCCTGAGTAGCTGGAACTACAGCCACGTGCCAATTAATTTAAAAAGAAAAATTTGGCAGAGACTGGAAACAGTGGCTCAGCTGAGGCAGGAGGATCACTTGAACACAGGAGTTCAAGACCAGCCTGGGTAACACAGGGAGATCCTGTCTCTACGTATATACATATGCCAGTCATACTGTTGTGCACCTGTGGTCCCAGGTACTTGAGAGGCTAATGTAGGAGGCTCACTTGAGCCTGGGAGATCAAGGCTGCAGTAAGCCATGATGACACACACCACTGCACTTCAGCCTGGGTAACAGGGTGAGACCTTGTCTCTTTAAAAAAAAAAAAAAAAGAGGCTGGGTGCAGTAGCTCATGCTGTAATCCCAGCACTTTGGGAGACCAAGGTTGGTGGCCGAGGTCAGGAGATCAAGACCATCCTGGCTAACAGTGAAACCCCGTCTCTCTACTAAAAATGCAAAAAATTAGCTGGGTGTGGTGGTACGTGCCTGTAATCCCAGCTACTCAGGAGGCTGAGACAGTAGAATCAGGTGTGTCACAGTGTGAACCTGGGTAGCAGAGGTTGCAGTGAGCTGAGATCATGCCACTGCACTCCAGCCTGGGTGACAAAGTGAGACTCTGTTTCAAAAAAAGAATTGTAGATACAGGGTCTCCCTATGTTGCCCAGGCTGGTCTTGAGTTCCCGAGCTCAAGTGATCCTCCCACTTCAGCCTCCCAAAGTGCTGGGATTATAGGCATGAGCCACCACCTGGCCAGGGCTGTCTTTAGAGCAGGAGGAGTAAGTCCTGTCCCAAGGGCATCTAGGCCAGCACCTTTTTCTCTGCCTGGAAGCCTCCTATTTAGCCTTCAAGGTCCCGCTTAAGTAGCACTTGGTCCAGGAAACCTTCTTGCTCCTGCTAGAGGTCCTTATGGGCCCCGGCCACAGCTCTAGTGATTTTCTGGAAATATAGCAGGATTTGTCAAGGACAATCCAAATTTCATGTCATTTGATTCTTTAAAAAAAGAAAAGGTGATTCAATGAATGTGTAACTACATGTGATTTCATGTTTGGACTTCAGTGGAGGCAGAAAATAGCTTCTGTCAGACCACGTGACCTGATTTGTGGTTTGGAGAACATGGTCACCATAATTACAGCATTGACCACATGCTGTAACAGTTTCCTCTCTCTTTCCTTCCACCCCCCACTGCGCCCCTCCACCCCCCAACACACACAGAGTGAATTCTTCAAGTGCTGGGACTATTTGCTTCCTGGCAGACCTTGCTATCTGTTAAACAAATGGCAGAGAAAGTCTGTAAAATGGGCAGCCTATCCATGCTTCAGCTGTACCACGGATATAAAATGTGAAAACCAAAGACTGTCTGATATAGGGGAATGTGGGTAATTCATAGCAATTCACCACTGACTCTGATGCATGCCACCTGCTTTCTTGTGTCTGTTACTTCAGCAACCCAAACAGGTGAAGCTCAGAGTGGTACAGCAACTTCCCCCAGATCACATAGACAGGGGTGGCAGAGGTTTTGAATCCAGGTCCATCCAACTAAAAGATGAAGTTCTTGTCACAACTTACGCTACCTCCCAATGCCCAGGGGCCATAAGCCTCCAAATTAGACAAGACTGTCTGGGCTCTGTGTCTCTGTCCCTCAATTCCATGGGATTCCCTCATGCCCTTTCCTTCTACACACCACTTTCATCAGTGCTGCTGTTTGAAGAGCACGTCCAGCGGGTTCCCAAAGCAGTCTTGTCTTGGGGTCCAATGATTCCTGTTTCAGGTAGACCCTAAAGATGCCTGTTGTGCCTTCCCCAGACCTTCATCCCTCACTCCTGGGAGCTACCACAGGATTCAGCTAGCACAATCCGTTTCACATGTAGCACTTTCTTCCTGTTTTTTGTTTTGTTTTGTGATGGAGTTTCACCCTTGTTGCCCAGGCTGGAGTGCAATGGTGTGATCTCAGCTCACTGCAACCTCTGCCTCCCAGGTTCAAGCAATGCTCCTGCCTCAGCCTCCCGAGTAGCTGAGATTACAGGTGCTCATCACCATGCCCAGCTAATATTTGTATTTTTAGTAGAGACAGCGTTTCACCATGTTGGCCAGGCTGGTCTCAAACTCCTGACCTCAGGTGATCTGCCCACCTCGACCTCCCAAAGTGCTGGGATTACAGGCGTGAGCCACTGTGCCTGGCCTCCTCCTGGTTTTTATGTTTTATTTACTTTATTTGAGACAGAGTGTCACTCTGTTGCCCAGGCTGGAGTTCAAGGTCAAGATCTTGGCACACTGCAATTGCCTCCCGGATTCAAGTGATTCTCCCACCGCAGCCTCCCGAGTAACTGGGACTACAGGCACCTGCCAGCACACCCAGCTAATTTTTGTATTTTCAGTAGAGACGGGGTTTCACCTTGTTGGCCAGGTTGATCTCAAACTCCTTACCTCAGGTGATCCACCCGCCTCGGCCTCCCAAAGTGCTGGAATTATAGGCATGAGCCACCACGCCTGGCCCTCCTGGTTTTTAGAAAGCACTTTCTCATTGTGTACACCAATTCCTCAGTGCTCCACAGCAGCCCTGAGAGGTCGACATAGTGGAGATTTTTTTTTCACCCCCATTGTACAGAAGAGAAAATGAAGCTTTGACCAACCTGCAGGAGATCCCCTTACCTTGCAAAGGAGCCAAGCTGTGGCTAAACTGGTATCTTCAGTCCCTGGACCATTTAGCTTGACTAAGAGAACAGGGATGGAGGCTGAAAGATCTACAACATCCTCACAAGGGGAAGAAAACAGTTTCTGCAAATAAACATAAATCACTTCATTCCTCTTCATTGTAATGCACCAATTACAACCTGACAAAAGTAAAGCACTCCCAAGCGCAGTGGTCTTTAAATGACGCTTATTGGCTAGAGGCTTCAAGTCCCTTGAGGATAAGGCCTGGTCCAGGGCCCAGGGCTGAGTCCAGGCCTGGTGGGTAGAGTGCTGGGCTCAGGTGATGTCAGGGTGGTAGGTGTGAAGGGCCATCCAGAGATTGTTTTTTTCGTTTGTTTTGAGATGGAGTTTTACTCTTGTTGCCCAGGCTGGAGTGCAATGGCAGGATGTGATCTCGGCTCAGCACAACCACCACCTCCCAGGTTTAAGTGGTTCTCCTGCCTCAGCCTCCTGTGTATCTGGGATTGCAGGCATGTGTCACCACGCCCGGCTAATTTTGTAATTTTGGTAGAAACAGAGTTTCTCCATGTTGGTCAGGCTGGCCTCGAACTCCCAATCTCAGGTGATACACCCTTCTCAGCCTCCCAAAGTGCTGAGATTACAGGCGTGAGTTACCATGCCCAGCTGGGATTGTTCTTTCCCATCCTCTCAGCTGCTTGATCAGAGGGGCTCTGGCATGGCCTTGCCCTTGCCACAGGCCATTTCTCATCCACTCCTCCATCATCTGGCCTTCTCATTCTGCGATTCTGATTCTCTTCACTTTGGAACTAACACTTTTTGACATCATTCAAATCAAAACATTAGAGTAACCCCCAAAAGAGGGGAAGGGTTTAAACGGACACTGAAAGTTTAGGTGGCTGGCTCAGCGTCCCAGTGCCTCCACAGCAGAATCTGAAAATGCTCCCAATGAGTGAAGCAGGACAGGGTGGTTGAAGTTGCCTGGTCTGGAGGCTGTCTGCAGTTCCCCAGGCCCAGCGCTCCATACACACACACAGCCCAGTTCGTTTCTCTGTATCATTCTCCTGTCCCTGAACACATCCAATTCTCCTTATAGAAATGGAGAAACTGGAGTCATGAGCGAGCGAGCAGGAGAGTGTGCGACTGCTGGAGCCGAGCGGAGTGATGCCTACATCACAGAAACTTGTTTCTTCAAGCTCTTCTGGCAGTGATTCTGACAGCGAGGTTGACAAAAAGTTAAAGAGGAAAAAGCAAGTTGCTCCAGAAAAACCTGTAAGGAAGCAAAAGACAGGTGAAACTTCGAGAGCTCTGTCATCTTCTAAACAGAGCGGCAGCAGCAGAGATGATAACATTTCAGACTGGGAAAATGAGGTATGTTAGCGTTGGAGATTTAAAAAGGAAAGTGCTAATTGATATAAGAGAATATTGGATGGATCTAGAAGGTGAAATGAAACCAGGAAGAAAAGGTATTTCTTTAAATCCAGAACAATGGAGCTAGCTGAAGGAACAGATTTCTGACATTGATGATGCAGTAAGAAAACTGTAAAATCTGAGCCATATAAAACCTGTACTGTTCTAGTTGTTTTAATCTGTCTTTTTACATTGGCTTTTGTTTTCTAAACCTTGTTCTCCAAGCTGTTGTATGTTTGGATTGCAGAATAATTTGTAAAATGAATATGTTTTTTTAATGTGCATTATTAAAAATGTTGAGTGAAGCTAACTGTCAGCTTTATTAAGGAGGATTGGTTTGTGTCCACCGCCTAGTGTAAAATAAAATCAAGTAATACAATCTTAAGAAAAAAAAAAAAGAAACGGAGAAAGTGAGGCCCAAGGAGTAAGAGGGGCCTGCCTAGAACAGCGGTGGCCAGCAGGTGAGCTGGGACAGGACCTGGAAGAGTGTCTATTAGCATTCCCCTCTGCCTGTCTCAGAAACTGGCAAGGACCTGCAGCTGAGCCCAGATGCCATTCCCAGCTGCTTACAGACATACCAGCAGCGGGTAGGGAAGCAATGCTGACCCTTCGGGAAGTCAGCTCTGGGACTGGTGTGGTGGCCAGCCCTTGTCTGGGGCTCTCTGTTCCAACAGGCATGAACATTCTTATCATTCCAAGGCCCTCTCTTCAACCTGTCTGAGCTGTGTGTGGGTGAGATGGAGCTGAGGTGGGGGGTGGGAAGATGAGGGAAATGGCAGGAATAAGCCCCATAGCACACAGAGCATGCGGTCACACTCACGCTCAGACTCCGCACACACCATACAAATCCCACCTCCCTTCTTGCACAATTCACCCTCTCTCCAGTGCTTGGGCTCTGAGATCAGACTATCCTGTGTTAGAATCAAAGGTCAGCCCTCATTTACTGTCATTTAACTTGGCTTCAAGTGTTTATTTGTAGAGGATAATAACATTTACCTTGTAAGGTTGTTGAGAGGATTAAATGAGATATTAGGAAATTGCTTAGCACTATGCCTGGCATAGCTATAGGTTTTCTGTGTGTGGTTTTTTTGTTTTGTTTTGTTTTGAGATGGAGTTTTGCTCTTGTCGCCCAGGCTGGATTGCAATGGCATGATCTTGGCTCACTGCAACCTCTGCCTCCCCAGTTCAAGCAACTCTCCTGTCTCAGCCTCCTGAATAGTTGGGATTACAGGCACCTGCCAGCACACCCAGCTAACTTTTTTTTTTTTTGTATTTTTAGTAGAGATGGGATTTCATCATGTTGGCCAGACTGGTCTTGAACTCCTGACCTCAGGTGATCTGCCCACCTTGGCTTCCCAAAGTGCTAGGATTACAAGTGTGAGCCACCATGCCTGGCCAAGCTACAATTGTTACTGTTACTTTTACCTAGTGCTCCCCTATGGCTCACTTGGATTCTCTCTCTCTCTCTCTCTCTCTCTCTCTCTCTCACACACACACACACACAAGCACACGCACACGCACATGCACACGCGCACGCGCGCGGCTAACTCCCAAACTGCCCTCAGTCACAGACCTACCGAGCTAACCTGTCACCCTCTGACCCCCTATCCAGGTAGCCTGGGACTGGGTCATATATTCAGCATTCCTTCTGCCCAGAATGCCCTCTCCTCCACCTTGTCACAGCCCCAGCACCCCTTTCCTTCAAGGCCCAGCTCTAGTT
This sequence comes from Callithrix jacchus, assembly GCF_049354715.1. Taxonomy (NCBI): domain Eukaryota; kingdom Metazoa; phylum Chordata; class Mammalia; order Primates; family Cebidae; genus Callithrix; species Callithrix jacchus. The sequence continues at coordinate 49,191,607 of NC_133503.1, read as the reverse complement.
TTACTCCACCAGGACCCTGCCTGATTCCAGCCTTTCTGCTCTGTGTGGAGACCTCTGGGTGAGTCACTGCCCTGCAGCTCTGCCTTGGAATTCCTGACTCTGTCAATGAGAAAGCCTCTTTCTTCTTCCTCCTTAGTCTCTTAAAGTTGAAAAAAAAAAAAAAAAAGCATTTTTTGGGCAGACCTGGGGCTCCTGAAGTCTACTTGAGATAGATTCCTGTGCCACCTCTTACCCTGGCACTTGTAGTCACTCATCCCATGTCTCCCGGGGCTGGGAACAGGCAGGATTAAGAGACCAGGAGGTACAGGCCAGTCACCCAGATGGAGAGAAAGGGTAATCTATACATCGGGAGAGGCTGGCAGGATCCCTGCTGCACTACTGGGGCCCCAGAAACAGCTTTGCTGATGATGGGGAATCAGAGAGGCCTGCCAAGAGCTGAGAATCCTGGTGTGGGTCCCTGAAGCCCAGCTACAGAGACTGGTGTCAAGTGAGGCCTTGCAGCCTGTAGGACAGTGGCCCGGGGAGCGGGAGAGGCAGGACCCAGCACCCCTGCCTTTGCTGGGGAGGAAGATGCAGGTCTGTCCTGTGAGACCCCACAGGTGGTATGGAAACCCATCGAGAGCATGGAGAAGCTGAGGGAAGCAGGCACCACTGGACATTGAGAAACTCTTCCTAACCATTCGAAACACCCAGTGGCCTTGTCAGAGGGAAGGTTCTCTACCCAGCGAAGGAGAGGGGTAGGCGGAGGTGGGATCAGCACTGCTTAGGGTGGGCTAGGAGGATCCTTGCCTTGGGTGGGCATGAGACCAAGATTCTTCTCAAGTTCTTCCAGGCTCTGAGAGTTAGTGCTAAAATTCAGTCAGCGAAGTAATTATCTAGAAATCTGGTTCTAAAATTCTGTCACATTAAAGTTCTGAAATGCCACAATTTCATGATTCTGAGATTTTTTAATTTTTTAAAAATATATATTTTATTGTGTTTTAGGTTTTGGGGTACATGTGAAGAACATGCAAGATTGTTGCATAGGTACATACATGGCAATGTGGTTTGCTGCCTTCCTCCCCATCACCTGTATCTGGCATTTCTCCCCATGTTATCCCTCCCCAATTTCCACCATCCACTGTCCCTCCCCTAGTTCCCCCCCCATGGACCCCAGTGTGTGATGTTCCCCTCCCTGTGTCCATGTGTTCTCATTGTTCAATACCCACCTATGAGTGAGAACATGCTGTATTTGATGTTCTGTTCTTGTGGGTCAGTTTGCTGAGAATGATGGTTTCCAAGTTCATCCATGTCCCTACAAAGGACACGAACTCATCATTTTTTATGGCTTCATAATATTCCATGGTGTATATGTGCCACAATGTCCCTGTCCAGTCTATCGTCAGTGGGTATTTGGGTGGGTTCCAAGTCTTTGCTATTGTAAACTGTGCTGCAATGAACATTCATGTGCATGTGTCCTTATAATAGATTCTGAGATTTTAAATATGATTCTAATATTCTAGAACTGCTTAGTTCATTAGAAATATAATGCAAGGGCTGGGCACGGTGGTTCACACCTGTAATCTCAGCACTTTGAGAGGCCGAGGTGGGTGGATCACCTGAGGTCAGGAGTTCAAGACCAGCGTGGCCAACATGGTGAAACCCTGTCTCTACTAAAAATACAAAAAAAAATTTAGCCAGGTATGGTGGCAGCTGCCTGTAATCCCAGCTACTTGGGAGGCTGAGGCAGAAGAATCACTTGAACCTGGGAGGCAGAGGTTGCAGTAAGCCGAGAACACATCATTGTACTCCAGCCTAGGTGAAAGGTGTGAAACTTTGTCTAAAAAAGAAAATAAATGAAAGGAAGAAATGTAATTCAAGCCACGTGTGAACAGCCACATCTTCCAGTAGCCACATTTTAAAAAGTAAAAAGAAACTTGTGAAATTAAATTTAGAAATATATTTTGGCTGGGCATTGTGGCCTACATCTGTAATCCCAGCACTCTGGGAGGCCAAGGTGAGAAGATTGCTTGAGCCCAGGAGTTTGGGACCAACCTGGGCAACATAGCAAGACCCTGTATCTACAAAAAATTAATGTAAAAAAATTAGCCTGGCTGGATGCGGTGGTTCCTGCCTGTCATCCTAGCACTTTGGGAGGCCGAGGCAGGCACATCAGTAGGTCAGGAGATCAAGATCATCTTGGCCAACACGGTGAGACCCCATCTTTACTAAAAATTAGCTGGGTGTGGTAGCATGTTCTTGTTGTCCCAGCTACTTGGGAGGCTGAGGCAGGAGAATCATTTGAACCTGGGAAGTGGACGGAGGTTGCAGTGAGCTGAGATCGTACCACTGCACTCCAGCCTGGATGACAAGAGTGAAACTGCATCTCAAAAATAAATAAATAAATAAATAAATAAATAAATAAATAACAAAAATAAGAAACATCTTTTATTTGGTTGGGCACAGTGGGTGGCTCATGTCTATAATCCCCACACTTTGGGAGGCCAAGGCAGGAGGACTGCTTGAGCCTAGGAGTTCAAGACCAGCCTGGGCAACATAGTGAGACCTTCTCTCTACAAAAAATAAATAAAATTACTGGGGTGTCATGGTGTGTGCCTGTGTTCTCAGCTACTCAGGAGACTGAGGTGGGAGGATTGCTTGAGCACCAGAGGTCATGGCTGCAAGAAGCCAAGATTGAGCCACTTCATTCCCATCTGGGCAACAGAGGGAGACCCCATTGCAATAAGTAAATAAATAAATAAAATTTTAAAAATAAAATGAAAGATATTGTATTAAACTAACATACCCAAAATATCATGTTGACATGTAATTAATATTAAAAAATGGTTAATGAGATGTTTAAATTCTTTTCTGCTCAGACTTCCAAATGCACTGTGTATTCTACGGAAAGCACATCTCAGTTTGGACTAGCCGCATTCTCAGCGCTCTATGGCCACATATGGCTAGTGGCTACAGTACTGGACAGCACAATTTAGAAACCTTAAAGCCTGTGACTCACTTTTCTAAAATTCTAGGATGCTATGCCTCTGAGATGCTGAAGTTCTACAGCATACAGAGGTTCTGAAATGCTACAACCATGCTTCTGCCAGATTAAAATGTTTCATGAACCACATCCTTATCCAGTCTATCAGTGATGGGCAGATCTGGGTTGGTCCCATGTGTTTGCTATTGTGAATAGTGCTGCAATAAACATACATGTGCATGTGTCTTTAAAATAGAATGATTTAAACAAAAAAAATTTTTTTTTGTTTTGTTTTTGGGATGGAGTCTCCCTCTGTCACCCAGGCTGGAATGCAATGGCATGATCTTGGCTCACTGCAAACTCTGCCTCCCGGGTTCAAGTGATTCTCCTGCCTAGCCTTCTGAGTAGCTGGGATCACAGGCATGCACCATCATGCCTGGCTAATTTTTGTATTTTTAGTAGAGACAGTGTTTCACCATGTTGTCCAGTCTGGTCTCAAACTCCTGACCTCAGGTGATCCACCCACCTCAGCCTCCCAAAGTTCTGGGATTACAGGCGTAGGCCATCACGCCTGGCCTATAATAGAATCATTTCTATTCCTTTGGGTGTATACTCAGTAATGCGATTGCTAGGTCAAATGGTATTTCTCCTTCTAGATCTTTGAGGATGATTCCTGTCTTCCACAATGGTTGAACTAATTTACATTCCCACCAACAGTGTAAAAGCCTTATGAGATCATGTCCTTTGCAGGGACATGGATGAAGCTGGAAGCCATCATCCTCAGCAAACTAACACAGGAACAGAAAACCAAACACCACATATGTTCTCACTCATAAGTGGGAGTTGAACAATGAGAACACATGGACACAGGGAGGGGAAAAACATACACTGGGGCCTGCAGGTGGGGGTTGGGAGGGCGGTGGTAGGGGGAGGGAGAGCATCAGGACAAATTGCTAATGCATGTAGGGCTTAAAACCTAGGTGACAGGTTGATAGGTGCAGCAAACCACCATGGCACTTATACCTACATAACAAACTAGGTTACATAGGTATACATGTTCTACACATGTATCCTGGAACTTAAACGAAAAAACAAAAATAACAAAATGTTTCATGAGCGCAAATCTGCATTTGAAGCCTTCTCCCCACACATGAAGGCTTCTCCCCAGATGTGTTTTGTATGGAAAGAAATCCAGTTCCCTGTAGAGCCTGTGGGGTAGGGCCGGAGCAAAGAGCCCTCCCTGGCTGCCCCCACCATCTGGCCGGCCTGTGGGAGAGGGGATGGGCATACCCCTTGCAGAGCCACCTCTCCCACCATCCCTCCAGCATGGCACTTCTCCATCCATGTGTGCCGGGAAGCGAGGCTCCTCTCTTCCAGTCCTCCTGGGGAGGGGGTGTGCCCCTGCCTCACCCCATTGGTTTGTGTCCACTCTGGGGGCATCTGGGGGCACAGTGGCAGATGGAGCAGGGGAACTGAAACCCCAGATGGAACCAGGCATGGTGGCTCATGCCTGTAATCCCAGCACTTTGGGTGGCTGAGGCGGATGTAACACAAGGTCAGGAGTTCGAGACCAGCCTGACCAACATGGTGAAACCCAAACTCAACTTAAAAACACAAAAATTAGCAGGGTGTGGTGGTGCACACCTATAATCCCAGCTACTTAGAAGGCTGAGGTGGGAGAACTGCTTGAACTCGAGGTGGAGGTTGCCGTGAGCTGAGAATGCACTCCTGCACTCCAGCCTGGGCAGCAGAGCAAGACTCGGTCCCCAAAAAGAAAAAAAAAAAAGAAACTCCAGATGGATGGAATTGATCTCTATTTGCTTAAGGCTGGATCCCCAGGAACCTGGGGAGCGCAGAAGTCAGAGGCCTACAGTCTGGGGCTCGGTGAGCCAAAAGGGCTCTCTGAGGGCATGTGATGGCATCTTTCACAGTGTAAATGGGGAAACTGAGACCCAAGAAGAGAAGGGGTTTCCCAAGTTAGGCACAAGGTGAGTGTTGTGCTCTGCCAGAAGGGATGCCTCCTGGGTAGCCACAGGCTTCTCTTCCTACTCCCAAGCTTCCTCTTTCATCTCTGCTTGTGGGGAAGTCAAGGTACAAACCCAGCATGGCAGATACCAGGGAGGCTGCAGAAAGGCCCCCACAGCTGTTGTGTCCAGGTGGGTGATGTCAGGTGGGTGAGAAGACACAACAGCTATGGTGGGCCTTTGGGATATGTCTTCATTTCTTATGGTTTGAGCTGCTATCACAGTATAGACTGGATAGTTTATAAACAGCAGAAATTGTCTCTTACCATTCTATCTTTTTTTCTTTTCTTCTTTTTTTTTTTAAGACAAGAGTTTCACTCTGTCACTCAGGCTGGAGTAGTGCAGTGGTGTGATCTTGGCTCAGGGCAACCTCTGCCTGTGAGGATGCAGTGAGAGGGTGCCATCTACAAATGGGGAAGCAAGCCCTGGGTTCAAGCAATTTTTGTGCCTCAGCTTCCCAAGTAGGTGGGATTACAGGTGCATGCTACCATACCTGGTTAAATTTTGTTTTTTTTAAGTAGAGATGGGGTTTTGCCATGTTGGCCAGGCTGGTCTCCAACTCCTGACCTCAAGTCATTCACCTGCCTTGGGATCCCAAAGTGCTGGGATTACAAGTGTAAGCCACTGTACCCAGCCTGTTTCTCACCATTCTAAAGGCTGGGAAGTCCAAGGTCAAGGCTATGGCAGATTTGGTGTCTGGTGAGGGCTGGCTTCCCCATTTGTAGATGGCACCCTCTCACTGCATCCTCCCATGGTGCAAGGGGTGAATGAGTTCCCTTGGGCCTATTCTATACGGGCACTAATCCCACTTATGAGGTTCTGCCCTCGTGGCCTGATCCTCTCCCAAAGACCCCACCTTCTAATATCATCACCTTGGGAGTTAGGATTTTAACATGGATTTGGGGGGCACACACACCTTCATACCATAGCAGGATGCTCATGCCAGGCCCAGAAACCTCCTGGTTGAAACCTTGCCCCAGGCTCTCTCTTGGCCCACAAACATAGGAAATGGGTGCTTGGCCATAGGCAGCAGCCTGGGTGAGGTGTGATGAAGCTGAAGCTGGGGACTGGGGTCTCAGTCAACAATCATCAGCTTCTTTTTGCCATCTGCTCCACTGTCCAGCTCTGGATTCCATTCCAAAGTCCTTTTGTAGTCACAGTCCCTTTTATTCTTTTTTTTTTTTTTTTTGAGGCAGAGTTTTCCTCTTGTTGCCCAGGTTGGAGTGCAATGGCATGATCTCAGCTCACCACAACCTCTGCCTCCCAGGTTCAAGCCATTCTCCTGCCTCAGTCTCCCGAGTGGCTGGGATTACAGGCGCTGCCCCCACACCCAGCTAATTTTATATTTTTAGTAGCGACAGAGTTTCTCCACATTGGTGAGGTTGGTCTTGAACTCCCAACCTCAGGTGATCCACCCTCCTCAGCCTCCCAAAGTGCTTGGATTACAGGCATGAGCCACAGTGCCTGGCTGCCACAGTCCCATTTTAGCCTCACAAGTGCCCAAGAGAAAAGATGGCAGGGGGACTTGCCATCAGCACATCATAAACTCCCAGCCAGAGGGCCAGTATGAGAACTTTGCTACTGCTCCTCAACTCCATGCCACGCCTCTTCCTTTTTAAAAAAAATTATTTATTTATTTATTTATTTTATTTTATTTTGTTTTGTTTTGTTTTGTTTTGTTTTTTGAGACAGGATCTGACTCTGTCACCCAGACTGGAGTACAGTGGTACCATCATAGCTCACAACAGCCTTGACTTCCTGGGCTCAAGCAATCCTCCCACCTCAGCCTCCCAAGTAGTTGGGACTACAGGCATGAGCCATCATATCCAGGTAATTTTGAAAATTTTTGTAAAGACAGGGTCCCACTATGTTGCTCAGGTTGGTCTTGAACTCCCAGGCCTAAGAAATCCTCCCATCTCAGCCTCCCAAAGTGTTGAAATTATAGGCATGAACCACCATATCTGGCCCATTCTCCTTTTTAACAAGTGGGAAACTGAGGCCCAGGGAGGGGCTATGACTTGTCCCAGGCTATATAGCCAGAGAGAGGCCGAGTATAGGCTCCTGGGAGTCATGGGCATTACCCATTGAGGAAGCCCCACACCTTGCTGTGCTCCCAAGCACTAAGACACTTGGCAGCCAAGGAAACAAACATCAGAGGTCACTGGCAGCCACATTTTCCATGGGATGCTTCCAGGCTGGGTTTCCCCTCGGAGGAAAGCCCCAAGGTTGTTTCGCATGGTCAGGAGAACTGGGAAGGAAGTGACAGAGATCCTGCCACAGAGGGCAACAGAAAACAGCCTGGCCTTTGGCCTCTAGGGATCCAGCTCGGCCAAAGTCTCCCTGGTTTGGGGAGGAAGATGGGGGGTACAGCAGGAAGGCAGGCCTCCAATCTAGATTTGAAAAAGCGCAAACCTTGGAGTAAGATGGCCTGAATTCAAGTCCCCAGGCTGCTACAAAGTGGCTATGTAACCTCGTGTCCATGGCTCCACCTGGGCTCCCTCCTCTATCTGGGCAATGCTCATTTCCAGTGAGAATCTGAGTGTATATAAGCTAATCCTACAGTTGCTGAATAAATGTTAGTTCTCACTCAAATGCCCTTCTGGGAACCAATCAGGTCCTAGGGCCCCCATCTGCCACTCTTTGCTGCCATAAATATGCTCCATAAATATTTATTGAATAAACAAATGAATGAATGAATGCTGTCAGCCCAAAATATAGGGGAAGGCTTTGAACCCATCTATCAGGAGACCCAGCAAACTCTGCTCCAGCCTGAGCAACAAGAGGAAAACTCTGTTTCAAAACTTGCTGGATGACCTCATTTTTAAAAGAATGTATAATAATAACTAACCTTTCTAAAGCACTCACTATGCTTCAGGCTTTGCTGGGAACTGCAGAGCACTTGGTTTTCCCAGCAACACTATGAGGAGCTATGACTATTATCCCTGAGCTCCAGATGAGGAACGCTGAGGCATGGAGAGGCCACAGAGCCCCGAGGTCACACTGCTCATTGGTGGCAGAGGCTAGACTTGGACCCAAGCAGCCTGACCCCAGAGCCCCTGTTCTTTGCTCTGGATGGCTCTGGGGGATTTTTTTTACTTTATTTTTATTTGTTTTAAGATGGAGTCTTGCTCTGTCACTGAGGCTGGAGTGTGGTAGCATGATCTCGGCTCAGGGCAACCTCCACCTCCTAGGTTTAAGCAAATCTCCTGCCTCGGCTTCCCAAGTAGCGGGGATTACAAGCACCCATCACCACATCTGGCTAATTTTTGTAATTTTTAGTAGAGACAGGGGTTTCACCACATTGGCCAGGCTGGTCTTGAACTCCCGACCTCAAGTTATCCACCCGCCTTGGCCTCCCAAAGTACTGGGATTACAGGTGTGAGCCACTGCTCCCAGCTGTGGGGGCTTTTATTCTCTCTTTCCCAGTTTCCTAGTTTCTCGGCCAAGGACTCCTGTGGGGTGAGATTCCCTTTCTCAGGTTGATGCTACTTAGGGCTTCCTAATGGTTTTGGAAGCTCCTGCAAATCAGCCTTGGGGAGCATATGTGGGAGATGAAGTGGGGGCTCTGCCCAGCCTGAGACTGTTGCCCAGGTCCTTTGTCAAGAACTAATTCTCTGCAGCTTTCTGGTTGCTTCCTGCCTCAAAGTGAGGCAGGAAGTAAGGCCAACAGGGATTTTGGCTCTAGCTCCTTTGTCCTCACTCAGCTCATCCTCCCCCTCCCCTACTCCAGCTTCTGGACCCGCTTCTTTTTTGCCTAACCAGGGACCTTGAACTTAATGTTCATTCCCAGGCCAATTTCTCAGTATGAGAGCAGCAGTGCAGGGCTAAGAATCCAGAGACTGCCAAGAACTGAGGGTGCTTTTCCTTCCAGGTGGGCAGATTTGAAGAAAGCCTGCCTTAAGATGGGATAGATACCGGTGGGTCTGGAATGTGCAAGCAGTCCACACCTGCATATCAATTTTCAAAGAAGCTCCACAGTGATCTAGTGATAGTGCTGGTTCCTCCCCAACCATCCTGGTCAGTGAGGGGTTAGCTTGCTATCATCCCAACTGAACAGGGAACAGGCTCAGGAGGATTCAGTGACCTCTTCATGACTATGCAGACATTTAGGGGCAAAAGCAAATGTTTACCCAATTCTGCAAAGATTGTATAATAACATTTTTTTTTTTTGGAGATGGGAGATGGAGTCTTGCTCTGTGGCCCAGGCTGGAGTATCGTGGTGTGATCTCAGCTCACTGCAACCTCTGCCTCCCGGGTTCAAGCAATTCTCCTTCCTCAGCCTCCTGAGTAGCTGGGATTACAGGTGCATGGCACCACGCCTAACTTTTGTATTTTTAGTAGAGACTGAGCTTCACCATATTGACCAGGCAGGTCTCAAACTCCTGACCTCAGGTAATCTGCCCACTTCAGCCTCCCAAAATGCTGGGATTACAGGCATGAGCCACCACGCCCAGCCATAATACTATTATTATTGAAAATATTTTCTGGCCGGGCGTGGTGGCTCACGCCTGTAATCCCAGCACTTTGGGAGGCCAAGGCAGGTGGGTCACCTGAGGTCAGGAGCTCAAGACCAGCCTGGCCAACATGGTGAAACCCTGTCTCTAAAAAAATTAAAAAATTAAAAATAATAAATAAATAAATAAAAAGAAAATTTTTTTTGCCTCCCCCAAAAATATTTCAATAACTCTAAGTAGTAGTGATCCCTATTTTACAGATGAGAAAACTGAGGCTCAGAGAAGCAAATCACCTGTACAAAGTACACTTACTCACATTCACTAATCAGAATGTGAAAGCCAGATTTGAACTCAAGTTTGTCTGGCTCTAGAGTCTTAGGCTTCACAGGAAAGATTCTACCTTGGGTAGAGGAGTCATTGTTTCCCAATGCAGGGGTCGGGTAAGCCTGGCTTCACCCACCTGTTCATGGTGCTGCTTCAGGCCTGGTGCATACAGCCCTGGGAATCCTGCAGGCAGTGGGCCTGGGAAAATCTAACAGGTACTGCAGGATTTGGGGTCACTCTGGGGCCATGTCTGAGTATGACACCTCTCTGCACAATAGCAGCAGCCCCTGGTTGAGGCAAAGGTGGCCCTCTGACAGCCTTGTAGATGAACTCTGCAAAAGCAAAATCATTCATTCATTCATTCATTCACTCAACACCAGCTAAGCAGCCTTTACATCTCTATGCACAGATACTCACTTATTTTGCCAACCACGGCAAGCTACATAATTTGCAGGGCCAGTGCAAAATAAAAATGCAGATGCCTTTGTTCAATCATTATTAAGAATTTCAGGCCAGGCATGGTGGCTCACGTCTATAATTCCAGCACTTTGAGAGGCCGAGGTGGGTGGATCACTTGAGCCTGCCCAGCACGGTGAAACCCTGTCTCTACTAAAAATACAAAAATGAGTCAGTGTTGTGGCACACGCCTGTCGTCCCAGCTACTTGGGAAGCTGAGGCAGGAGAATCACTTGAACTCAGGAGATGGAGGTTGCAGTAGCTGAGATCGTGTCCATCACTGTACTCCATCCTGTGTGACAGAGCAATACTCTGACTCAAAAAATTAAAATAAAAATTAAATTAAAAAATTTCAGGGCCGGGTGAGGTAGCTCACACTTGTAATCTCAGCACTTTGGGAAGGTGAGGCAGGCAGATCACCTGAGGTCTGGAATTTAAGACCAGCCTGGCCAACACAGTGAAACTCCGTCTCTTCTAAAAATGCAAAACTTAGCTGGGCATGGTGGCACGCGCCTATAGTCCCAGCTACTCGGGAGGCTGAAGCAGGAGAACTGCTTGAATCCAAGAGGAGGAGGTTGCAGTGAGCTGAGATCATTCCACTGCACTCTCCAGCCTGGGTGACAGAGTGAGACTTTGTTTCAAAAGAAAAAAAAAAGTATTTCAGGACAGCAACCACAGGGCATTCAACCAAGCGTGGGTCCTGTGCAACTGGAGAGGCCACAGGCCTGCGGTGCCAGTTCTGTCCCCAGCTCATCTTGCTCCTTCTTCCTCTGGCTCTCCCCACTGCCCCCCCACCACTTTCTCTTCCCTTCACATCCTCATGCTAAGCTCAGGGCTTTTGCAAAGGCTGTTCTTCCTGTCAGGAACTCTTTTCCAATCTTCCCTCATAATTGAGTCCTTATCATTCAGGTCTCTGCCAAATGTCACTTCCCTGGTGCCCCAGTCTAAAGTAGCCACCCACAGAGCTCTCCATCCTGTCTGTGATTTATTCCCTTTATAGTGTGCACCACAATCTGTGACCTTATGCCTATTTGTCATCTGTCCTATTCAGCACCAAATCCTCAGCGCCCAACCCAGTGCTTGGCTCACAGTATATGTTCAATCATTATTTTTTGCTGCATGTGGTTGCTTATCCCTGTAATCCCAGCACTTTGGGAGGCTGAGGTGGGTGGATCATTTGAGGTCAAGAGTTCGAGACCAGCCTGGCCAACATGGTGAAACCCAGCCTCTACTTAAAATACAAAAATTAGCCGGTCATAGGAGGCATCTGTAGGCCCAGCTACTCAGGATACTGAGGCAGGAGGATCGCTTGAACCTGGGAGGTGGAAGTTGCAGTGAGCCGATATCACACCACTGGACTCCAGCCTCGGTGACAGAGACTCTGTCTCAAAAAAATAAAATAAAAATTATTATTATTTAAAAAAAAAAAAAAATTATTATTATTTATAAAACAGTGAATGAATGAATGAATGAATGGACACTCACATCCTAACAAGTCTCTCCCTCAGCAACCCAGACGAGCACAGGTGTTCCCCCAATGTCCTAGGGCCTAAAACACCCCAACAGACAGCAAGGGATCTGAAAGAGTCAGACAGCTCCCAAGGCATTGAAACAAGGACAGATGGAAGTGGCAGGGCCTAGAGAAGAGAAGAAAAAGAAAGAAGGGTCAGGTGCGGTGGTTCACGCCTATAATCCCAGCACTTTGGGAGGCCGAGGCAGCAGGATTGCTTCAGCCCAGGAGTTCAAGACCAGCCTGGGCAACATGGTGAAACTCCATCTCTATAAATTAAAAAAGATAAAAAAAAAAAAAGGAGGAGGAAGAGAGGAAAGAAAAAGAGCCCACAGGAAGGAGAGAAGATGTAGACAAAGAGGGTAGAACTTGTTGAGCATGGCGATAATCCCATTTCTTCTCTTTATTAGTGAAACTAATAATTACTATTAATACCTGGCCCCTCCCTGGCCCTTTCATCCAGGCTGGCTGGGAGGTTTTGAAGATGAAAGTCTGGGAGGGCCTCTCCAGATGCAGGTTTCAGGGATTCACAACCACTAATTAAGCTTGGCAGCCCCTCCAGTTATCTCCCTCACCCCTGGGGATGCTGGTCACCTGACTCAATGCCTTTCCAGGTGGGACACAGCAGGTATCTGCTCCCTGGGCTGGGCCTCCTCTTGAGAGGTGCTGAGTAGCTGCAGTGGTGGGGGGGTGGGGCTGTCAGCTGAGACAATCATGTAGAGGTGCCAGAAAAAGGAACCTCACACCAGGTGGCTGAGACTCAGGAGCCCTGCCCCCAGTTGAAATTATAGCCCCATCCCTGTGGCTACCCTTGCCCCACCCAGGGTCTGTATCTCTGGGCCCTGCCAGATGGTGATGGGGGAAGGGTGCCACAGGAGAGGAAGATCTAAGCAGACAGAGACAGAGCCAGCATACCCAGCTCCTCTGCTTGGCCCCAGGGGCACTGAGTCCTGGTCCCTGGCATCCTCAGGGTCTATTTTGTTCCATCTCCCCTCAAAGGGGCCTCCTCTCTCTAGTGGCCATGAGTGGCATCAGCCAGCCTGTCCTGCATACCTCCAGTGATGGGGCCTTCACTGCCTGCCGGACTGTGGACTGTGTGAAGGGATCTCATCCCACCCCTTGACATAAAATGCAACCTAGAGTCTCCTGAGGGTTCATCAGCAGTCCTGAGCTTTCCAATAACTCCAACCGCCCGCCCCATCCTTCTACTGGATATCACACAGAAGGCTCCAAAAATAGCAGGGCCTGACCCTGATTCCAGCCTCCACCCCTGTTGTAACCTATCCCCCCACCCCCACCTCGGTTAACAGCCCTATCACCCACCCATTGCTCAAGCCTAGAACCTAGAATCATCCTCACCCCTGCATCCAATTCATCTGAAAATTCTACAGATTCTGCTTCCAAAGTATCTCTCAGATCTGACCATTGCTCTCCATCTTCATAGCTGCCATCTTGGTCTGAGCCCCCATCACCTCTCACCAGCATGACCGTCTCCACCTCCTCCTGCTCCATCTCTTGCTCACCTTCAGCCTATTCTCCAAAGCCAGAGTAGACTTCCATTTATTTTATTTTTATAAAGACAGGGTCTTGCTATGTGGCCCACTCTGAACTCAAATTCTTGGGCTCAAGCGATCCTCCTGTCTCAGCTCCCCCAAAGTGCTGGGATTACAGGCACAAGCCATCACGCCCGGCTCAGAGTGGACTTCTAAAGACCCAAATCAGAATATGTGGTTAAAGCTCCCTGCTTAAAGCTCTTCACCGACTTCCCATGCAATTAGAATATAATCTACACTTGGCTGGGTGCAATCCCAACACTTTGGGAGGCCAGGGCAGGTGGATCACCTGAGGTCAGGAGTTTGAGACCTGTCGGCCAACATGGTGAAACCCCTTCTCCACTAAAAATATAAAAATTAGCCGGGTGTGGTGGCACGTGCCTGTAATCTCAGCTACTTGGGAGACTGAGGCAGGAGAACCTCTTGAACCTGGGAGGTGAAGGTTCAGTGAGCCAAGATCCCACTATTGCCTGGGCAACAGCGCAAGATTCCGTCTCAAAGACAAAACAAAACCTATATACTCCTCAACAGGGCAGAGCCTAGTAGGCCCAGAGGATCTGGCCCCTGCCCTCAGGGACAGCCTCACCACCTTCCCCTCTCCTGGCCCCAACCTCACCTCCTTGCAGTTTGTCTGGCTCCTCCCAATCTTGGCAGCCTGTACACTGCTGTCCCCTCTGCCGGGAAGGCTGCTCCTCCAGCCCTCCTCATGGCTGCCCCTCTCACTCTTCAGGTGTCAGCTTCCATATCTCCTCCTGAGTCCTCCCTGCGCCGAGCCCTGCCCACCTCAAGAGAGTGAGCCTACCCCGTGACCTTTCTCGGGCCTGTGTGCTTCTTTCATGGCCCTTACCACAATGCCTAGTGATAACGTTGTTGGTGGGCTTATTTGTATATCCCTGGCTGCCTCCCCATTAGGTTGTCCCTTCCACGGGGAAGGAGATGTCTTATCCATGGCTTTATCACTCGCCAGGACCTGGCACAAAGTAGGTGCTCACAAACCTGCTGAATGAATAAATGACTCGGGATCCATGCCCTGGTACTGCCAGCCCATCGGGTCCTGCCCTTCCCTTTGGATGGACTGAGTGCAGGCCCTCTGGGAGCACGGAGGCCAGGATGCCATCTTTGTCCATTTACTCCACCCTGAACCAGCTGAGTGACCTGGGCGCAGCCCTGACCTCCCGCTTAAAGCTTCCTGCTCAGTAAAATGAGAATAATAATCTGAGCTCCTAGGGTGTGATGGGACACAAAAGGAGAATATACATCAAGGCCGTCGTCACATCACAACCACATCCTGGGGCGTCCCAACCATTTTCTGGGCTTAGAAACGAGGTGCCTCACCCTGTGCCCACCCTTCACCCTCCACCATCCTGCAGAGGTCAAGATGGGACCTAGCGGTAACCATCGGAATTGACTTGGGCTCTTGCATGTGGGATGGAAGGAAAGATTTTGGAAGTAAACTCAGGATAATGAGGCAGACTCCTGTGGCCACATCAACATATATGTTGACCTAATTGTGACAGTGCTGAGGAGAGGGCAGAGGGTGAGGTGCTAGTGTGTAGTCTAGGAATGAGGGATGACCCAGCAGTCAGAGCATATGTGCAAAGTGTAGTTAAGAAGATGGAGAAAGTTCCCCTATCTCTCATCCCTGTGACATTGGGAACATGGGAAGTACTACAGCAAAAACTGGCCACCCTCCACCATCCACCCTCCACCCTCCGCCCTCCACGTGTACCTGCCTGGCTGAGGCGGGTTCTTCCCCCGAAGCACGGAGATCCGCCGCCATCTAGTGGGCACTTCGGGAAGAACGGGAGTTCCCCGCCCCTGTGTTCCCTGCACCGTGGTTGAGGCCGCACCTCGGGACCCCGCCCGGATCTTCCTTGCTGGACAGAGTCGGGCCCAGGATCAAACCGAGGATCTGCCCATGTTGGGTTAGAGGGTCAGGGTCCTCTCACCCACAGCCCCCAAGACCCAGGACCCAACCTCTGATCCTACCTCTCACTCACTCCCTCCCTTCGGCCACAGGGACTTCTCTCGAATCCCTCAATGATCCCTAGTTCCCCTTTGATTCAAGACCCTTCCACAGGCTGTTTTGTGAGCTAGGAGTTCTCTCCCAACCTCTTCTTCCTGTCCTGGCTGGCTCCTACTCCCATTCTGGGTCCTCCAGTGAGGCCCTGAGCAAGCCAGAGCCCTCTGTTTTCCCCATTCCTTACTTTGTCCTTGTTCCTTGCCCATATTCCCTGCTACACAAAGCCCCTTGGCAGCAGGGCTTGACACAGTCACTGTATGGCGAGTGCTGAGATGACAGGTCCTGGGCCACACAGGGGCTCCCATCAGTTGCTTGCAGACCGAGTGTGAGTCCTGTGAGCACAGTGAGCAGGTGAATTACATCCCTGGAGGATGCAGCCTGCCGGTCTCTAGGGGGATGTGGGGCGTTGCTTCAGAGGGAGCCATCTCCAGGCCTTTTGTAGCCCCTCTTCCCCTGGAGGGTGTGCACCTGGCCTAATCCCCAGCACACGCAGTGCCGCTCCTCCCTTCGGTGCCACACTTACACACGCAGACCAGAGCTCACATGTGTTCTGGAGCTCAGACCAGCAATAGACCCATGACTCCATGATAGCTTCACAGGAGTCAACACTTTTGAGAAGCACCCCCCGACATCCCACCAAGTCCCAAGACCACCTGGATCACAGTTGGTGTCTGATTCCTGGCTGTGTGTCTTGATGAGCAAACTCACCCTCTCTGGGCCACAGCTTTTTCCCACCCTTCCTCTGTTCCATCTGCAGACTGCCCTCGAAGGGGAGGAGGGGATAGAGCTCCTAGACAAATGAAAGTATGAGCTGCTGCCAAGAATGAGGAGCACAGCCTTCCAGGCTGAGCTTGAGGTTCCAGGAAAGGGCTTGGCTTCTGCTTGCTCAAGGCTAATTCCCTGGTCTGCTTTCATTCAACAGATATTTACAAAACACCTGCACCTGAGGTTACAAGAATTGGGGCTCTGGAGTCAGACTGCTTGGCCCCAGATCCTGGTGCCCCACTTGGAGCTGACCTTTCACTTGTGTCCTCAGTTATAACACAGGGGGGATTAAATATTTTCTACCCTGTATGGTTGTTGAGAGGAAGCTGCTTGCTTTCCACCTCCCGGATGAGAACTTTCTCCATCTCCTGCTATCACACAGGCCCCCACCATCTTCCTTCCTCATTAGCACCTGAGGCCAGCTGTCCACACTCCTGCCTAAAGCTGATGCTTCCACTTAGGCAGCAGAGGCCCTTACCTATTGTCTGCTCAAGATCAGAGCTTGTTTTTCCTTCTCTTTTAGACTACTCCCAGCAGTGTGTAACCTTAAAAATGGAAAGAACAAAAGAACCCTACATCCCCATTCTCCATCTGCTCCCTGGCACACCTGCAGAAAAACTCAAGAGCTATCTATGAAGGAACTAGGTATGGTGGCTCATGCCTCTTATCCCAAGACTTTGGAAGGCCTAGGTAGGAGGACCACTTGAGCCCAGGAGTTCAAATCCAGCCTCAGCAACATAGGGAGACTCAGTATTTAAAGAAAAATTAGGGCCAGGTGCAGTGGCTCACACCTGTAATCTCAGCACTTTGGGAGGCCAAGGTGGGTGAATCACGAGGTCAGCAGTTCGAGACCAACCTGACCAACACGGTGAAACCCGTCCCTACTAAATATACAAAAATTAGCTGGGCATGGTGGTGTGAGCCTGTAATCTCAGCTACTCAAGAGGCTGAGGCAGGAGAATTGCTTGCACCTGGGAGGCGGAGGATGCAGTGAGCTGAGATCGTGCCACTACTCTCCAGCCTAGGTGACAGAGTGAGACTCCATCTCAAAAAAAAAAATAAAAAATAAAAAAATTGGAAGGCCGGGCATGGTGGCTCAAGCCTGTAATTTCAGCATTTTGGGAGGCCGAGGCGGGCGAATCACGAGGTCAAGAAATCGAGACCATCCTGGTCAATATAGTGAAACCCCGTCTCTACTAAAAATACAAAAAACTTGGTTGGGCATGGTGGCGTGCGCCTGTAGTCCCAGCTACTCGGGAGGCTGAGGCAGGAGAATTGCTTGAATCCGGGAGGCAGAGGTTGCAGTGAGCCGAAATGGCGCCACTGCACTCTAGCCTGGTGCCTGGCGAAAAAGCGAGACTCTGCCTCAAAAAAAAAAAAAAAAAAAAAAAAATTGGAAAGGACTGTCCACACCTCCCTTTCATACTCCATTCACACTTTTGCACTCCCCCCATCAAATTCCCCAATCAAGCTGCTCTCGTCAAAGGCTCCAGTTCTTCATGGTGCTACAGCTTGTGGTCATTGTCAGTTATCCTTGACCTCTAAGTGCAGTGGTGCAGGGGTACTCCCTTCTCCTTGGTTGCATTTCTCCAGTTGGCTTCTGGATGTGCCCTCTCCTGGTCTCCTCCCATTTCTGTTCACGGCTTATTTTCCTGGCTCTCTCCTTCTTTTATACCCTTGCTCTCGCACTCAGTCCTTAGTCTCTTCTTTATCTACATGCAGTCCCTTCGTGGGACTCATGATTAAAATCAGTCTTGTGATTTTAAATACCATCTGTATGCTGGAGACTCCCAAATTTACACCTCCTGCTCTGATCCACTTCTCAATTCCAGATTCATCTTTCCCAGCTGTCATTCTGACAGCTTCACTTGGATATGTAATAAACAGCTCAAACCCAGGCCTAGAGTGGCATCTGATCTTCCTTAAAAACCTCCTCCACTCTCTGACTTCCCTACCCCAGCTAAGGGCAGCTCTTCCTTCTGGTTCCTCCAGCCATAAATGCTGAATCATTATTGACAACACTCTTTTCCCATGCCTCATGTCCAGTCTATCAGTAAATCCTGTTGGATCCACATTCGTTTCTTTTTTTCTTTCTTTTATTTTTTGAGATGGAGTTTTGCTCTTGTTGCCCAGGCTGGAAGGCAATGGCATGATCTCGGCTCAGCGCAACCTCTGCCTCCTGGGTTCAATCGATTTTCCTGCCTCAGCCTCCCGAGTAGCTGGGATTACAGGCATCTGCCACCACACTTGGCTAATTTTGTATTTTTAGTAGAGATGGGGTTTCTCCACGTTAGCCAGGCTGGTCTCAAACTCCTGGCCTCAGGTGATCTACCTGCCTCGGCCTCCCAAAGTGCTGGGATTACAGGAGTCAGCCACCATGCCTGGCCCCATTTTCTTTTCTTCTCTTCTTCTTTTTTCTTTTTGAGACAGTCTCACTCTGTCACCTAGGCTGGAGTTCAGCGGTGTGATCTCAGTCTCTGTCTCCTGGGTTCAAGCGATTTGATTCCTGTGCCTCAGCCTCCCGAGTGGCTGAGATTACAGTTGTGTGCTACTACACCCGGCTAATTTTTGTATTTTTAGTAGAGACGGGGGTTTCCCATGTTAGTCAGGCTGGTCTCGAACTCCTGACCTCAACTGATCCGCCCACCTCAACCCTCCCAAAGTGCTGGGATTACAGGCTTGAGCCACCTCACCTGGCCCCCATTTACAAAATATAACCAAATATTGAACACTTCTTTCTACCTCTACCAATGCCTCCTCCATCTCAGCTACCAGCATCTTTCACTTGCTTCATTGCAAAAGCCTCCTAACCATCATCCCTGCTTCCACTTTTGCCCCTCGCCCCCACCCCACTGGGAGTCTGTTCCCCACAGAGCACCCAGAGTGCACCGATGAAAACAGAAGTCAGTTCTGTCACTGTCTGCTTCAGACCCTCCAGTGGCTCCACTCAGTAAGAGTCCTTGCAATGAACTCTAAGGCCTACAGAGTCTACACAATCCTCCCCACCTCCAATGACCCCCGCCCAACGTGGCTCACTCCACACCAGCCACCCTGGCCTCCTTGCTGTCTCTAGAACATGCCAGTCATACTCCCACCTCTGGGCTTTGCACATGCTGTTCCCTCTGCCCAGAACCATCTTCCCTTAGGCACCAGCAAGGCTGGCTCCTTCTCCCTCTCACAGTTCTGCTCAGACCTCTACTCAGCAAGGCTGCCTGGCCCTCTCTGTTTAATTCAGCCACCCACCCCGCCCCTTTCCTTAGACCTTCAGTACTCTTCGCTCTGCCTTTTTCTTTTTTTTTCTTTGAGATGGAGTTTCACTCTTGTTGCTCAGGCTAGAGAGCAACGGTGTGATCTCAACTCACTGCAACCTCCGCCTCCCGGGTTCAAGCAATTCTCGTGCCTCAGCTTCCTGAGTAGCTGGGATTACAGGCACCCACCACCACACCCAGCTAATTTTTGTATTTTTAATAGAGACTGGGTTTCACTGCGTTGGCCAGGTTGGCCGCAAACGCCTGACTTCAGGTGATCTGCCCACCTTGGCTTCCCAAAGTGCTGAGATTACAGGCGTGAGCCACTGTGCCGAGCCATGTCTGTATTTTTTTAAGGAGAGGGCTTTTTTGTTTTAAGTAATGAGCTCCTCAGTATGTTAGCGGGGAATGGAGTATTGTGGAATGAGTTCCTGCTTTGTTAAGAGTTGTATTAAACAGACCTCCAAACCTCAGGTGGCTTCTTGGAGGGAGCAGGCCTTGATCTTATGGCTGAAGGCAGCCCACACAATCACCTCAGGACAAATTTTTCCACAGGGAAGCCTTAGCCTATCCCAGAAACAATCAAAGTCACTGCTGTCAAACTCCACTTTGATTGTTTAATCAACATGTTTATTGTTTCTGCAAACAGTTATTAGCTGTGGGTCTTTGGGCAAAAATTGTAACCTCTCTGGGCTTCGGTTTTCTCATCTGTGAAATGAGATGATAATAATATATTTTTATTATTATATTATTTATTTATTCATCTTTTTTTGTTATTTTTTTGAGATGGAGTCTCACTCTGTTGCCCAGGCTGGAGCGCAGTGGTTCGATCTTGGCTCACTGCAACCTCCACCTCCCAAGTTCAAGTGATTCTCCTGTCTCAGCTTCTCCATTAGCTGGGATTACAGGCATACACCACCATGCTCAGCTAATTTTTTTTTTTTTTTTTGGTATTTTTAGTAGAGATGGGGTTTCACCATGTTGGCCAGGCTGGTCTCTAACTCCTGACCTCAGGTAATCCACTCACCTCAACCTCCCAAAGTACTGGGATTACGGGCATGAGCCACTGCACCCAGCCAATAATAGCATATTTTTATAATGTATATTGAAAACTGTGGGGCTTGGTGGCTCATGCCTGTAATTCCACCACTGTTGGAGGCCGAGGCAGGAGGATAACTTGAGCTCACGAGTTGGAGACCAGTCTGGGCAACATGGTGAAATACCTTCTCTACAAAAAGTAGAAAAACTAAACAGTGATGGTGACCTGTGCCTATAATCCCAGCTGCTCAGGAGGGTCACCTGAGCCTGGGAGGTCAAGACTGCAGTGAGCTGTGATCGCCCCATTGCACTCCAGCCTGGGCAACAGTGAGATACAATATATATATTTTATAAATGAATACTGAAAACATATATCTTTTTTTCTTTTTGAGATGGAGTCTCACTCTGTCACCCAGGCTGGAGGGCAGTGGCGTGATCTCGGCTTACTGCAACCTCCACCTCCTGGGTTCAAGCAATTCTCCTGCTTCAGCCTCTTGAGTAGCTGGGATTACAGGCGCCGGCCACTGTGCCTGGCTAATTTTTTGTATTTTGTTGTTGTTGTTTTAATTTTTTGTATTTTTAGTAGAGACGGAGTTTCACCATGTTGGCCAGGCTGGTCTTGAACTCCTGACCTCAGGTGATCCACCTGCCTTGGCCTCCCAAAGTGCTAGGATTACTGGCATGGGCCACTGCACCTGGCTGAAAACCTGTATCTTTATTGGGTGCTTACTCTGTCAGGCACTTGATGGCATTTGAGCTGAGACTTGAGAGTAGAGTAGGAATTAGCTACGCGAAGGTATGAAGAACAGGTTTGGGCAGGGAGAATAGAAGATGCAAAGGCCCTGAGGTGGGTAGGTGTTTAGAGAGCTCTAGGAATTAAAAAATGGCCGATAGGACTGGGGTGTAGTGAATAAGGAGAGAGGAATGGAGTTGAGGCTGGAGGGCAGCAGAGCCACTTTCTGTGGGGCCTTACCTCCCTGTTGCCGTATCTGCTCTCCCCACCCCACCCCACCCCTGCACTGCCAACATTGCCAGCACAGGGGTGCGCTTACCCTCCGCTCTCGGCTCACTCACTCAGGGAGCACTCACTGAGCTCCTAGGATGTGTCTGACATTGTTGTAAATACTCGGGCCACATCAGTGACAAAAACAATGGTTCCTACCCTCTCAATGTCTACATTCTGGAAGGAAGGGCAGACATAATGTCTAAGTAAGTTTTCTATTATGTTTGAAGGTGCTCAGTCCCCTGGGAAAAAGAAAAAGTTAACTGGGAATGGTGGCTCGGGCCTGTAATCCCAGCACTTTGGGAGGCCAAGGTGGGCAGATCACCTAAGGTCAGGAGTTCGAGACCAGCCTGATCAAAATGGTGAAACCCCATCTTTAAAAATAAATAAAAATAAATACAATTTAAAAATTAAAAAAATAATAAAAATACAAAAATTAGCAGGGACCTGTAATCCCAGCTACTGAGGAGGCTGAGGCAACAGAATCATTTGAACCTGGGAGGCAGAGGTTGCAGTGAGCTGAAATCAAAACATTGCACTCCAGCCTGCGTAACGGGCGAGACTCCATCTCAAAAAAACAAAAGACAAAAAGCACAGACATTTCACAGAAGAGATGTAAATGGTTAAAACAATCCATAAAGAGATGTCTGACTTCACTTGTCACGGAAGAAATGCAATCAACAAGAAGGTATGTTGAGGCTGGGCATGGTGGCTCACACCTGTAATCTCAGCATTTTGCAGGTCAATCACCTGAGGTCAAGAGTTCGAGACCAGCCTTGTCAACATGGTGAAACCCCATCTCTACTAAAAATACAAAAATCTGTTGGGCATGCTGGCGGATACCTGTAATCCCAGCTACTTGGGAGGCTGAAGCAGGAGAACCGCTTGAACCCAAGAGACGGAGGTTGCAGTGAGCTGAGCTGAGATCACGCCACAGCACTCCAGCCTGGGCAACAAGAGCGAAACACTATCTTAAAAAAAAAAAAAAAAAAAAAAGGCATGTTGAGTTTTTCAGTTTAGCAGAGTGAATGTTTTTTTCTTTGAGACAAGGTCTTGTTCTGTCACCCAGGCTGGAGCCACAGGATATATGAAGACATTATATATATATATATTTTTTTTAGAGACAGAACTTTCGCTCTTGTTGCTCATGCTGGAATGCAATAGCAATCTCAGCTCACTGCAACCTCCACCTCCCGGGTTCAAACAGGTCTCCTGACTCAGCCTCCCTGGCAGCTGGGATTACAGGCATGTGCCACCACGCACAGCTAATTTTGTATTTTAAGTAGAGATGGGGTGTCTCCATGTTGGTCAGAGGGTTCTCCATGTTTGTTAGGCTGGTCTCAAACTCCTGACCTGAGGTGATTTACCTGCTTCGGCCTCCCAAAGTGCTGGGATTACAGGCATGAGCCACCGCGCCAGGAAAAAATATATTTGTAATATTTATATAATATGTAATACAAAAATACCATATAAATTTCTACATGGAATTCTATAAATTTTATATTATATATAAAATGTATGTACTGCTTGCTTAGCTCTGCGAAGTACACTTCTTGGCCTATTCCCGTAGCTCCAACACATTGTCCCAAATCTTCAAGGTCCTTCAATAGTGTTAGAGTCTGGGTGCGGTGGCTCACTCCTGTAATCCCAGCACTATGGGAGGCTGAGGCGATGGATCACAAAGTCATAGGTTTAAGACCACCCTGGCCAACACGGTGAAACCACGTCTCTACTTAAGACACACAAAAAATTAGCCGAGCATGGTGGTGTGCACCTGTAATCCCAGCTACTTGGAGAGCTGAGACAGGAGAATCTCTTGAACCCGGGAGGCGGAGGTTGCAGTGAGCCGAGATCGCATCACCGCTCTCCAGCCTGGGCAACAGAGCAAGACTCCGTCTCGAAAAAAAAAAAAAAATTTTTTTTAAATGTATTTATTAGAGGGCTATATGGAAGTGGCTATTAAACACATGGGCTTTGAAGTTAGAATTCCAAACCATCCGCAAATGTATGCTCTCAGTTAACATCTTTTATCTGTAAGATGGAAATCAAAAGTGTCTATTTGATAACGTCTTGAGGAAATGAAGCAATGCATATAAACTGTTTAGCCCAGACCGTTCTGTAAATACATACTGAAGAATTTATTCTTATTTTGCCTAGTATATAGTATGCCAAAGTACGAGATTACGGTGGGGTTTTCCCCGTCTCTCTGTGTTGCCTAGGCTAGCCTCGAACTGCTCAGCCCAAGAGATCCTCAGTCTCCCTGAGTAGCTGGGACCACCGGCAGGCGCCACCCTGGCTTTGATTAAGGCCATTTTGTTGTTGTTATTCCCCTGCTCCCCACGAGGGGCGCTGTCGCTCCGAAGCTGCCAGGGCGGGAGTCAGGCTAGCGGAAGTCTCTCTAGCCACGGTCACCGCCATCATGGAATACAGGCTCACCTCACCTTGCAGGTGTAGCCGTTTCGTACGGTCGCGTAAGCAGACCCGCTCGCAGCGACAACCATCCCTCGCATTCTTTTCGCTTCCTCTTAAGTAATAAACCGTCTTTCCCTAGGACGAGTCTTAAATTCTTTAGAAGCAATAATGGCGGCGTCTTCCGGCAGCCGACCTCGCCCCGTGACCTCAGAGGTATACTTCCGGGACACGGAAGTGACCCGTTGCTCCGCCCTTTTCCACTCTCTCTTTCCGGTGTGGAGTCCGGAGACAACGTGCAGGTAGGAGGCCCGGACGCGGACAATCGGGGGGCATCCTTCGGCAAGGGGGCCCTGTGGGGCTGGAGACGCGAGCTGGGGTCTTTCCGTGGGAACCGAGTTAGGTGCCGGGCAAGAGACGCGCGGCTGGCCCACTTGGATGCTAGCCAACTCGGGATCGAGTTCGCGCCTGGTTTCGGAAGGCGGCAGTCTTGCTTCAGGGAGGAGCTGGTGAAGTAAGGGTGAGTGCGGGTTCAGCCCTTTAGGGCCTCGGCCCCGCAGTATGACCGCGGCCGCGCTTGAGCGGGACAGATGGAGGCTCCCGCCTCTACCTCGCCGTCTTTTTTCGTGGAGATCGGAGGCCCACGCCTAAACTCCTTTGTTTCCTCGTCTGCAAAGTAGGAATAATAGACCGATCCCGTGGGTTTGTAGTGATCAAAGACGGAAAGCAAGGAAAACTCTCCCTGTGTAGGATGCTTCTAAATCCGGGCGATTCTTTCCGTTGCTGAGTTGGGCATGTTGCAAGTTGGGGGCGCTCAGGGTCCAGCACCGATGTTTGCTGTGCGTTTATATACCGACCCCCTTGCCTTGCCCTGCGTTTATATACCCCCAGTGACCACTCTGCTCATTGCTTTAGGGGATGTTAGGAACGGAGAAACTGCAAATTGGCATTTACTGAATGGCCACCATGCCGAAACATACTCATGCTTACATAGTTATGATCTGATGGAGCCTCTTTGCGCTTCTCCAGGCAAAACTTGGGGCTTCTCTCCTGTGGCGCCTTGCCACAATAATTAACGCACGGTGTCGTGTTCGTTAGTCTGATTTGAAGATCGGAACAGTTAACTTCGTACACCCGAGTTTTAAAGTACTTAGTGTGGTCACACACTAAAGGTCATATAGGGAAGGCACAGGGGAGATCCGGAACACCTGAGACAGACTTTTCTGGGTCTGAGGTAGTTATTTGTGGAGTAGGACATCAAGGCAGGAGGCAGAGTGTGCTGGACTGGGAGTTAGAACACTTCGTATCTAGGTTTGGTTTTGCCACTGTCCTTACTATGACCATAGGCTGAGACACTCACCATCTGCAGGAATACCGATATTAGCTTTTAGTGTCTTCTGAAAATGTTACATTGTCCGGAATACCAGGAGGTTCAGAAGGCTTGGGGCTTTAGATAGGAAGCAGTCTTCTAGCCTTCCACATTCTCATTCATTCTCACCTGGCTTCCTCCTGTCAGTTTCTTCCGCCCTTAGATCCTGTGACAGTACCATTGCACTTAGAAGGCCATATAACAGGTTAGAGTTATTTGATCCGAGAGACAGATAAGATTTCTGGACTGGGTCTTTTCCATGAGCCTGACTTTTGGATGTGTTTTAGTGCCTTTGATATTTGATGCTGGTGAAAGATTTCTTTCTAAATAGTTGTGTGTGTCAGATCAATTGCATTTTTGGATTTTGAAGGGATCAGGTGGAGCATGGGAAAACAGGAGATGAGGCTCGAGGGCTGTGTTGGTACTAAGCTGAGGAATTCATTCAGGAGTCAGGCAAGTCCCCGCCCCATAAAGGGTCTTTGGGATGGTGTTACCAGTACATGGGTAGGTATTGGTCTTGGGTTTCTTCTTTCCTTTTGGGATGTAGTCTTCAGGCATCTGCTGCTAGAACCCTAGGCTTCTATCCTATAGGTGCTGTGAGCTGTGCTTTTGGAGTTTCTGGGGAGAGAATACTTCTCATGGCACTTGGCTATATGACCACAGTTGACACCCCCACCCCCATCCCCACCAAGTGCAAGGAGAAAGAAGTTGTAGTGAGGCCTAGGTGAGAGAATATAGCAGAGTCCTGGATAGAAGGAGACAGGGACATGAAGAAGCAAGACTTAGGGTTTCCTTTCATAGCCAGGGGAGAGGGATTCTGGAAATGTGTTGTCTGTTAACTTTGAGTTTCTTTTCCTTCCATTCAGAAATGGCACCTCGAAAGGGGAAGGAAAAGAAGGAAGAACAGGTCATCAGCCTTGGACCTCAGGTGGCTGAAGGAGAGAATGTATTTGGTGTCTGCCATATCTTTGCATCCTTCAATGACACTTTTGTCCATGTCACTGATCTTTCCGGCAAGTGAGTACCTGGGTGGAGAGGCACAAAACCCAGCTGGCAAAAGGCTGAGGAAAGCAATGACTGGGACGGGCTAGCAATACAAGGGGTTCTTTCTAAAGAAACTGTTTCGTCCAGGAAGGAAAGTGTGCTTGTCCATTTAGCCCACAAATAATTGTGATTCCCAGGGGTTACAAGAGAGGCAACACATTCTTTGTCCTTACAGCGTGATGGTCATTGGCTCCTTGGTTTCTTGGGAGTTCTCTTCTTTCCTTAGTCCCCTTTGTAGGAGCAGCACTGGACTGCAAGTGAGCTCTGGGTGTGGATTTGACTACCATTAGCAAGTTGTGACTGGTGTGAAGTCACTCAGATTCTGAGTTTTGGCTTCCTCATATGTAAAATGAGGACAGTAGTGGCAACCTCATGGAGTAATTGTAAGGATTAAATGCAAAAGTAAATATATAAAATGTTAATACTAAGTTTAGCTAAATTGGGCCTTTCAACCCCACTGGACTGATCTCCATGAGGGCAGAGCCCATGACCGTTGTCTTCCACCATGACTGAGCTGTGGTGCTCTTCACTCATTAGGACATGGTAAGCACTTCTTGTTGAACAAGGAAAAATGACCCTGGGCTTTTGTCTCCAGAGAAACCATCTGCCGTGTGACTGGTGGGATGAAGGTGAAGGCAGACCGAGACGAATCCTCGCCGTATGCTGCTATGTTGGCTGCCCAGGATGTGGCCCAGAGGTGCAAGGAGCTGGGTATCACTGCCCTACACATCAAACTCCGGGCCACAGGAGGAAATAGGTACGAGTGTGTGGGGGAGCTATGGCTGGGTGGTTAAAAACAAAACTGCTGGGCCTGGGCGCTGGAGCACCTGGTTGAGGCTTGGGTTTTTTTGTTGTGACCTTGAACAAGATATTTTAGGCACGTACGTATTTAATACTTGGCTCTTTTGTGCACTCCCCAGCAGCTCAGTGTTGAGCACCCACTCTATACCAGGAGCTGTGTTTTAGGTCCTAGAAGAGAGTGATGGTAAACATAGACATGGTCTCTACCCTCCTTGTAGGGGACCTAGGCTGGTGGGAGAGTCAGACTTTAAACCACAGAGCACCAGGGAGTATCTGTGGTTTTCATTTGTGACAAATGCTAGGAAGCACGAGTAGGGAGTTTGGTGATAAAGTGTAATTTAACTAAACGATGAGTCTGGAGTCAAGGAAGGACAAGAGGAGGGGATTCCAGCTAGAGACAACTGCAAGGAAAGATCTCGAGGTAGGGGTGAACTTGGGTACCTGTGAAGGAAAGAGTGGCATGAGGTGTAATCAGAGAAGGGAAGGGGTGGAGTCCTGTAGAAGATAAGGACATGGGCTTGAGTGCTGGGGGCATGAAAGCTAAAATAGATGACTATTGGGTGGACAGGACAGACAGTGGTCAGAACAGAACAACAAAAATCATAGTGGCACCTCAACCTAAAATATCTACTGTCTGGCTTTTTTGTTGTTGTTGTTGTTGTTTTTTGAGACAGGGTCACACTCTCATAGGCTGGAGTGTAGTGGTGCTATCTCAGCCTATTGCAGTCTCTGCCTATAAGGCTCAAGCAGTTCTTCCACCTCAGCCTCCCGAGTAGCTGGGACTACTAGTAGTAGTGCTACCGCACCTGGCTAAATTGTGTATTTTTGTAGAGACGGGGTTCTGCCATGTTGCCCAGGCTGGTCTTGAACTCCTGAGCTCAAGCAGTCCACCCTGCCTTGGCCTGCCAATGTGCTGGCGTTACAGGTTATCCACCCTGCCCAGCCCTGTCTGACTCTACAGAAAGTTTGCAGACCTCTGAACTGTCAGGGTGTTGGGATCTTAGAAAGGGGATCTTCCACTGGCTTGGCCAACGGCTTTTCTTAACTTAAACCTTCATTTTCTAGGACCAAGACCCCTGGACCTGGAGCCCAGTCGGCCCTCAGAGCCCTTGCCCGCTCGGGTATGAAGATCGGGCGGATTGGTAAGTGACCCCTTTAGCTAACACTTGGATTTATTGTGAAGTTCTGGCCCCAGAAAGCTCATGTGCCTAGTGGAAGGAAACACAGTGGCTGGTCTGGTCACTTTTGTCAGTTAAGTTTGTTAAGGGAGCCTGCAAGAGGCACCTCATGACTTAAAGTCTTCGTAAATATCTGTGTCACCTTGATGTGAAAGTCCTGTTTCATTTGTGAATCTCTGCCCTACACTGCCTGGTGCAGGAGAAACTTGGTTCTTGAGGGCATTGCTATTAGCATTTTGTGTGTGCCATCTCCTGCGTTGTAGGGTGTTCAGCATTTTTGGTTTCTGCCTATTAAATATCAGTAGGGGATGCCAGTCCTATAACAACCAAAAATGAAGTGGGGGGTACCAGCTTTCATTATTAGTACTCTCACGCTTGTGATTTCCTGGCTCCTTACAGCCCCCGGGAAGGAGACATTAGTTCTTCCCTGCACGTTGTTTCTGTGCAGTTAGTAGCAACGTACACTGACATCTTTGGCCAAAGTTCCTACTGTGTCCTCCTCGAAAGATTTTTTTTTTCTTAAGATAGGGTCTTGCTCTGTTGTATGGGCTGGAGTTCAGTGGCACAATCTCAGCTCACTGTAATTCACCTCCTGGGTGGATCTGTCCAAGGGATCTTCCCACCTCAACCTCTTAAGTAGCTGGGACTACAGGTGTGTGCCACCATGCCTGACTTTTCTTTTTTTTAAGAGGGGGGTTTTGCCATGTGGCTCAGGCTGATCTCGAACTCCTGGCCTCAGGCAATCCACTGGCCTGAGCCTCTGAATCCCAAAGTGCTGGGGTTACAGGCATGAGCCACCACGCCCAGCCTTGAAAGATTTTTTTTTCAGACTCTTTTCAGTCTCCTTTTACTTAATGAAAAGGAGACATTTTTCTCTAGAGAAGATGGTGGCTAAAGAAAACCTGGATTTGTCCTGTGCCTCTGACATCTTGCATAACTCTCAGCCTGTTTCCCCTTCTGGAAAGTGAGTTAAGACCATGTCAGGAAATTCGAGGAATTGGCAGATGAGGCCGCTCCACCTTCACATCCATCTGTTACATACTGGGGGGTCATTTTGGGAGCAGCAGGATCTGTTGCTGACTGGTTAGGCCACTGGTCTCTAGGGAGGCCTCGGGGCCCTTCCCATCCAGCTGCAGGCAATGATGAGGCTTTCTCTTCCTCCCCACAGAGGACGTCACCCCCATCCCCTCTGACAGCACCCGCAGGAAGGGGGGTCGCCGTGGTCGCCGTCTGTGAACAAGACTCCTCAAAATGTTTTCTGTTAATAAATTGCCTTCATGTAAACTGTTTCAACTCTAGTCTTTTCTCCATCAGGGGCTGCTCAGACATTTGATTTCTTCTCCTATTTGGCTTCTTGGGAGAAGGAGCCTGAGGAGAGCTGAGATCCTGGTGCTGCATTTGAGGTCTTTTCCACACTACTTGTGGCATTAAAATGCCTTGGTCATCTAAAGCAAACCAAGGCGTTGGAGACCTCGTTTTCAGTGGAGGTGCTGGTTCTAAAAATGGACCAATTCTTAAAGAACCAGAGTGGGAACTGTTGATCCAAGTGTAGCCTGAGCCGAAGAGGAGCCTTCCAGACCCATGCCATATATAAACACACGTGGGTGTGCATTCTCCCCCCACACCTTCTGTGCAAAGCTAGGAGCTCACTCTACTGAGTCTTGCTTTTTTTCACTTGGCAGATCTTGGAGATCGTTCCACATCAGTACATAAAGTACATAAAGATTGTCACCCCACAAATACACACCAAGTCCTATTTTCATCAGCAGTAAAAAAGATAAAAGTTCTTGCTTTCCGGAAGCTTGCATGCGGCTCCGAGGACCCAACGACACCAGATGGTACTGAATGTTTTACAAGAGATTACCACAAGACCTTGTGATGGTGCCTGCCATGGTTAGGACAGGCTGGTGGCTGGGTAGGATTAGTGAGGCCCAGCAGAGATGAGAGGATGCTGCATGTCATGGGCTGGAGAGGTGAGAGCATTGAGGTAGTCAGTGCTACCAGCAAGAGTGGAAAGTTTGTTGAGTTGCTGCTGTTGAGAGCAAGGCTTTGATGGCATGTTCTAGACAGGGAATACGAAAATAAATAGGTCCTGAGACAAGGGGTTACTGGGATGAGGCAGCATTGGTTACATGCCAGACCTTGCTAGGCATTTTAATCTCATTGAATCTTAATCTGATAAAAAAGATAACACTATGCCCATCGTAGAACTAAGACAACAGCATGAGAAGTCACTTGGTAAAGGTCACAGCTTATAATAAGGACAATAGTTATGACTCAAGCTGCACACATTTTACATAACAGCTTTATTGAGATGATTTATATACAATTCACCTATAAAATGGTTTGGTTTTGTTTTGAGTCAGTTTCGCTTTTGTTGCAAGATCCGTATCGGCTCACCACAACCTCTGCCTTCTGGGTTCAAGCAGTGTTCCTGCCTCAGCCTCCCAAGTAGCTGGGCTTACAGGCATGTGCCACCTACCTTGCCTGGTTAATTTTTTTTTTTTTTTGTAGAGACAGGGTTTCATCATGTCCAGACTGGTTTTGAACTCCTGATCTCAGGTGATCCACCTGTCTCAGCCTCCCAGAGTGCTGGGATTACAGGCGTGATCCCCTGTGCCTGGCCCTAATTTTGTATTTTTAGTAGAGATGGGATTTCTCCATGTTGGTCAGGCTGGTCCTGAACTCTCTACCTCAGGTGATCCACCCAACTAAGCCTCCCAAAGTGCTGGGATTACAGGTGTGAGCCACTGTGCCCGGCCTGATTTCTAGTGCTATATATTATGAAAATCACAATGAGCTTTAGGGCATTTCATAACCTGTCTCCCTATCCCTATACACACCAAAACAAACCCATTAGCAATTGCTCCTTCCCCTGTCTTAAACAATCAATAATCCATCTATGAATTTGTCTATGGGGATTTCATATATGTCTGTTGATCCTATGCTTCAGTCAGTACAGCATGTTACCATATTGAATACTGGAGTCACTTACAACAGTGGTATCTGTATCCTAACTCAGAAAAGGCAGGCCAGGCATGGTGGCTTATGCCTGTAATCCCAGCACTTTGGGAGGCTAAGGTGGGTGGATCATCTGAGGTCAGGAGTTAGAGACCAGCCTGACCAACATGGAGAAACCCGTCTCTACTAAAAATACAAAAAAGTAGCTGAGTGTGGTGGCACGTGCCTGTATTCCCAGCTACTCAAGAGGCAGGAGAATCGCTTGAACCTGGGAGGCAGAGGTTACAGTGAGTCAAATCACGCCATTGCACTCCAGCCTGGGTGACAGAGTGAGACTTCATCTCAAAAAAAAAAAAAAAGTTTTAAAAATAAAGTGTATGATTAAGCCAAAAGCATAAGATAAATGAGTCTGTGCCGATACTGATAATTTTAATAAAAATCTTCCATGCCCAGCTACATTTTGTAGAGACGGGGTTTCAACACGTTGGTCAGGCTGGTCTCGAACTCTTGACCTCGTGATCTACCCGCCTTGGCCTCTCAAAGTGCTGGGATTACAGGCGTGAGCCACCACACCAGGCTGAAGTTACAAATCTTATAAAAAATATTCTAAAGCCGGTGAGGTAGCTGTAATCCTAGCACTTTGGGAGGCTGAGGTGGGCGGGTCACCCAAGATCGGGAGTTCAAGACCAGCCTGACCAACGTGGTGAAACCCTGTCTTGAAAAAAAAATTCTAAATAATATAAGTAGATACTCCTGTCTTCAGTAAGTGGAACTCCCCACCCCGTAGAGTGTAGGTTGAACTTAATGATTTGCTTGCCAGAGAACAGAATATGGAGGAGAGAAATAGTAACTTTACTGTGAAGAAGCCTGGCATATGCTAACTTAACCAAACTGAGGTTGGTATCACTTGTGAATCACATTGATACATACTTTGGTTTGACATGATAAGAAGAGCAGTTCACCTCTGTGATATTCTCCTAGAAACCAATAACCAAGTTAGAGGACATCTACAAAATAACAGTACTCCTTATTTTTTTGTTTTGTTTTTGAGACAGAGTCTTGCTCTGTCACCCAGGCTCAAGTGCAGTGGCATGATCTCAGCTCACTGCAACCTCTGCCTCCCGGGTTCAAGTGATTCTCCTGCCTCAGCCTCCCGGGTAGCTGAGACTACAGGCAAGCACCACCACACCCGGCTACTTTTTGTATTTTTAGTAGAGATGGGGGTTTTACCATATTGGCCAGGCTGGTCTCGAACTCCGGACCTGGTGATCTACCTACCTTGGCCTCCCAAAGTGCTGGGATTACAGGGGTGAGCCACTGCCCCTGACTCCTTAAATTGTTAAGTCATGAAAGTCAGGATTTTTGGCTCTCTGGAATCCCGCCCCCATATAGTGGGAGCTCTTAATTAAAAAAAAAAATCATGAAAGTCAAGGACAGGAGATTAAGGAGGAGTGAAAACTAAATGCATTGCGGTATGTGAATTGGATTCTGGAACCAGAATAGGATATTAGCATAAAAACTAGTGAAATAGGATAAAGGCTGGGCACAGTGACTCACGCCTATAATCCCAGCACTTTGGGAGGCCGAGGCAGGAGGATGGATTGAACCCAGGAGTTTGAGATCAGCCTAGGCAACAGGAGACCCCATCTACAAAAAATAAAAAATTAGCTGGGCACGGTGGCACATGTCTGTAGTGTCAGCTACTCAGGAGGCTTAGGTAGGAGAATTGCTTGAGCCTGGGAAGTGGAGGCTGCAGGGAGCCATGACTGCATCACTACATTCAGCCTGGGCCACAGGGCAAGACCCTGTTTCAACAAACTAACTAAATAAATAATAAATTAAAAAGTAATACAAATAAAGTCTGGAGTTCAGCTAATAGTAATGTACCAGTGGTTTCCTACTTTTGACAAATATATCATTGCCATGTAAGATGGTAACAGGTGGGCTGGGTGTGGTGGCTTACGCCTATAATCCCAGCACTTTGGGAGGCCAAGGTGGGCAGATCACTTGAGGTCAGGAGTTTGAGACCAGCCTGGCCAACATAGCGAAACCTGGTTTCTACTAAAAATTAAAAAAAAAGCAAAAACAAAAAACTAGCCATGTGTGAGGTCACGTTCCTGTAGTCCTAGCTACTTGGGAGGCTGAGGCAGAAGAATCGCCTGAACTTGGGAGGCAGAGGTTGCAGTGAGCTGAGATTGTGCCACTGCAGTCCAGCCTGGGCGACAGAGTAAGACTGTCTAAAACAAAGAAAAAAAGATGATAACAGGTGAAACTGGGTGAGTGGCACACAGAAACTCTATCTTTGCAACTTTTTGGTAAACTTAAAATTATGCCAAAGTCAAATTATTAGGGAAAAAGATGAGGGGTGCTTTTGTACTGTCAGTCTGGTTTCTAAGGCAGGATGTGGTGCACAGACCGTCAGGAGGTAGACACACCTGGATGAAAATCCTCTTCCACAGCTTCCGACCATTCAACCTTAGGCAAAGTACTTAACCTCTCAGCCATTTAGTGGTAACTCCTGTGATGACGGCTGCCTCAAATGCAATCACACAAGATCAAATGTTTAGCGCAGTGCCTGGCACTGAAGAAGCTGCTGCTATTCTTACATCGATGCAGCTCTTGTGCCAAGCAGCATAAAGGACAGCTGGCTAGAATCATGCTGGAAAAATGTTGCCAGTTGCTGGAGCATTCTTTTTATTTCCTGTGGTGAGACTGCAACTTGTCCTGCTCTTTCCTGGTAACCAGGGATGCAATCAGCCGGTTTTTGAAAGCAGCCCCTTTCGGGGGTTTTGCCTGAAAGGAGAGCCAAGTGGTGGTGGGAACGTAGCAGCCTATTGGCTGCGGAGGTAGCTGGGCTGCTGCCCACCTGAGACTGCAGACCGAAGCAGAGGCGCCTGAAGCTGTGACTGCAGCCCCAACCAGGCCTCTAGAGATAGTTCCTGCCCCTGTCCCCTGCTCCCCTCCTGGCTGCCTTCTCACCATGGTTTCCTTCTTAGCATTTCCTAGTCTTCC
The DNA here is from genome assembly GCF_049354715.1 of Callithrix jacchus. Taxonomy (NCBI): domain Eukaryota; kingdom Metazoa; phylum Chordata; class Mammalia; order Primates; family Cebidae; genus Callithrix; species Callithrix jacchus. The sequence goes on along the minus strand of NC_133503.1, from coordinate 49,157,473 downwards.
CTCTGGCCCCCACCTATCTCTAGACCACATTGCAACATGCCATCTAAAACTAACTGGATTCTGTCACTCCCCTGCAGGTTTTTTTTTTTTCCCCCTACCCAGGCTGGAGTGCAGCGGTGTGATCTTGGCTCACCGCAACCTCAGCCTCTTGAGTTGTGATTCTCCTGCCTCAGCCTCCTGAGTATCTGGGATTACAGGCGCCCACCACCACATCCAGCTAATCTTTGTAGTTTTTAGTAGCGTTTCACCATGTAAGTTTCACCATATTGGCCAGGCAGGTCTCAAACTCCTGACCTCAGGTGATCCGCGCCACCTCTGTCTCCCACAGTGTTGTGAGCCACCACACCTGGCCCTTCCCTGCTGTTTTATCACTGCTCTCCCTGTTGTCTCTCTCTCTTTTTTTTTTTGAGATAGACTTTTGGTCTTGTTGCCCAGGCTGGAGTACATTGGTGCAATCATGGCTCACTGCAACCTCCACCTCCTGGGTTCAAGTGATTCTCCTGCCTCAGTCTCCCAAGTAGCTGGACTTACAGGCACCTGCTACCACGCCCAGCTAATTTTTGTATTTTTAGTAGAGACGGGGTTTCACCATGTTGGCCAGGCTGGTCTCGAATTCCTGACCTCAGATGATCCACCCATCTCAGCCTCTCAAAGTGCTGGGATTACAGGCATGAGCCACCATGCCTGGCCCCTGTTGTCTTTAGACTAGGACCCAATCTCCTCAGTGAATCTCCTGTGTTTTAGCTGGCCCTACCCCACCCTTCACCCTCCTCTCACTCTGCCCAAGCCTAGCCTGGTTCCCTCAGTTTTCCCCTCACCCATGCCTTCTCGTGCTTTCAGCCTCTCTCCTCTGTTTTTCCTCCCAGCTTGGCTCATGGCGCATCTACTCTCCCCAACTTGGCCTCACTATCATCCACTTACCTGGTAGAATCTGTTTTGTTTTGTTTTGTTTTTAGACTGGGTCTCACTCTGTTGCCCAGGCTAGAGTGCAGTGGCGCAATCATGGCTTATTACAGCCTTGACCTCCCTGGTTCAAGTGATCCCCCTCCACCTCAGCCTCCTGAGGAGCTGGGGCTACAGGTGTGTGCCACCACATCCAGCTATTTTTAATTTTTTTGTAGTGATTGGGTCTCCCTATGTTGCCGAGGCTGGTCTCAAACTCTAGGGCTTAAGTGACCCTCCTGCCTTGGCCTCCCAAAGTGCTGGGATTATAGACATGAGCTACCACATCTGACCTGGAATCAGCTTTTCATCACTCTTTCAAAGGTATCTTCCTGGAGGCTGGGCACGATGGCTCACACCTGTAATTCCAGCACTTTGGGAGGCTGAGGCAGGCGGATCACCGGACGTCAGGAGTTCAAGATGAAAAGTATCTTCCTGGATGCTCTCAAGGAACCTCTCCACTGAATTCTCATAGCACCTGTTCAAGTGATTCCCCTCCACCTCAGCCTCCTGAGTAGCTGGGGCTACAGGTGTTTAGTAATTCCTTTGTGGTCACCCTCTATCATAAGAGCGTATGCCCCCAAAAACCTGTGAGTCCCGATGGGGAAGGGAGTATGTCTAGTTCAGTGTCTGCCACATCAGCATCCAGCCTAATCTGCACAAAGCAGTAGCTGGAAAAAGATTTGTTGGATGAATCATTAAAAGAATGAATGAACAGACTTCCACCTACCATATTTCAGCCAACTAAACACGATCGGCCCTCCACATCATGGGCTCTGCATCTGTAGATTCAAACAACTACAGATCAAAAATATTTGGAAAAAAAGCCAAACCAAGAAAAAACTACAATAAAAAAAATAATATAAATAGCCATGCATGGTGGCTCATGCTTGTAATCCCAGCACTTTGGGAGGCTGAGGCGGGCGGATCACCTGAGGTCAGGAGTTCAAGACCAGCCTGATCTACATGGAGAAACCCCATCTCTAAAAATACAAAATTCACCTGGCGTGGTGGCAGGCACCTGTAATCCCAGCTACTTGGGAAGCTGAGGCAGGAGAATCACTTTAACCCGGGAGGTTGCGGTGAGCCAAGATTGTGATAATTGCACTCCAACCTGAAAACAAGAACGAAACTCCATCTCAAAAAAAAAAAAAAGACACATATATTATATATATATATTATATTTTATATTATATATATATTATATATAAATGAACTAGTGTAGTGACTATGTACAAGGCATATACATTGTTTTAGTTATTGTAAGTAATCTAGAAATGATTTGAGCCAGGTATATTGGCTCACGCCTGTAATGCCAGCACTTTGGGAGGCTGAGGAGGGTGGATCACTTAAGTCAGGAGTTCAAGACCAGTCTGGCCAATATGGCAAAACCCTATCACTACTAAAAACACAAAAATTATCTGGGTGTGGTGGTGGGCACCTGTAGTCACAGCTACTCAGGAGGCTGAGGCAGGAGACTTGCTTGAACCTGGGAGGCAGAGGCTGCAGCGAGCCAAGATTGCACCACTGCACTCTAGCCTGGGCAACAGAGTGAGACTTTGTCTGGCAAAAAAAAATGAAGTATGTGGGAAGAGGTGCAGAGGTTATGTGAAAATACTGTGCCCTTTTATATCACAGACTTGAGCATCCTTGGATTTTTGTATTTTCAAGGGTCCTGAAGGAATGACTGAAGTTTGAAGTTTTCTAGATCCTAGACATTCATTCCAAGGCGCCAAAGAAGTAAAGGAAATGTCCAAGGACTTAAAAAATGAGAACGTTTAGTACTTTGGGAGGCCAATGTGAATGGATCACTTGAGCCCAGGAGTTTGAGACAAGCCTGGGAAACATGGTGAAACTCCATCTCTTGGAGGGGAAAACCTCCCTACCCACTACCACACACACATAAATTAGCTAGACATGGTGCACACCTGTAGTCCCACCTACTTGGAAGGCTGAGGTTGGAGGACTACTTTAAAAATGAGGAAAAAACAGACATCAAAATGAAATAGGTGAGAGAATGCAAAGCTGCAGGCGAAGATGGGGAACCCCTGAGAGTAGCTGGAAGGTTAGACCTAGGCTCTATCTCTCCCCCATCCCCAACCCCAAAGTGAGGGAGCTGAACTTGACATTCACATTAAGCCTTAAATACTCTGATTTCTGGACTAACGTGAGCCCAGGTAGGAGTGTCCTTGAGCTCTTGGCAGAAGTAAAAGCACTTCCTCTCTGAGGAAAGCCCTTCACAACGAAAGCCCTCCAGTTTCCCACACATTAGGTAAAACCGAATAGGGGCCCATTCCCTTCCCTCTCAGAGCTCACAGAAAAAAATCAACACATATGCAAATAAAGCACCAGAATGACAGGCAGTGAAACAACAGATTTAGATACCCAAAAGACTTCTGATGATGTTAGAATTAGAATATAACTATGTACGAAATGTTGAAAGAAAGAAACAATGGAACAAAAAAAGAGTGGGCAAAACCTATTAAAAAAACCAATCAGGTATATTCAAAACGGAACCAGAGAAAACTCTCAGAAAGAAAAATACCTATGATCATTGAAATGAAGTGCTTAGTGGATAAATTAAATGGCAGATTACAGCCAGCTGCAAGAAGAGTTACTGCACTGCAAAATAAATCTGAAGAAATTACAAAGCGGAGAAGATTCCAAGAGGATTTGGAACTGAAGACAATTCTGCCTGAGGGAGCAGCGGCCTTGCCAGCCCTTCTGGTGCCCAGTGAGCCTCTATTCTCTTGGGTGACTTTGTCGTGGCCCCTGTTGTCCAGAGAGGGCGCCAGCCAGGCCATCCTCAATCTCTTGGTGCAGGATCAGGAAAACCTTTCCCAAGATGTGACTGCCAGGGAGTGTTATTTACCTTAAATCGATCAAAAAGAAAACCTCTAAGGGATTTCAAATAGGTGAAGTTCTGCCTCAGGGAAGACGCAGCAGTATTGTTATGTGTAGTCCTAAAACGGCAGACTTTGGCCAGGGAGGGAGTTGTAGAGACAGACTCTACGTCAAATAAAGAGAGGTTTTCTTTCTTTCTTTCCTCCTTTTTTAATTTTAATTTTTAGCTTTGAAGACATGGTCTCCACCGAGACTAGAGTGCAGTGGTATGATCGTAGCTCACGGCAGCCTCAACCTCCCAGGTTCAAGCAATCCTCATACCTCAGCCTCCTCAGTAGCTGGGACTACAGGGGTGCACCACCATGTCCAACTAATTTTTTTCCCCACTTTCTGTAGAGATAGGGTCTCACAATGTTGCCCAGGCTGGTCTCAAACTCCTGGGCTGAAGCAATCATCCCACCTTGGCTTCCCAAAGTACTGGGATTCCAGGTGTGAGCCACCATCCCTGGCCTAAAGAGGAATTTTCTATTTTTATTTATTTATTTATTTTTGTATTTTTAATAGAGACAGGGTTTCACCATGTTGGTCAGGCTGGTCTGGAACTCCTGACCTCCCTCCTTGGCCTCCCAAAGTGCTGAGATTACAGGCATGAGCCACCACCCCGGCTTTATTTATTTATTTATTTATTTATTTGAGACAGAGTCTCCCTCTGTCGCCCAGGCTGAAGTGGAATGTCTCAGTCTCAGCTCACTACAACGTATGCCTCCTGGGTTCAAGCAATTCTCCTGCATCAGCCTCTTGAGTAGCTGGGATTACAGGCACCCGCCACCACGCCTGGCTAATTTTTATATTTTTAGTAGATATGAGGTTTCACCATACTGGCCAGGCTGGTTTCAAACTCCTGACCTCAGGTGATCCACCCACATTGGCCTCACAAAGTGCTGGGATTACAGATATGAGCCACTGCGCCTGGCCTAAAGAGGAGTTTTGTAAAAGAGCTGCTCAAAGAGGAATTTAAACTGCTTCATGAGTTAGTGATCTCTCTATCACTGGAGGCATACAAGTGTAAAAGATTCCAAAGGCTAATTATATCACAAACACATAAAAGAGAAAGGTGCAGCCAGTGACATTCAAATGCTCCCAAACCAAACATACCATCTCTCTTCTCCCCTACTGAAAACAACAACAAAACCCACTAAAATTAGCTCACGCCTGTAATCTTAGCACTTTGGGAGGCCGAGGCAGCTGGATCACTTGAGGTCAGGAGTTTGAGACCAGCCTGGCCAACATGGTGAAACCCTGTGTCTCTTAAAAATACAAAAATTAGCCAGGTGTGGTGGAGGCTGCCTGTGATCCCAGTTACTTGGGAGGCCGAGGCAGGAGAATCACTTGAACTGGGAGGCAGAGGTTGCAGTGAGCCGAGATCATACCACTGCACTTCCAGCTCTGAGCCACAGATTGAGACTCTGTCTAAAAAGAAAGAAAGAAAGAAAAAAGCACCAAAGAAATACAACACAAGTCACAAAAGTGAGCCACAATGTAATTTCAAATTTTCTAGTAGCCATATTAATGAAGTACCAAAAAGTGATATTAATTTTAACAATATATTTCATTTAAACTAATATGTCCAAAATATTTTCATTTCAACATATAATCAATATAAAAATTACTACTGCCGGTGCAGTGGCTCACGCCTGTAATCCCAGCACTTTAGGAGGCTGAGGCGGGTGGATCACCTAAGGTCGGGAGTTCGAGAGCAGCCTGGCCTACATGAGAAAACCCTGTCTCTACTAAAAATACAAAATTAGCCAGGCATGGTGGCACACGCCTGTAATCCCAGCTACTCAGGAGGGTGAGGCAGGAGAATCACTTGAACCCAGGAGGCGGAGGTTGCAGTGAGCCAAGATTGTGCCATTGTATTCCAGCCTGGGCAACAAGAGCAAAACTCCATCTCAAAAAAAAAAAAAAATTAATACTAAGATGTTTTACTTTTTTTTTTGTGATAAGTCTGAGATCCATTGTCCATTTACACTTATAGCACACTTCCATTTGGACTCACCACATTTCAAGGGCTCAACCACCATGTGGCAGAGATAATTGTTTCCCAGTATGCTTTCTCTTCATCTTCTATTGGAAATAGGAGTCTCAATTTTTAGCTGCATGTATGGCTGATCAGAATAAAAACTACATTTTTATGGAGGATGGTCTGAGCAATATTAAAATAGAAAAAAAAGAAACATCGAATTAAGAGAAATGAGGAATCAAGACTACAGTTTCCAGCATCCCCAGGCAGCTAAGTGTGACTCATACAATTAAGTTGTGGCCAGTGAGACGTCAGCAGAGTCCTGTATGCAGTCTACAGGAAGAGTCTTGAAGAGGAGAAGGTATGACCTTCTTCTCTTTCCTCTAGACATTCACTTTCAGATCTCTGATGGAACCTGTCACCTTTTCAGACAAACTTTCCTGACATCACAGATCCATTAGCATCCCTCAACTCTGCCCATCATTCTCTAGCTATTTATCTGTTTAGGCTGCCAAATGAGTAGACCTTAGCTCGACTTGGTATGTACGTCTATATCACCAAGTCGGTGGTTCTCAAACAGAAGTACGCATCAGATTCAGACCGCTGGGTTCCCACCCCGAGTTTCTGATTCAGTAGATCTGGGGTGGAGGCCTGAAGGTTTTCCTTCCCTTCCTTCTCTTCTTTCCCCTCTTTCCCTTCCTGCCTCCCTTCTTTCTTTCTTTCTTTTTTTTTTTTTTTTTAGGATGGAGCAATCCTTTATTTTTCTCTGGGAGAACAGAGAACAGGAAATCAGCCTCCAGACATCAGCAGCTGCTCTGCTCAGGGCTGAGGCTCCCCCTTGCCCACATGATGAGGTGGAGGGGTGTACTTCCCTTCCTTTATCAGTTCATCCCGCTGCTTCCTGATGGTACTCACATGTCTCATCATTTTCTGCCGAAGTAGACACTCTATCTATGAAATCATCATATTCTATCTTGCACTCTTTCTCTGCCCTGATACGACCGATTCCATGTGCACATTCTATCCATTCTTTTTCAAAAGCATGGCATCAAGCAGGAATCTTGCAGGGCTGTTCAGCACTTTGGATTGTCAACCATGGATCTATGTTAAGGCCAAACTTTTTCTGCACGGTCAAGAAAGGCATGGCAATCTGATGCTCGTGCCCTCGTCTATTCTCTGGCCTGCACTTCAGGACGACTCTCTTTTTCTTTATTTAGAGATGGGGTCTTGCTATGTTGCCCTCGATGGTCTTGAACTCCAGGGCTCGATTGATCCACCACCTCAGCCTCCAAAATGCTGGGATTACAGGCATGAGCCATAGAACCTGGTCTGAAGATTTGTATTTCTAAGTTCCCAAGCAGTGCTGATGTTGATGGTCCAGAGACCACATTTTGAGAATCACTGGGTTTGGTGACCACTGGACTTTTCTGCTCAGGTCACTGCTGACCCAGAACCCGAGACAATGCGCACCTGGTATCCTATAAATATTTATGACTCAGATGACAAGTATTACCTCATTCAGTTGCTTTGAGGTACTATTATTATCTACATTCCACATGTGGGGAAACAGGGTCAGAGAAGAAAGGGGCAGAGCAGGGATTTAAACATACATATGTTTATCTATAGCCATAGACTGTGCCCTTAATTGCCACACTGTTTCACTTCTAGCAGGCTGGAGCTCAGCTGAATCAGGTTAGCAAGAAAGGTGAGGAGGAGGAAGACCTGCCCTGTCCTAGCATCTCTGCAGATGTCTGGAAAGTATATGGTAGCAGAGTCCTGCCCCTGAAGGGAGCCCTGTTGCCATGGGAGCCTGAATCAGTCATATATAGGTGGCCACCAGGTGGCAGCATTGTTCTGACAGGAAGCTGCCTGCTGCCTTGGTGGTGTGGTTCTGATCTGGGTTCAGCCATCCCTGGTTTGGTGGCCCTTAGCATATCCCATTTCTTCTGTGCCTGGTTTCCTCATCTTTACAAAAAGATGCATCTCTGTCATCTCCAAAGAGCCCTTGCAGCTCAGATACCATGTAAAAGAGATAGGTGCAGCCAGTGAAATTCAAATGCTCCCAAACCAAACCATATCTCTTCTCCCCTGCTGAAAGCAACACCCACTAGAATTAGCACCAAAGAAATACAGTGCAAGCCATGAAAGTGAGCCACATATGTAATTTCACATTTTCTAGTAGCCATATTAATAAAGTATCAAAAGTGACATTATTATTATTATTACTTTTTGAGACGGAGTTTCACTCTTGCCCAGGCTGGAATGCAATGGCGCGATCTCGGCTCACCGCAACCTCCATCTCCTGGGTTTAAGTGATTCTCCTGCCTCAGCCTCCCGATTAGCTAGGATTATAGGTATGCGCCACCATGCCCGGCTAATTTTGTATTTTTAGTAGAGACAGGGTTTCTCCATGTTGGTCAGGCTGGTCTCAAACTCCCGACCTCTGGTGATCCACATGCCTTGGCCTCCCAAAGTGCTGTGATTACAGGTGTGAGCCACCATGCCCGGTGGCAAGATTATTATTAGTCCTGTTTTGCAGATGAGGAAACTGAGGCTTACTTAGGGAGACTAAGTGCCTCAGCCAAGATCATATGGCAAGTAAGTGGAAGAGTCTGGATTTAAACTTAGCTCAGTCTGGCTCCATCCAGGCCCTTCATCATGACATCATCCTGCCCTGAGGGCAGATACTTAGGGTATGCAGTCAGAGGGGCCCACTCACAGGGATTCCAAACACAAGGATTGCAAAATCCCGGGAGCAAACAAGCAGGCCTATTAGGGCAGGAGGTGAGGCCTTGAAGCTACATTCTCCCACCCCCCACAGTTGTGTGTCTGGTAAAATTGAGCTTGCCTGGCAAACAACCAGTGACTCTGACAAAAAAGAAACCATGATCTTGGGGAAATTATGTTTGCATGATGAAAAATGAAACTTGCAAAAAGAAAACCTGGCATCAAGTGGCTAGGTGCAGTGGCTCACGCCTGTGATCCTGGCACTTTGGGAGGCCAAGGCAGGCAGATCACTTGAGGTCAGGAGTTCAAGACCAGCCTGGCCAACATGGCAAAACCCTGTCTCTATTAAAAATACAAAAATAAAAAAAAATACAAAAAGAAAAAAAAATTAGCTGGGTGTGGTGGTGGGTGCCTGTAATCCTAGCTACTAGGGAGGCTGAAGCAGAAGAATTGCTTAAACCTGAGAGGTGAAGGTTGTAGTGAGTCAAGATGGTGCCACTTCATTCCAGCTGGGGTGACAGAGGGAGACTCTGTCTCAAAAAAAAAAAGAAAGAAAATCTGGCATCAGGAGAAAATTAAAATTGAGAAATGGACCAGGCACAGTGGCTCATGCCTGTAGTCCCAACACTTAGAAAGGCCGAGATAGGCAGATCACGTGAGCTCAGGAGTTTGAGACCAGCCACGGGGAGACTCTGTCTCTACAAAAATACAAAATTACCCAGGTGTCATGGTGTGTACCTGTGGTCCCAACTACTCAAGAGGCTGAGGTGGGAGGATCGCTTGAGCCCAGGAGGCAGAGGTTGCAGTGAGCCAAGATGGAATCACTGCACTCTAGCCTGGGAGATGGAGCAAGACTCTGTCTCAAAAATGAAAAAAAAAAGAGAAACGCAGAACAGGAATAACCTCAGGTGAGTGTGAAAGAGGGTAGAATTCCAAGGGACAGGGCTAGACCTACAGTATGGAGGTTACAGGGAAGCAGGTTGTGGTGCACCTTTAGGGAAAATAGCACTAACTATACCGATGATGTTTTATAGCTGAAACTTTTTAAGCCCTTATCAAGCAACTTAAATGTAGCAGCTTCTTGGTCGGGCGCATGGCTCACGCCTGTAATCCCAGCACTTTGGGAGGCTGAGGTGGGCGGATCATGAGGTCAGGAGATGGAAACCATCCTGGCCATGGTGAAATCCTGTCTCTACTAAAATACAAAAAAAAAAAATTAGCCAGGCGCGGTGGTATGTGCCTGTAGTCCCAGCTACTTAGGAGGCTGAGGCAGGGAAATTGCTTGAATCTGGGAGACAGAAGTTGCAGTGAGCCACGATCGTGCCACTGCACTCCAGCCTGGCAAAAAGAGCAAGACTGTCTCAAAAAAAACCCCCAAAAAAGTAGCAGCTTAATTTTCGTACTCACAGTAGGAAGTAGCATGCAAGTAGATCATCAGAGATGTGAGGAAGCAGGTACCGCTATTATTACCTTTTTTGGTTTTTTTTTTAGAAACAGGACTTGCTCTGTTGCCCAGCCTGGAATGCGGTGATGCGATCATGGCTCACTGCAACCTCAAACTCCTGGGTTCAAGTGATCCTCCTGCCTTACTTAGCTTTCAAAGTAGCTAGAACTACAGGCACACACCACCATGCCTGGCTAATTAAATAATTTTATTTTTATTTTTATTTGTTATTATTTTTTGAGACAGAGGCTTGTTCTGTCACCCAGGCTGGAGTGCAATGGAGTGATCTAGGCTTACTGCAACCTCCACTTCCTGGGTTCAAGCGATTCTCTTGCCTCAGCCTCCTGAGTAGCTGGGACTATAGGCGTGTGCTACCATGCCCGGCTAATTTTTTGTACTTTTAGTAGAGACGGGGTTTCACCATGTTCTAGGATGGTCTTGATCTCCTGACCTCGTTATCTGCCTGCCTCGGCTTCCCAAAGTGCTGGGATTATAGGTGTGAGACATCGAGCCCAGCTATTTTTTTTTTTTAAGAGAGGAAGTCACCCTATGTTGCCACCCTATGAACTCCTGGACTCAAGACAATCCTCCTTCCCTGGCCTCCCAAATTACTGGGATTACAGGGATGAACCACCGTGCCAAGCTGTCATTACCATTTTACAGATGAGGAAACTGAGGCGTAGGGTGCTAGTCGGCAGCAGAATTGAGATACAGCAAAGCTACTTGGATCAGAGTCTATGCTCTAAGTTGTCATGCAAGCCTACTGCTAGAATGGGTTACTCATGGAGCTGGTGAGCTTTCTGTCTCTGGAGGCATGTAAGTAGACCATCAGGCATGTGAGGAAGTGCTCAAAAACATCATTTCTGGGTAGGACAGAAGCCTGGAGGACCGATATTAAGTTTGTCTCGAAAGTACTAGAGGTAGGAATTGTTCATGTGAAACTGACCGGGATGGAATCCCATCTGCCTGCCTAATCCATACCCTTGGGAACAGGGGTTGCAGGTGACCTGACCCTCACTAAGACTGCTCAAAGTGAGTAAGAGGTCTGCAGGAAGCAGCGTGACATGGGGACTGAGAAGACGTGGTCTGGAGACAGTTCAGACATGGCTTCCAATCCTGGCTTCGCCACTTACTAGCACTCAGCTGGTGCTTATGCAGCTCATTTAATCCCCTGAAACTCACAGGGCTTGTTGTGACAATAAAATGAGAAGCCACATGGAAATAATTTACACTCAATCAAAGAGGTGAGGCTCAGGAGCCAGGGCCTTTGTGGGATTTGGAAGTTTCTCTTTCCCCTCAAACCCAGCAGATGGGGACTGTGGTGGTAGCACTGGTCACTGATCCTGAGCTGTGCAAGACCACTTATTGACCTGACAGGGGTTCCCTATGTTGCCCAGGCTGGTCTTGAACGCCTGGGCTCCAGTGATTCTCTAGCCTCAACCTCCCAAAGTGCTGGGATTACAGGCGTGATTCCCCGAACCTGGCCTGGACCCCTCCTTTGTTGCCATTCCTCGCCAGGCCAGCATCATTGGCTCTCCCTCCCCACCAAGTTACTCCGTCTGCAGAGAAAGATGCTCGCACCCGGGGTGCTTCCTGCCCAGCCACTGCCTCACCTCCTGTCCTTGCCCCCAGTGCTGCTCCAGCCACCCCTCAACCAGCTCACCAGCCTGCTCTGGTCAGCGTCTCCGGGACCTCCCACGCCCAAGTCCACCAGACTTTCCTCTGTGCTTGTCTCAGTCATCCTCGCAGCAGTATTCAACACAGCTGACCACAACTTCCTTCCAGTCTTTCCTGGGACTATGGTGGCCCCTCTCCCAGGTTTCCTTCCATCTCCCTGCCCTTCCTCCTCACTGATCAGGGCTGCCCCTCCATCCACACTCTTAAGTATCAGGGTTCCTCCAAGCTCCGCCCCAGTCCTGTGGTTTTCAATAGTGTCTGCACGTGGATAAGCCACACATGTACATGTTCATTTCTCTCTTTAGGAATTATCAGCCATGGCCGGGCACAGAGGCTGACACCTATAATTCCAGCACTTTGGGAGGCCGAGGCAGGTAGATTGCTTGAGGTCAGGAGCCTGGCCGATATGGTGAAACCCCGTCTCTATTAAAAAAAAAGGAAGTATCAGCCACCTACGTGGTGTCTACAGATGAGTGCCATCACTGAATACGGCCAGAACAAATCTGCTTTCTGCCTGCTCCAGAAGGTGTTCTGCCATCTCCCCATCTCAGTGGAGGTCAGCACCACGCCTTGGGCAGCCCCAAGCCAGGCTGCCACCTTCACCTCCTTCTCCCTTCCTCCCACAGCAAATCCTGACACTTCTACCCTCAAGACAGCTGTGGAATCTGCCCCCTTCTTCTTCTCCACCACCACTTAAAGTCACCACCATCTCTAAACCATAACCTCACTAGTCTCCCGGTCCTACTCCTACCCCCTTCAATCTGTGTGCCATGAATCAGTTTCAAATGTAAACCAGAACCAGCACCTCCCTGCCTGGGCCTCCGAGGGCTTCCCATTGTTCTTGGAATAATCCTCAAGAGGCTGCCAGGCTACAGGATCTGGTCCCAGCCTGTCTCTTCACCTGAAGCGCCTCTCCCTACCCCTCACCAGACGCATGACACTCTTTCTGTTCCTCAAATGAGCGATTGCCTTCCTGCGTTTATAATGACATTGTCATCTTCTTCTTTTCTTTTTGAGACAGAGTCTCGCCCTGTAGCCCAGGCTGGAGTACAATGGCGAGATCTCAGCTCACTGTAACCTCTGCCTCCCGGGTTCAAGTGATTCTCCTGCCACAGCCCCCAAATAGCTGGGACTCCATGACATCATGCCAGGCTGAATTGTATATTTTTAGTAGAGATGGGGTTTCACTATGTTGTCCAGGTTGGTCTTAAACTCCTGACCTCGTGACTCGCCCACCCAGCCTCCCAGAGTGCTGAAATTAAAGGTGTGAGCCCCTGGCGGACATAATCTTCTTTGCCACCTAAAGGTAAAAGCTCAGTGGCACCTTGGCCCCACCCCTCCCATATGCAGTCTGGACTGGGGTGTGTGGCCTTCTCCTGACCACAGCCCCCACCAGGGCTTGCCTCTCTAGCTTGTCTTTCCACAGCCTCTTGACTGGGCTGCCTGACTCCAGCTGTGACCTTATCCCAGCCCCAGATGGATTCCTGACCCTAAGTCCCACACTAGCCCTTGGGAGCCTAGCCTCCATCTAACACTGACTCCTGCACAGACTGACGGAGCCCCAACGCCACCGGAGACCAGGACTCCGCCCTTGCCCGGTGTCTCCCAATGCCTCTAGGTCCCAGCTCCTAGTCCAGATCAGTGCCTGGCCCATAACAGACACTTAACAAATATTTGTGGAGTGAAGGGATCTTCTGGGGCGGACTCAGTTCTGCTCAGCCTCACTACAGCCATCACAGGTCCAAAGGCTGAGCTACTTAGCCACCTGCCAGATGGCATCTGCCCTGGGAGAAGAGTAGGAAGTCCCAGATCTTGAATTGGTTGTAGAACATATGACCCTGGGCAAATCATAACCCCCTCCTGAGCTCCACTAACCCTTGCATAATGCGGGAGTGAGCAGAGCCACTCAGCTGTCTCTCCTGGAAGCCCTGTAACCACACGCAGGACCTTTTGTTTCCATGCATTTCCTCGTCCAGCGTCCCCGCTGACCTTCACAGCCGCCCACGAGGCACGAAGATGATCTGCTGGTCTTGTACAGATCCCCCACGCAGCAGCCCCAGCGAACCACCCTTTCAAAGCACTAGTCAGGAGGCAACACTCCTCTGCTTGAGCCTTCCCATGGCTCTTGATTTCACTCAGCGTGAAGCGAAAGTCCAGTGGATGGCTGCAGGATCTGGCTGCATGTGACTCTCCCCTCCCTCTCTCTCCTCCCCTCGCTCCTCCCCTCTCCTCCCTCCTCTCCCCCTCTCCCCCTCCCCCTCCCCTCCTCCTCCCCTCCCACTCCCTCTCCCCTTCAGTCACTCCACCCCAGCAATGCTGACCTCCTTGCGGGTTAGTCACCCAGGCCGTGCACATTCCCACCCAGGCACCTCTGCTCTGGCTGTGATTTCTGCCTGGTCGTGGGCTTGGTGAATTTCTCCCCTCCTTTAGGCCTGTGCTCAAACCTCTCCTTGTCAGTGAGGCCCATCCCAACACCCTATTGAAGACTACAGCCTGCCCCCAGCCCTGCGTCTCCAGAAACAACTTTCTTCCATAGCACTGACCACTCTCTAACAACAATGTAATTTACTGACCTGTCTTCTGCCCCTAGAATGTGAACTCCATGTGGATGAGGTTACTCGTCTGCCTTGTTCATCCATGTATCCCAAGCTCCTAGAACAGTGCCTGGCATCAAGTATTCAACAAATGACTGCTGAACAAATGAGAGAAGGGATGATGTATACTTGCCTGGGGTGCATATTGCAGATACAGGACTGGAGACCACGCCTGCTCCCTCCCCAGAAAGAGCCCCCTTTCCAGCCCCTTATTCATGACCAAGGTGTACTGGGGTCCAAAAGGCCCCACATAAGAAGGATGGGCTGGGCCATATGGGCTGGTGGGCAGGGCTGGGGGCACACTGCCTGCCTGCTTCTTGAACCAGTTCATCAGGGAGTCAGGGACCAAGAAGGAGAATGGGGAAGAGGAGGTCTCAGGAGACTCCACCTGCCCAGCTCACTCAGGGTGGGAACTCACAACTCTGGGATCTGAAGTGTCCAGACCAAGAGAGGGCAGGCGTCTTAGGCAGTCACTCAGACTATCTTGGGGGTGACACCAGGGATGAGACCCCTGAGATGAGCCCTCCAGGAAAGTCCAGAGAGGGAGGATGAGGCTCCCTCTGGCTATGTTGAGCAGCTCCAAATCTCTGCACATGCACAGGGTCCCAGATTCAGAATGAACAAGTGTACAGAAAAGAACACATCGCCGAGCTCTCTAACATTTATTGCATGCTCTCTCTATGTCAGCCACGTGTATATTACTTACTCAATCCTTTTACAGCCCAACGAGATGGGTCCTATTAGCATGCTCATCTCACAGGTGAGGAAACCGAGGCACAAAAAAATTCAAGTAACTTGCTCAAAATCATACATCTAGTAAGTGGTGGACTTGGATTTTTTTTCTTATCAAAAGAAAATTCTCAGCACTTTGGGAGCTGAGGTTTGTAGACTACTTGAGGCCAGGAGTTCAAGACCAGCCTGGCCAATATGGTGCAATCACATCTCTATGAAACACACACAAGTTAGCCAGGCGTGGTGGTTTGTGCCTGTAATCCAAGCTGCTCTGAGGGATGAGGCAAGAGAATCACTTGAGCCGGGCAGAGGTTGCAGTGAGCTGAGATTGCACCACTGCACTCCAGCCTAGGTGAAAGAGCAAGACTCTGTCTCAAATAAAAAACCCAAAACGGAAAACAAAATAGAAAACTTTTGATAAAGTACTGAGACATTTTGTCCAGTGTGTTTTGAGGAGTAAAACACAGCAGTTTACTCCTGCTGGGGTGTTCAAAGGTCAGTGCCATAGAAATTCAGTATGCGGCATCGTCGGTTTTCTTGGCTTTGTGCTTGTTAAACCTGGTATTGCTATTGATACAGCATTTGTACAGGTTTCTCAGAGTGTTCTGTTTGATACACTCTCAAACAGTAAGCAATGCTTTTCTTTTTTCCAGGGTGTCAAATTGAGAACCAGGCAGAGCTGCCACCCACAATAAAAAGGTGAACTTTGACATCTTCAGTTTAGCCATATTAAAAGGAGATGACAGAAGCCAAAATAAAAGAATTATGGGCTGACAGGACAACTGGATTAAAATAAGCATCGGTTTCATTAAAAAGGGCTAACTGGAAGATAAATCTTTTCACTCCAGCTCTTTAGAGGCTCTAACGTGACCTTGATGGGAAGTGGAAGAAATCACAACATGGAATTCCTTGAATAAAAATTTATTGACTTTAAAACACACACACAGCTGGGCTCACACCTGCAATCCCAGCACTTTGGGAGGCGGGCGGAGTTCAAGACCAGCCTGACCAACATGGAGAAACCCCCATCTCTACTAAAAATACAAAAAAATTAGCCGGGCATGGTGGCGCATGCCTGTAATCCCAGCTTCTTGGGAGGCTGAGGTAAGAGAATTGCTTGAACCTGGGAGGCGGAGGTTGTGGTGAGCCGAGATTGTGCCACTGCACTCCAGCCTGGGCAACAAGAGCGAAACTCCGTCTTAAAACACACACACACACATTATGTTCCTATGCTGTGAAGAGCCCATTATCCCCCAATTGTCAATATAACCACGATGGGAAGCAGTGAGGATAATTCCTGTACAAAGGAAAGTGAGTTTGTACATACTTGACTTTAAATTTTTTTCAACCTTTTTTTTTTTTTTTTTTTTTAAGACAGAGTTTCGCTCTTGTTACCCAGGCTGGCATGCAATGGCGCGATCTTGGCTCACCACAACCTCCGCCTCCTGGGTTCAAGCAATTCTCCTGCCTCAGCCTCCCGAGTAGCTGGGACTACAGGTGCGCGCCACCATGCCCAGCTAATTTTTGTATTTTTAGTAGAGACGGGGTTTCACCATGTTGACCAGGATGGTCTCGATCTCTTGACCTTGTGATCCACCCTCTTCAGCCTCCCAAAGTGCTGGGATTATAGGCGTGAGCCACTGTGCCCGGGCTTTTTCAACCATTTTTTATGAAAAAATTTAAGCATACAGAAAAGTTGATCATACACCCACCACTTAGCTTTAACTACTATTAATTTCACTTCTCTTGCTCTGTTGTATTATTATTACTATTATTATTATTTTTTTTTTTTTTTTGAGACAGGGTCTTCCCCTGTCACCAAGTTTGAATGAAATGCAGTGGCACAAAAATGGCTCACTGCAGCCTCAATCTCCTAGGCTAAGTGATTCTCCCACCTCAGCCTCCCAAGTAGCTGGGACCACAGGCACATGCCACAGTGACAGGTTAATTTTTTCTTTTTTCTCTTTTTTTACAATTTTTGTAGAGATGGGTTCTTGCCATGTTGCCCAGGCTGGTCTTGACCTCCTAGGCTCAAGGAATCCTCCCATCTCAGCCTTCCAAATTGTTGGAACTACAGGTGTGAGCCACCATGCCTGGCCTTTCGCTTTTACTTTTATTACTATTTTTTGAGACACAGTCTCACTTTGTCACCGGACTGGAGTGCAGTGGCATGATCTTGGCTCGCTGCAGCCTCGACCTCGTGGGATCAAGCAATCCTCCAGCCTCAGACTCCCAAGTAGCTGGGACTACAGGCACGCTCTACAAGGTCTGGCTTATTTTTTGGAGAGACAAGTTTTAGCCACGTGGCACAGGCTAGTCTTGAACTCCTGAGCTCAAGCAATCTGTCTGCCTTGACCTTCCAAAGTGCTAGAATTACAGGCATGAGCCATCATGCCTGGACTTTTATTTTTAGATTTTGAGACAGAGTCTCTGTCACCGAGGCTGGAGTGCAGTGGTACAATCACAGCTCATTGCAGCCTCGACTTCCTGGGCTCAAGCCATCCTTCCATCTCGGCCTCTCGAGAAGCTGGGACTACAGTTGTGTGCCACCAGGCCCAGATAATTAAAAAAAAAAACTGTAGAGATGGGGTCTCACTATGTTGCCCAGGCAGGTCTTAAACGCCTAGGCTCAAGTGATCCTCCTGCCTTGGGCTCCCAATGTGCTGGGATTACAAATGTGAGCCACTGTATCTGGCCTTTATTTTTATTTTTGAGAGAGAGTTTTGCTCTGTCACCCAGGCTGGAATGCAGTGGCATGAACACAGCTCACTGCAACATCGAATTCCTGGGCTCCAGCAATCCTCCTGCCTCAGCCTCCTGAGCTAGCTAGGACTACAGACATGCACTACTACACCTGGCTAATTAAAAAGTTTTCAGAAGCAGGATCTCTCTATAATGCCCAGACTAGTCTCAAACTCCTGGCCTCAAGCAATCTTCCCACCTCAACTTCCCAAAGTGTTGAAATTACAAGAGTGAACCACCACACCCGGCCTCTCTCTCTCTCTTTTCTAAACAATGTGAAAGTAAGTTTAGACATCATGTCATGTTACTTCCAAGTACTTCAGCCTTCATCTCCTAAACAAATTCTCCCACCAGACTAAAATTCCATTATCATACCTAAGAAGAGCAATTACCATTTCCAAATGTCATTTGACATTCAAATTTCCCCAGCTTCTCAAAATTCTTTTATATCTTTTTTTTCCAAATCGCACATCTTGCAAAGATTTACAAATTGCATTTGGTTTATTGTTTTTTAAATCTTTTAAAATATAGACCCCCATGTATCTACACACATACACCTTTCTTTGTGACACTGACTCTTTGGAGAGCAGAGATGTTGTCTCATAGGCTGTCCCTGGATTTGCCTCATTGTTTCTTCATGGTATTATTTAACTTGTTCTTCTACCCCCTGTATGACTCTAAACTGGAATTTAGGTCTAAAGCCAGATTCAGGCTAAGCATTGTGGCTCAGGTCTGTAATTCCAGCACTTCAGGAGGCCAAGGCAGGAGGATCACTGAGGTCAAGAGTTTGAGACCAGCCCGGTCAACGTGGTGAAACCCCATCTCTACTAAAAATACAAAAAATTAGTTGGGCATGGTGGCACGTGCCTGTAACCCCAGCTACTTAGGAGACTGAGGCAGGAGAATTGCCTGAACCCAGGAGGCGGAGGTTTCGGTGAGCCGAGATTGTGCCATTGCACTCCAGCCTGGGCAACAAGAGCGAAACTCCGTCTCCAAAAAAAAAAAAAAAGAAGGGTTTTTCCTCATCAACTGGGATTGAACTACAGCTCCTTTGAAAGAGGCAGGACAAATTATTATTACTGTTGTTATTATTATTATTTTGAGATAGGGTCTCTTGCTGTGTTGCACAGGCTGGAGTGCAGTGGCACAATCACAGCTCACTGCAGCCTCAACCTCCTGGGCTCAAGCTACCCTTACACCTCAGCCTCCCAAGTAGCTGGGACTACATATGCACACCACCACACTTGGCTAATTTTTTTTTTTTTTTTTTTTTGAGATGTAGTTTCACTCTTGTTGCCCAGGCTGGAGTGCAATGGTGTGATCTCAGCTCACCGCAACCTCTGCCTCCCAGGTTCAGGCATTTCTCCTGCCTCAGTCTCCTGAGTAGCTGGGATTGTAGGCATGTGCCACCATGCCTGGTTACTTTTGTATTTTTAGTAGACCTGGGGTTTCTCCATGTAGGTCAGGCTGATCTTGAACTCCCAACCTCAGGTGATCCATCCACCTCGGCATCCCAAAGTGCTGGGATTACAGGCATGAGCCACCGCGCCTGGCCGAGACAGAGTTCTTATTATGTTTCCCAGGCTGGTCTCAAACTCCTGGGCTCAAGCAATCTTCCCACCTCAGCCTCCTGAAGTACTGGGATTACAGGTATGAACCACCAGGCCTGGCCAAATTATTCTTATTGAGGCTGGGAGTGTTCCATATTTGGCTGGCGGTGACCCTTTAAGTTGGCTCCTGGTTCCTTCTTTCAAGCCCCAGGAGTCTTTGAGAACTTCCTGGCTTTCTGGAAAGTAAAAAACTAAGATGTTTCGGCACCACCTGCGTTCCTCCACTCCAGTCCTGAAACTAGGCATTTGGAAGCTGGGATGTGACCCCAGGCAGTCTGTCTCAAGTTCTTTTGTTTTTTCACACTCATGGCAAACTGCAGGGGCCAGTTCCAGTGCTGGGCACCTTGCTATGTGACCCTACGCTGGTTCCTTTCCCCTCTCTGAGTCATACTTTCTCTGTAGGAAGCTGTAGGAGCTGGATTCCATCTTACTGCATCTCCCCATCAGGGTGTGGCATCCAAGCCCCAGTGCTCCCTGTTACTCTGTCTCCCTCCTCCTGTGGTGACCAGGGTTAGGTGGGACAGGGTTCCTTCCCTGGGTGGTGGAGCCTGTGTGACAAGTGGGAAACTGGGCCTTTTTTTTTTTTTGAGATGGAGTCTCACTCTGTCACCCAGGCTGGAGTGCAGTGATGCGATCTCATTTCACTGCAACCTCTGCCTCCTGGGCTCAAGCAATTCTTTGCCTCAGCCTCCCGAGTAGCTGGGATTACAGGTGCCCATCACCATGCCCAGCTAATTTTTGTATTTTTAGTAGAGACAGCATTTCACCATCTTGGCCAGGCTGGTCTTGAACTTCTGACCTCGTGATCCACCTGCCTCGGCCTTCCAAAGTGCTGGGATTACAGGCCTGGCCGAAAACTGGGACTTCTTATCCTTTAAGGAAAGATGCAGGAAGCCATTGTCCAGCCGCCACCTGGGAAACTCAGTCTTGGGACTCTCCCTCCTTGCTGCAATCAGTCTCTAACTTCCAAGGGCACAGGCAGGATGACCTTGGGATTTCCCTCAGCTGTATCCTGAAACTGCTTCACAGAGAGAAGATTTGGAATGCCATTCGATCACCATTGGTTGACAATCTAGTGACTCCGATGCATTTTTCCCTTTATTTTAAATATAAGCCAGGCGCGGTGGCTCATGCCTGTAATCCCAGGACTTTGGGAGGCCGAGGTGGGCGGATCATTTGAGGCCAGGAGTTGGAGACCAGCCCGGCCAACATCTTGAAATCCCATCTCTATGAAAATACAAAAATTAGCCAGGGATGGTGGCAGACACCTACAATCCCAGCTAGTCAGGAGGCTGAGGCAAGAGAATTGCTTGAACCCAGGAGGCAGAGGTTGCAGTGAGACGAGATTGCGTCACTGCATAATCTGTCACCACAGCCTAGTGACACACAGTGAGACTCCATCACACACAATCACAAAAACCCAAACAAAAAACTATACATTTAGTTTTTACCTTATATCAAAATTGCAAATTGACATAGTCTAAAAGATTGGGCCAGGCATGATGGCTCATGCCTATAATCCCAGCACTTTGGGAAGCTGAGGCAGGCATATCACCTGAGATCAGGGGTTCAAGACCAGCCCAGTCAACATGATGAAACCTCATCTCTATTAAAAACAAAAAAAGGCCAAGTGTGATGGCTCACGCCTGTAATCCCAGCACTTTGGGAGGCCAAGGTGGGCGGATCATGAGGTCAGGAGATAGAGACCATTCTGGCTAACTTGGTGAAACCTTGTCTTTACTAAAAAAAAAAAAAAAAAAAAATTAGCCAGGTGTGGTGGCACAAGCCTGTAGTCCCAGCTACTCAGGAGGCTGAGACAGGAAAATCACTTGAACCTGGCAGGCAGAGGTTGCAGTGAGGGGAGATCACGCCATT
The DNA here is from genome assembly GCF_049354715.1 of Callithrix jacchus. Taxonomy (NCBI): domain Eukaryota; kingdom Metazoa; phylum Chordata; class Mammalia; order Primates; family Cebidae; genus Callithrix; species Callithrix jacchus. The sequence continues at coordinate 49,136,263 of NC_133503.1, read as the reverse complement.
GCACTCCAGCCTGAGCAACAAGAGTGAAACTCCATCTCAAAAAAAAAAAAAAAAAATCCTTCCTTTTGGTGATTCGTACCTTCCTGATGCTTTCTGAGAGGAGGAAGGGAGTTAGGAAAAGAATTTTTTTTTTTTTAATATACTGGATGTCTGATGTCTGAAAAAATATATATATATATTTATTTATATTAAAAATATATATTTTTGTCTTATATATAAATAAATAAATAATATATATATATATATATTTTTTTTTTTGAGACAGATCTTGCTCTGTCACCCAGGCTGGAGTGCAGTGGCGCAATCCTGGTTCACTTCAGCCTCTGCCTCGAAGGTTCAAGCAATTCTGCTGCCTCAGCCTCCCAAGTAGCTGGGATTACAGAACCCTGCTACTATGCCTGGCTAATTTTTGTGTTTTTAGTAGAAATAGGGTTTCACCATGTTGGCCAGGTTGGTCTCGAACTCCTGACCTCAAGTGATCCACCTCCCTTGGCTTCCCAAAGTGCTGGGATTACAGGCGTGAGCCACCGTGCCCGGCCAACTATCTGTTTTTAGCATTACTATTAATACTAAGAAATCCAGGCCAGGCGTGGTGGCTCATGCCCGTAATCTCAGCACTTTGGGAGGCCGAAGTGGGCAGATCACTTGAGGTCAGGTGTTTAAGACCAGCCTGGACATGGTGAAACCCCATCTCTACTAAAAATATAAAAATTAGCTGGGTGTGGTGGTGCACACCTGTAATCCCAGCTAATTGGGAGCTTGAAGCAGGAGAATTGCCTGAACATGGGAGGCAGAGGTTGCAGTGAGCCTAGATCTTGCCACTGCACTCCAGCCTGGGCTACAGAGCAAGACTACATTTCAAAAAAAAAAAAAAAGAGAAGAAATCTAAAGTCATTCTGATTCCTGATCCTTTGTATCTGCTTGATTTTTCCTTTCTGGAAAGTTGCAGAATCTTCTTTGTTCTTATTTTTCTGAAACTTCACAACAGCATGTCTTGCTGTGAAATTGCTTTCACACCTTGTCCTCGGTGCTCACCCGGCCTTTTCAGTTTGGAAATTTATGCCCTTGAGTTCTGGAAAATGTGTTGACTTATTTCACTGGTGATTTCTTCCCCTCTATTTTTTCTGTTCTCCATTTCTGGAACTTGATATTTGGCCGTTGGGCCTTCTGAATTGGTGTTTAATCCTCCTGTCTTTTCTGTCTGATTTTTAAATTTATCTTTGTGGTCCACACTTTGGGAGATTAAAAAAAAAACACTTTATCTTCCATCTATTGATTGTGTATTATCTGCTCTCTCTTTTTTTTCTTTTTCTTTTTTTTTTTTTTTGAGATGGAGTTTTGCTTGTTACCCAGGCTGGAGTGCAATGGCGCGATCTCGGCTCACCGCAACCTTTGCCTCCTGGGTTCAAGCAATTCTCCTGCCTCAGCCTCCTGAGTAGCTGGTATTACAGGCACGCGCCACGACGCCTGGCTAATTTTTTATTGTATTTTTAGTAGAGACAGGGTTTCTACCTGTGATCCGCCCCCCTCAGCCTCCCAAAGTGCTGGGGTTACAGGCATGACAGGTTCACGTTCTTTACTGTGTCTGATAAAGAAACTTGCAGTTTTGCCTCAGGGAGGGGGACGGATGGCACTCAGGGAGGGAGAGGGCGTGGGTATCTCACTGCCTCAGAAACAGACTTCTTACTACCCTCCTCTTTTCAGCCCCACCTCTACTCACCACCCGGGTACCTGACACACCAGTTCCTGAGTCTGTTCTGCCACATAACTAGGTGGCTTCTCAGCTTCTAGCTCAGGCTTAGGATGCAATTTTGGGGGGTCTACTAAAGGACTTAACACTTAACCCTTGCTCTCCTGCTTTCCCACTTCTAAAATTCTATTGTTGTTCTCTCACCTCCTGTTCTCTTTGTTCTTGTAGATGGACACTTAAAACAATCTATGGTCATTTTAGTGACAGGAGCAAAGTGAGAGAGGAAGCAAAAGTAAATTATGCTCTATTCATCATCAAAATCTTCAAAAAAGGAGATATAATTAATGCACTATAACATTCATCCTTTACAAATTGTATAATTCCATGCTTTTTGTATATCCACGAAGTTGTGCAGCCATCATCACTGTCAACTCTAGAATATTTTCATCACCCAAAAAGGAAGCCCCATACCTATTAGCAACCAATCCCCCTCTTTCTCCCCTGCTGCCCTCAGTAACACCCCCCGCTCACTTTTTTTTGAGGCAGTGTTTCACTCTTGTTGCCCAGGCTGGAGTTCAATGGTGCCATCTCGGTTCACTGCAACCTCCGTCTCCTGGATTCAAGCCGTTCTCCTGCCTCAGTCTCCCAAGTAGATGGGATTACAGGCATGAGCCACCACACTCAGCTAATTTTGTATTTTTAGTACAGATGGGGGTTTCACCATGTTGGTCAGGCTGGTCTCGAACTCCTGAGGTCAGATGATCCACCCACCTCAGCCTCCCAAAGTGCTGGGATTACAGGCAGGAACCACCACGCTGGGCCCCAGAAACCCCTAACCTATATTTTGTCTCTACGGATTTGCCTGTTTTGGGCATTTCTTGTAAATAGAATCATACAATGTATTGCCTTTCGTGTCCGGCTTTTTTTTACTTAGCATAATGTTTTCAAGTTTCATCCATGTTGTGGCATGAATCAGTACTTCATCATTTTTTGAAGTAACAATTTAAAGAGTATTTATTCCTCTTTCTGGCAGAATACTATTGCATTGTATGAATACATCACATTTTATTTGCCCATTCATAGTTGAATATTCAAGTTGTTTCTACTTTTTTGATATTATGAATAATGGCCCTATATTCATTTGTGTGCAAATTTTTGTGTGGATATAGGATATCATTTGTCTTGACTATATAGAAAATAGCTTAATAAAGATTTGAGTTGGGCGTGGTGGCGCACGCCTATAGTCCCAGTTACTTGGTAGGTTTAAGCATGAGAATTGCTTGAACCCAAGAGGCAAAGGCTGCAATGAGCTGAGATCACACCACTGCACTCCAGCCTGGGTGACTCTGTCTCATAAATAATAATAATAAAAAATCAGTTTCACTTCTGTTTTTTTGGTGGGGGTAATATCTATCATCTCAAATTTTATCATTTCTTTGTGTTGGGAACATTCAATATCCTCTTTCAAGCTGTTACTGAATTGAACGAGGGTCTGCTCTCAAGGCATCATAAGGCCAAATATTTACGTAGAGGTTTGTAGTGGATGAAATGAGGGTATTTATTTGTAGATGACCAAGAAAAAGAATAGGGCAGCTCATGCTTAAGATCTGACGTTGGCTGGGTGCAACAGCTCATGCCTGTAATCCCAGCACGCTGGGGCCAAGGCAGGAGGGTCGCTTGAAACAAAACAAAGAAACACGACCTCTCCAGTGGCTTGTAAGCAAGGATTTTTAGTCAGGGGTAAGTTTGAGGAAAGCAGAAGTTATACTCAAAATTGTAAATCAATGCATGAAGGCTATATTGGTTCGACTTAAAAAGGGGGAACATCTTGAAGAGGGGCCCATAGGTCATGAGTGGATTTAAAGGTTTTCTGAGTTGCATTTGGTTAAAGAGATGAAGCTTTGTCTAAAATTTGGGGTCAGAAAAAAAGAACGTTAGCTCCGACCTGTGGCATGGTCTCTTCCAGGCCCCTCAGAAAGAAATTTATTTATTTTTAATTTTTAAAATTTATTATTTGTTGACACAGGGGCTTGCTCTGTCACCCAGACTGGAGGAGTTTACTGGTGCAATCACGGCTCACTGCAACCTCAAACTCCTGGACTCAAGTGATCCTTCTGCCTCAGTCTCCCCTCTAGCTGGGACTACAAGTGTGTGCTGCCACACCTGGCTAATTAATTTTTTTACAAAATAGGGGTCTTGCTTTGTTGCCCAGGCTGGTCTTAAACTTCTGGCCTCAAGTAGTCCTCCCATCTTGGCCTCCCAAAGTGCTGAGATGACAGGTGTGAGAGGAAGAAATTTAGAGCAAAGACTGGTGGTTAGAGTTTAGTCCTCTGCTCCCCTTATCTGAGATCTGTGTGCCAGAGGATTGGTTTGGTGGGGGTCTGGGTTTACAAAAAGCAATGCAGGGACGTATGTAAAGATGTTATCTTCAGTTTTTATAGGGAGCCAAATATCCCATGATTCTAACTTTTGTGGCTATTGTCTTAAGTTATTATTGCATTTTTGTTTATCAGTTGCTCATCTACTTCTCAAGGCTAGCTAGGTGCCTGAAATACTTTTGAAGAAACTTAAGTTTCTTTATCTTTTTTCTTTATACAGATGGTTTCACCATGTTGGCCAGGCTGGTCTTGAACTCCTGACCTCAGGTGATCTGCCCGCCCCAGCCTCCCAAAGTGCTGGGATTACAGGCATGAGCCACTGCTCCTGGCCCCCCCTTTTTTTTTTCTTTAGTGATGGTCTTTAATGAGGTCTTTCACCCCAGCTGCAGTATGTACCACCACAGCTCACTGCAGCCTGGACACCCAAGGCTCCCGTGATCCTCCTGTCTCAGCCTCCTGAGTAGCTGAGACTACAGATACATGCCACCACGTCTGGCTATTTTTAAAAAAAAATTTGTGGAGACAGGATCTCACTATGTTGCCCAGGCTGATCTCAAACTCCTGGCCTCAAGCCATCCTCCTACCTTGGGTCTGCTAAAGTATTGGGAATACAGGTGTGAGACACCATTTCTGGCCTAGATTCTTCTCTATTTTTATGTTGGTGGGGTGCTTGGCCCGCCTCTAAGAGGGGTCCCTGCTCTGTCTCACAGCTATTTGAAACTGTATTATTGTTAACTAGTCATCCGGCAGTGGTATAGAATGCCAGAACTTAGTCCTTCTATGTAGGTGCACTTTTGTATCCTTTTGCATCCCCATCCCTCCCTTCCCCCCACCCTTTCCAGCCTCTAGTATCCTCTGTTCTACTTTTCACTTCTTTGAGTTCAACTTTTTTTAGCTTCCACATGTGAGTTAGAACATTCTGTGTTTAACTTTCTGTTCCTGGCTTATTTCACTTACAAAGTGTCTCCAGTTTGATCCAGTTTCATATCCAGGGTGCGAGGCTCTGGCTAAATGTTTAGTCTCACAGCTCTGCAAAGCTGGTATTACCATTTCTATATTACAAAGCAGAAAGCAAATTCAGAAAGGCTGAGGGACTGGCTCGGGGACTCTCACAGCTAGGATGTTTTGGACTTGGGATTTGAACTCAGGTCTGGCCATGTCAAAGGTCATGGCTGCTCTGCTCTCTCCTCCCAAAATACACATAGTATCTTTGACTCTTGAAATCCAAGACTCACTGAACCTTAGAACCACAAAGACTAAATTTATTTTAAAAAATTATTGGCCGGGTGCGGTGGCTCACGCCTGTAGTCCTAGCACTTTGAGAGGTTGCGGTGGGTGGATCATCTGAGGTTAGGAGTTGAAGGCCAGCCTGAACATCATGGTAAAACCACATCTTTAAAAAAAATTATTAATGCAAATTGTAAAGCACACACAATACATAAAGATTAATAAAACAAATGTGATATATAAAAGGAACTCGTTTCTTTACACTCACAGCACTTCTGACACCAAATGTGTGGATTTTTTTCTACACCAGCAACCAGTGTTCCAACTCTCTGGACACCAGCTGGTATCCTACAATTCAATTCCATTCAGGCACTATCTACTTGGGGTTAGCATCAGAACGCATAGGTTGAGGGCTCAGTCCCACAAGATTGCATCCACTTCAGATGCTAGTCCTAAAGCCCAGGCCTCCAGTATTTCTGATGACTTGGCTACAAATTGGGGATTCCTATGACTCCCTCTTAGTACTTGATAAATTGCTATAATGGTCCACAGAACTCAGAAGCACTTTACTTACTCTTACCAGTTTATTATAAAGGATACAGATGAGCAGCTGATGAAGAGGTCCATAGTGTACGGCATACGGGAAGGGTCCTGAGTACAGGAGCTTCTGTCCCTGTCCTTGTGGAGTTGGGGTGCACCACTCTCCTGGCACATGGATGTGTTCATCTATTGGAAGACCCCAAAGCCTAGTTGTTTGGGGTTTTTATGTAAGTTCCGTTATGTAGACATGGTTGGTTAGATCACTGGCCATTGGTGATTGAACTCAACCTCCAGTCCTTCTCCCCTCTCTGGAAGTCAGGGTGGGTGGGGGTGAGGTCTGAAAGTCCCGACCCTCTCTTCACCTGGTTCCCAGCCCCCATCCTAAAGCTATATAGGGGCTTCCGGCTACCAGCATTTCCTGAATATATAAAAAAAGACATTCTTCTCACTCAGGGGATGCCTTTTTTTTTTTTTTTTTTTTTTTGAGACAGAGTCTTGCTCTGTCACCCAGGCTGGAGTGCAGTGGTGCGATCTTGGCTCACTGTAGCCTCCACCTCCTGGGTTCAAGCAATTCTCTTGCCTCAGCCTCTTAAGTAGCTGGGATTACAGGCATGTGCTACCACACCCGGCTAATTTTTACATTTTTTGTAGAGACAAGGTTTCACCATGTTGGCCAGGCAAGTCTCGAACTCCTAACTTCAAGTTATTCTCCTGCCTCAGCTTCCCAAAGTGCTGGGATTACAGGTGTGAGCCACCACACCTGGCCTCATTCTGGAGATTCTATGGCTCTTAGTGGTCCTTGAGTCAGGAATCGGGGACAGAGAGCAGAGATGTTTTTCACTGTATCACAGCACAGGAGCCTTTTCAACACAGTCACACCTCCCAGGAACCCTTTCCTAGGCCGTCTTCTTCCCTTCCTGCACCGGCCCCTGTTCTCCTGGATTTGAACCACACAAGGAGGCAGAGGAGTAAAGTGGTTGAAAACGCAGGCTCCACCACTTCCTGGAGGTGAGATCCTGGACAAGAGCCCCTGTGTCCCTCTCTGTAAATGGAGATGATGAAACACTCCTCAGAGGGCCTCTGTGAAGATTACAGGAACAAAGCATGCACACGGTGCCTGGCACGAAGCAGGGCTTAGTAAGTGGAGGCAAGTCTGAGTGCCAGAGTCTGAAAACCACGGACTCTTAGGTTTGAAGGAAACCAAAATCTTCCTCTCTAAAACCCTGCGGATTTTAATTAAAGGCAAAAGGATAAAACCCAGGGGTACCCTCTGCCCCTCCTCTCTGCCTTGATCAGCTCAGAAGCAGAACTCAGAGGATCCGGATCAGACTTGGCTCTTCCCTTACATTTGTCTTCCTACATTTCCCTCCTTTTGGGACCCTGAAGATATCTTCTTCTCTGTCCTGTCACTCTATGGGACTTATGGCTCTTTGTTAAAATACTACTTAAGCAAGACCCCTAAGCCACTGCCTTGAAAGAGAAATACTTTTCAACTGAGGCCTCTCCTGCATGATGGGTACGGCACATGTTAATAAAGTTTGGCTGGTTTTTCTTTCTTTTTTTAAGATGGAGTTTCACTCTTGTTACCCAGGCTGGAGTGCAATGGTGCGATCTCGGCTCACCACAACCTCAGCCTCCTGGGTTCAGGCAATTCTCCTGCCTCAGCCTCCTGAGTAGCTGGGATTACAGGCACACGCCACCGTGCCCAGCTAATTTTTTGTAATTTTTAGTAGAGACGGGGTTTCACCATGTTGACCAGGATGGTCTCGATCTGCCGACCTCGTGATCCACCCGCCTCGGCCTCCCAAAGTGCTGGAATTACAGGATTGAGCCACCGCGCCCGGCCGGCTGGTTTTTCTTTTGTTAACTTTTGTTTTTAGAAGAATGTCTCAACCAAGAACCTAAACAGGGAAAGAAAAGAAAGGCTTTTTCCCCAGTAGGTAGTCCAAACTTCCTCTGCATTTTTGAGATGACATAACTGAGGCTAGAGAAGAGGGTTTGTCTAAGCTCACGGAGGGGGCACAGCCCCTCTCTGCGTCCACTCATCTGCAGATGAGAAGGGGAGACAAACAAAGGCGACTTCTGCTTCAAAGTGCTTTCCTGTCTAGGAAGTAGACATTTGCCTGTTTCTTGAAGCATCCGAAGAGCCTTATGAATCCAAAGGTCTGCCCAGAAACAAGTGATGAGGGCCTTGGGCAGCCAATGGGATCACGCTGGCCTTTCTACCTGCCTGGGGAGCACCCCGGCTCCACATCCTGCCCCGCAAAAGGCAGCTTCACCAAAGTGGGGTATTTCCAGCTTTGTGGCTTTCACTTCCACATCTACCAAGTCGGGGGGAGTGGCCTCCTGTGGACGAATCAGGTTTCTCCCCAGCACCAACTTTAAGAGGTGAGCCAGGGGTTCAGGGTCCCATATACACAGCAGCAGCAGCAGCAGCAGCAGCAGGAACTGTTGGGAAGATCAGAAGCCAGAGTCATGGACGACCAGCGCGACCTTATCTCCAACAATGAGCAACTGCCCATGTTGGGCCAGCGCCCTGGAGCCCCTGAGAGGTACGTGTGAGCACCAAGAAAGGGCACACAAATCCTGGACTGCAGAGCTGTGTGCATATGCTGGAAGAAGCACTGGCCAGGAGTCACAGGAAAGAGGGATTCAGGCTCTGGCTCTAACAGTAACTTTTTGGGTGATTTTGAGCAAGTCTTTGGCCTGCTCTGGGTTCCCGCTCCCTCTCTTGGCAAATGAGGGGGTTCCTTTAGAGCAGGAGTTTGTAACTTTCCTTGCATCAGACCCCCTCCTTCTGATAAGCAGAAGAGAGCCTGGATTCTCTCCCTAGAGTTTCACATGCTATCCAGGGGCTTTGCAGACCCCCCTGAGGCTGGGCCGTGATGCTAGGTTCAAGACCTTGGACCAGGTTGGGTGTGGTGGCTCTCGCTTGTAACCCCAGCACTTTGGGAGGTTGAGGTGGGCAGATCACCTGAGGCCAGGAGTTCGAGAACAGACTGGCCAATATGTTGAAATCCCATCTCTACTAAAAATACAAAACTTAGCCAGGTGTGGTGGTGTACACATGTAGTCCCAGCTACTCGCGAGGTTGAGGCATGAGGATCACTTGAATCGTCTTGGCAGTGAGCCAAAATGGCGCCACTGTACCCCAGCTTGGGCAACAGAGTAACACTGTGTCTCAAAAAATAAAATAAATAAAAATAAACACCTTGGAACAGACTTTGAAAATGTTCAAGATCCCAGTGGAGAAACAGGGTTTCTTTCTTTTTTTTTTGAGACAGTCTCACTCTTTCAACCAGGCTGGATTGCAGTGGCGCAATCTCAGCTCACTGCAACCTCCGCCTCTTGGGTTCAAGTGATTCTCCTGCCTCAGCCTCCTGAATAGCTGGGATTACAGGCACACACCACCACGCCCATTTAATTTTTGTATTTTTAGTAGAGACGAGGTTTCACCATGTTAGTCAGGCTGGTCTTGAACTCCTGACCTCGTGATCCGCCTGCCTCCACCTGCCTCAGCCTCCCAAAGTGCTGAGATTACAGGAGTGAGCCACCGCGCTCAACTGAGAAACAGGGTTTCTAAAAGAGGATGGTAGAAGCAGTTCTTTGCAGAGTTCCCTCCTGATTACCACGGATCAGGGGAATGATACTTGCAGGTGTCTGTAGAGTAGATGGAAATGTCTGCCATCACAGGAGGGATTGCGAGATGCTGGGGGCAGGCAAGAAAGGAGGGACAGGATCTGGTTAAATTTCTGGAGGGGACTCAGGGTTGATGGGGGTCATGTCCCTGCCTGTGCCCCTCTCCCTTGCAGCCAGAGGCCAGCACAGCCATCCAGAGGACCCCAGGTCCCGCCTCCCAGCCCCTAAATAGCCTCACCCATGTGTTTCCCTTAAAAAGGGCTAGAAGGCTATTACCCCAATGCTCCTGCTACCTACAGTCTCCAAAAAGCCATTTGGAATCTACAGGGACTTACGGCTAGGTGTGATGTCAGCTGTTGCCAGGCAGAATGGGGTTTGAGAGAGCCCTCTTCGTTCCGGGGAACAAGGTAACTTGATGCAGACCATTAGAGCTGTGGCCTGTGAAAACCCCAGGGAATCCCACAGCAAGGAGGGCAGACTCCTTTGTGAGGACTGGATTCTGGTCTAGGCCATGGGTAACCTTGGATAAATCACTGCCTCTCCGTGAGCCTCAGTAATAATAATAATAGCCATAATAGTTCCCATCCACTGTGTACCTGTCACCAGGCCTCAGCCACCATTAGTTAGTACTGTGATTATTTGTAGGACACATACCTAAAGGCTAACCTCAATTTTAATTCTCACAGTCACCCTATGAGTTAGGTACTTTTATGGACCCTTTTTACAGAAGAGGAAATTGAGGCTCACATTGGTAAGTGACTTACCCAAGTAATCATAGCTAGTGAGTGGTCGGAGGCAGAATTTGAACCAGGGCTAGTCTGATATCAAGGTGTGAGCTCACACCTCCATCTAGCCCCCTTTTAGAGGTGCATTTTGTGGGAAGGGGAGGTGGGACCCCTCTGAGCTCAGACCACCCAGTGACTTACAGACCCAGGTGGGCTCAGTGTTCAGAGAGCATGCCCCCTTGTCTAATCCTTGTCTAGTTTTCTCTTTATTCAGTTACTGCTTCTAAAGCTGGCCATGTGTGCTTAGGCCATTCCAGACTGGAACCTGTTTTGGAGGCTTTTGTGAACACTTCTGCCTGGCAACACCTGTGTCATGATTCTTGGTAGCTCTGGTTGGCTCCTGACTTTGTTTTTTTTAAATTCCAGAAGGTAGTGTAAATGAGGAAATAAAGGGAGGGGGGTGACAAGAGTTGGCACTCTACCAGAACAAGGGGCAGGCGTTCAAGATGCATAAAGAGGAAGAAAAGCAGATGCTAAACTTAACTACGAACTCCCCTGAGAATCTCACTGAGTGTAATTTATTTATAGAGTGCTAACAATGTGCTAGGTGTGGAGCCAAGAGCTTTACCCTCATCATCTGATTTAACGTAACAGCCTTTGGAGCAGATGTTCTTACCCAGATTTACTCACACAGAGGGTTAAGCAGCTTAGATGGTCCCAGAACCAAAGGACTCCCCAGAGCCAGGATTCCAATCCAGGTTATGTGGTCTTGTCTTCGGGGTGAATCTCTAGATTCTTAGGCCTTCTGAGGAACTGTGGTGCAGAGAGGAGAAGGTACTTCCCCATGTCACATGTGGGAGGTACAGATGGGACTAGAATTGTGTGTGGGGTTGCAGAAGCACTGAACAGGTGGAAGATAAGGCTGGAGAGCCTGAACTCAGGCCAGGGTACCGCTATTTCTTGGGAAGGCCAAGAAATAGAATTTGTTTTCCCTTCCTATCTGGTCTCTCCACTTTCCCGGCGTTGAGATTTTGCTGTTTCCTTCCAGAATAACTCTCCCTTGGGCTGGACCTTAGCCCAAAGCACAGACTGGCAAGCAGCAAGCCAATGAGAATAAGGCAGTCTGTGATGTCATGGGTTACCAGGCAGAAAGGTCTCCTGGAGTTTCCCAAACCATCCAGGCGTAGGCAGGGTTTAGCCTTATCCTGGCAGTCCCCAATGGGTCTTAGTCCATTTTGTGCCACTTTAACAGAATACTACCGACTGTGTAATTTATCAAAAACGAATTTATTTCTCACAGTTCTGGAGGGGCTTTCTTTTTGTGTGTTTGTGTGTGTCTCTGTGTGTGTTGTTTTTTTCTTTTTAGAGACACAGTCTCACTCTATTCCCCAGGCTGGAGTGCAGTGGTGTGATCTCGGCTCACTGCAACCTCCACCTCCCAGGTTCAAGCAATTCTTCTCCTTAGACTCCTGAGTAGCTGGGATTACAAGTGCCCAAGACCACGCCCAGCTAATTTTTATATTTTTAGTTGAGATGGGGTTTCACCATGTTGGCCAGGCTGGTCTCGAACTCCTGACCTCAGGTGATCCTCCTGCCTTGGCCTCCCAAAATGCTGGGATTACAGGTGTGAACCACCACACCCAGCCTAGCTTTCCTTTTTTTTTGAGACGGAGTTTTCACTCTTGTTACCCAGGCTGGAGTGCAATGGCGTGATCTTGGCTCACCGCAACCTCCGCCTCCTGGGTTCAGGCGATTCTCCCGCCTCAGCCTCCTGAGTAGCTGGGATCACAGGCACGAGCCACCATGCCCAGCTAATTTTTTGTATTTTTAGTAGAGACAGGGTTTCACCATGTTGACCAGGATGGTCTCCATCTCCTGACCTTGTGATCCATCCGCTTTGGCCTCCCAAAGTGCTGGGATTACAGGCGTGAGCCACCGCACCCAGCCCTTTTTTTTTTTTTTTTTTGAGACAGTCTCCTTCTGTCACCCAGGCTGGAGTGCAGTGGAGCAATCTTGGCTCACGGCAACCTCTGCCTATCAGGTTCAAGTGATTCTTCCACCTCAGCCTCCCAAGTAGGTGGGACTAGAGGTGCGTGCCACCATGCCTGGCTAATTTTTTTTTGTATGTTTTGTAGAGACAGGGTTTTGCTGAGGCGGGTGGATTACTTGAAGCCAACATGGTCTTCAACTCCTGGCCTCAAGTAATCCACCCGCCTCAGCCTCCCAAAGTGCTGGAATTACAGGTGTGAGCCACTGTGCCCGGCCTGGTGAGGGACTTCCTTGATGTGTCCTCACATGGTGGAAAGCAGAAGGGCAAGAGAGAACCAATTCCTTCCATCAAGTCCTCTTTTATTTTGGACACAGAGTCTCACTCTGTTGCCAGGCTGGAGTGCTGTGGTGCAATCTCAGTTTACTGCAACCTCCTACTTCCTAGTTCAAGCGATGCTCCAGCTTCAGCCTTCCAAGTAGCTGGGATGACAGGCACGCGTCACCATGCCCAGCTAATTTTTGTATTTTTAGTATAGACCATGTTGGCCAGGATGATCTCGATCTCCTGACCTTGTGATCTGCCTGCCTCAGCCTCCCAAAGTGCTGGGATTACAGGCGTGAGCCACTGCACCTGGCCATTCGTCAAGCCCTCTTACAGGGCACATAATCCCATTAATGAGAGAGAAGCCTCAACACCTTCACATTGGCAACACGTGGATTTTGGAGGGGACCCCTTCAAACCACAGCAGGGTCCTAGGAGTCCCACCCCTGGGGCGAGTCAGAGAACAAATCAGAAACTCCCAAGATACAGGGCAGGATCCTTACACCCCCTGTATTGCAACATAGCATGCACTCCCATAATCACATCCAAGGCCCATAGATACAAGGGCTCACAGGTCTGAGGGCCTGGATGGTGAGTCCAGGGAGCGTGAGAAACTCATCCAGGCCACGCAGGCTCAGGCACGTAGACCCCTGCCCACACCCTGCAGGGTGGATATTACCATTTGAAATACTTTGGTGGTGGCAGCGAGACCTTGCTTAAAAGAAGCAGCCTACCAAATACTGGAATTGCAGAGGTGAAGGGCACCTATGTGACAAGTAAGGGAACAGAGGCACACAGATTGGCAGGGACATGCTCAAAGACACATGAAGAGCCTGGGCAAAGGATGGTCCTAGAGTGGGTGGTGCCTGGCCCTACTTCAGCCTGATGTTGCCAATGCTCCCCCAACCTACTCCTAAAATGCCCAGTCCCCACTTCCCCTTTTCAGGTGGGACACATTTTCTGCTGTCCCGGTCCCATTTCCTTTCCTTTTCTCCTTAAATCTGATCTCATTGTGGGGGTGGGAGGTTGGGCAGATGGGTGAAGACCATCTTCCCCTTACTTGGTAAGTACATACAATTTTTTTTTTTTTGTCAATTAAAAAAAAATAACATATCTGGTTGATCCTGCCAGTAGAAAACCAAAACCAAAACCAAACCCGTTCCCCTTGAGGGCAGCCCTGATCCTCAGGAGATCCTCGCAGCAAAGGGAGGACACAAAAGTCCAGAGAGGACAAGTAGTGTGGTGGCTCTTTGCTCTTCTTTCTTCAACTCAGGCCTAGGGCAGCTGCACGGTCTCTGCCTGGGAGGACTTCAGGTGCATCAGTGGTTGGAAGGAGGGGTGGGGCGAGGTCTTCAAGCTGCATTTCCACAGCCAGCTTGTTTGTGCCTCAAGTGCACTGTTTGTTAGGGGTGGCTTAGGGGGCTGATGGAGATGGGGGATACATTTCCCCATTGCCAGCCAGCCCTTGGGGCAGCCACCACTGTGGATTCTCCTCTGACCTATCCTCCCCGTCTCTCACAGCAAGTGCAGCCGCGGAGCCGTGTACACAGTCTTCTCCATCCTGGTGGCTCTGCTCCTGGCTGGCCAGGCCACCACCGCCTACTTCCTGTACCAGCAGCAGGGCCGGCTGGACAAACTGACGGTCACCTCCCAGAACCTGCAGCTGGAGAATCTGCGCATGAAGCTTCCCAAGCGTGTGTGCACTACTCCATCCTGACACCCCCCCACCTCTTACTGTCCCTTACCTCAGACGCTGCCATCCCTGCACCCAGCTGGGGCCACTGTCCTCTCCCTCTGGTTTGGGACTCCCGCCACTGCTCATCTGGACCTGGGATCTGATACCCTTCTCCCTGGGCACTGGGGCCACACTTATCCTTGTTCCCTGTCCCCACAGCTGCCAAGCCTTTAAGCCAGATGCGCATGGCCACCCCACTGCTGATGCAGGCGCTGCCCATGGCGGGCCTGCCCCAGAAGGTAAGGACAGCCCCAGTATGATGAGAGGGGCAAGGTTACCCTGCCTGGATGTAGGACAGTACCAAGGGGAGGGGTAGGGAGAGGCAGGGAAGAGAGCCCAGTTGGGGAGGGGTCCTTTACTGCTCGGGGAGGCACAGTGCCTGCATCAGGAAGAATAGGGCTTCCCAGGTGTGGAGGGTGCAGGTGAAGAAGAGTCTCTTGGTGCCATCCCTGGGAAGAAGGCTCAGCCCTCTATAGTTTACAAAGTGCTACTCATTTCCCATAGCATCTCACTGTCCCCTCCCATTCTCAAAGCCCTTGCTATCATGTATCGACAATGCTTTTATTCACAAAAGTGTGCTGTAGACAAAACTCTGGGCAGGAAAGCTTATGACAGTTTGACCAATGAGGACACTGAGGCAGGAAGCTAAAGTGACTTTCTCGAGCTCTCATGTTTGAAGGTGGCAGAGATGGACTCACTGACCAAGTGCCTGGGATTTCAGACTCTTACCTAGATCCCACCAAGTGGTACCTGCTCCACCCCTCTCCCCTGCTCTGGGGACTTGTGCTGGTAATCTTCTGTTCCTTCCTCCTACAGCCCATGCAGAATGCCACCAAGCATGGCAACATGACGGAGGACCATGTGATGCACTTGCTCCTGGTGAGTACAGGGAGCCAGCTGGCTGGCCCCGCTTGCCCACCCAGGACCCCGGCCAGGCTGAGCTCCAAGGCCTGTATACCTGGCTCATGGCACTTTCAATATGTGCTCTCTGGATTACTGAATACAAGGATGACCCTTAAATGTTCTATGTAGTCTGGCCTCTGCATTTTTGAGATAGAGAAACAGGCTGGGCTGGGTGCGGTGGCTCATGCCTGTAATCCCAGCACTTTGGGAGGCCAAGGTGGGTGGATCACCTTAAGTCAGGAGTTCGAGACCAGACTGGCCAACATGGTGAAACCCTATCTCTACTAAAAATACAAAAATTAGCTGGGTGTGGTTGCGGGCACCTGTAATCCCAGCTACTCGGAAGGCTGAGGCAGGAGAATCGCTTGAACCCAGGAGTGGAGGTTGCAGTGAACTGAGATCATCACACCACTGCACTCCAGCCTGAGTGACAAGAGAGATACTCTGTCAAAAAAGAAAAAGAAAAAGAAACTGAGGCTCAAAGCTTGGAAGTGACTTGCTCAAGACACCTTTTTTTTTCCTCCTGGGGCCTCAAATTTATACTACATGTCTATTCTGTGCCAGGCACTGTGCAAAGCTCTGGGCCCACAATGGGGAGCAACTGGACCCAACTCCTGAAGCCATGGGGATCCCAGGCTAGTGTAGGAGACAGACAATTGACCAGATGATGACAGAAGTGCAGGGGGCTTTGTGAGGGAAGAGGCAGAGGACTCAGCTGGGGCAGTCAAGTTTGGGTCCTCACCTTCTGGAGCAGGTGAGACTTGAAAGCTGAGCAGCCCTGTGCAGGGAGGAGACTGGGGCTTGTTGGTAGAGCTAGCCTGGAATCTGAAACTCAGTTCCCAGCCCTGGAGTCTTGCTGTTCTACAGCTGGACTGCTCTTACCCCGCCGCTCCCATCCCATCATGGCTGAGGTCCAGGGTTTAGGCTTGGTGCAGGTCTGGTTCATTCCTCAGAATGGAAGACCAAGGGAATGTGGGCTACACATGTCACACTGCCTGCCAGAGAGCTCTTTTTGAACCATCCTTCCTGCCCTGCTACCCTGTAGAATGCTGACCCCCTGAAGGTATATCCGCCGCTGAAGGGGAGCCTCTCAGAGAACCTGAAACACCTTAAGAACACGATGGAGACCATGGACTGGAAGGTCAGCAAGTTCCCCTGCATGGGAACTGTCTCTCACCTGATGTGTAGGGCAGGGCTGGGAGAGGTGGGGTGAGGGTGGGCTGGGGAAGCCATTCTCAGGAAGCTGAAGGTGTTTACCAGCACTTCCAAAGTTTGGACACTGCAGAATGTGTGGGTTCAGCCCCATGGGTCTTTAAGGGGGAACCAGGCTGCAGCTGGACCCAGGTGTTGGGGCCCTATTTGGCCCTGCATGTTTCTGTCCCCAGGGGAAAAGCCAGGTAGTGTAGGGGCTTGATGGTGGCCATTGAACCTGACCTTCGTCTCTATCCCTATTAGGTCTTTGAGAGCTGGCTGCACCATTGGCTCTTGTTTGAAATGAGCAAGCACTCTCTGGAGCAAAAGCCCACTGAGGCTCCACCAAAAGGTATAGGGAGTGGGAGTTTTAGGGTGCCAGGGGTACTCTCCTGGGGGGGTCTCACTCCCTGGCCCCAGCACCACAGACCCTCCCATCCTCTCAGCTCTCACTTCCGTCTCTCCTGTCTGTTCCTTCTTGGTTTGGCTGTCCTCTGCCCCCAGGCCATCCCCATCTTGTCTAAGGGTTCCTAAGGGCCCACAAAGGCCTGTCACCAGAGGGTACAGGTGACCTCTCTCATGGAGGATGGCACCATATAGGGGGCCTGGAGCAAAACCAGCCCAAAACACCCCAGGAAGGAATCCTTGTAATCCAGAGTTGCAGCACTGCCTACAACTCCAGTGAGGGCACCAAGGTCACAGCTGCTTGCCAAGAGAGCCTTGCAAGTTTCCCACCTCATGGACAACACAGACTAGGATGGTTTTAGCCCCAAAGCCAAACAGTGCTGTTTCTAGCATGGTGCTGTCTCTAATTGGCTATGTAACTTTGGGCCAAGTCTCCTTCCTTCTGGGATTCAGGGTCCTGAAGTAGATCAAAGGCCATCCTGCCCGGGGCCTCAGTTTCTGCATCAGATTCATAGAAGGCACCTTACACGCGACCTCTACCAACTCCTAGCTGATGCTTTATTAAACCCCTCTAAGACATCTCAAACAAATGGTAACCCTCATTTCTGCCTGGGAACTCCCAGTAACAGCAAGCTTAGACTTACCAAGATGCCCATCGCTATTCTCTAGAAATCAGAATTGCAAGTACAATTCCAAACTGTAATTTTATTTATTTTTTTTGAGACGGAGTCTGTCATCCAGGCTGGACTGCAGTGGTGCCATCTCGGTTCACTGCAAAGTCCTCCAGCTCCCAGGTTCAATCAATTCTCCTGCTTCAGCCTCCTGAGTAGCTGGGATTACAGGCAGGCACCATCATGCCCAACTAATTTTTGTTTTAGTAGAGACTGGGTTTCACCATGTTGGCCAGGCTGGTCTTGAATTCCTGACCTCAAGTGATCTGCCCACCTCAGCCTCATAAAGTGATGGGTTTACAGGCATGAGCCACTGTGCCTGGCCCCAAACTGCAATGGGCTTTGAGTGTCGGAAGAAGTCATCAACTTCTGAGGTGAAATGGACACACAGCCATTCACTTCCTTCTTGATCTCAGACCTTGTTGGTCTAGGCCTCAGGCCTGTTTTCTCATCCGTGTAATGGCTGGAGTGAGTAAAGCCACTTGGAAAGATGGCATTAGGCCCACAGCAGTGGTGTGTGGGTCTCTGGCTCTGCTCACACCCTGGTTCAGAGCTCACTCACTCACTGTGTCCTCATCATACCTGTCGCTTCAGCACTGACCAAGTGCCAGGAAGAGGTCAGCCACATCCCTGATGTCCACCCGGGTTCGTTCCGTCCCAAGTGCGACGAGAATGGCAACTATCTGCCACTCCAGTGCTATGGGAGCATCGGCTACTGCTGGTGCGTCTTCCCCAACGGCACAGAGGTCCCCAACACCAGAAGCCGCGGGCACCATAACTGCAGTGGTAAGCAGTGGCTACTGTGCCAGTGTCAGAGGACCAGGAAGTACTAGGAAGGTTGAGGAGCAAGAGATCCCCTCTGAAGCACAAGGGGCCAGGACACCCGGGATGGCAGCTCCTGTGGGCAGCCACATAGTCATGTGTCCAGCCCTTTATCCATCCACCCATGTGTGCATTCCTATTACCCATTTATCATCTCTCCTCTTACATCCACTCATCTCTTACATTTGTTCACTTATCCATCAGTCCTTTCACCTGATTTTCATTCATCCATGCACCATCCTCTAGCATCCAGGAGTCCTACAGACCCGCCATCTCATTTCATCACTCCTCTCACTCAAGCCCCCATTATACCTCTTCGTTGCTGTTTGCAGCTGTCCTTCCCTTGGCACCTGCTTTGGTGGGAAGTGCTGCCTTCAGGCATCTAGGGTTGGATAGGCTGCATTTCAAGTAACAAATGGACTTGCTGCTCCTTTGCAGAGTCACTGGAACTGGAGGACCCATCGTCTGGGCTGGGTGTGACCAAGCAGGATCTCGGCCCAGGTAAGGGCCTTGCAGAGGGGCATCTGGTCACCAGCAGCTCATCCCCAGCAGGGCCAGCTCCTTTGTGGGCAGGTGAAGGAATGTGACCCTGGGCTACTCTCCAACATCCCTGGGATGACCATTTCACAGATGAGGAACATCAGATGAGGGTTGGGGGGCTGTGGGTTTATACAAATCCATGATGGTTATTACTTGGACCCTAGCAGGGGACAGGGGAGGGTGGACAGTCCTCACCTGCTCTGCAGGTCCAGGATTTTAGGAAGGGGCAAAGACAACAAATGGATGACCCCAACCTCAACTTGCTGCTTCTCTCTCCAGTAGCCATGTGAGAACGGCAGAGGTGGTCTCCAGCATCCCACTGGCCCTGCACAGCCACAGCTTTCTTGCTCCCTTTGGCCCCCAGCCCCTCCCCCATCTCCCACCCTGTACCTCATCCCATGAGACCTGGTGCCTGGCTCTCCGTCACCCCTGGACATGACAAACCAAGTCGGAACAGCAGATAATGATGCAGGAGGGCCCTGCTGCCCAATCTCCATTTGTCAACAGGGGTGTGAGGTCCCAGGAGGTAGCCAGAAGCTAGACAGACATCACAGCAGCCTCTGACACGGGGCTCCGAGATCTAGGCCCATGAATGAGGTGGGAAGGCACAGGGAGAAGGGATAACCCTACCCCCAGACCCCAGGCTGGACAGGCTTGCTGTTCTCTCCCCTCTGGCCTTCGGCCTCAGCTTTCCTAGCCTATCTACCTGTAGGCCAAGCCACTCTCTTCCCTTTCCCCTCCATCACTCCCCAAGAAAGAGCCAAGATTCCCTACCCATAATCCTTTCTGCTGACCCCTGGTTCCCTCTGCTCAGTCGAGCTTGTCATCAGCTCTCAGGGCCATAGCTCATGTTAGAATAAAAAGTAGTAAGTAGAAACACTCTGGCTCCTGGCTCGTCTGTTGGGATCCAGTTCATTTATCCTAAGGAGGTAACTAAAGATCCTAAACGTGTCATTTGGGTGGGACAATGCGGTCCAAAGAACTGACAGAGATGCCTGCAAGGCCTGCAGTCTTGGACATAGATATACTTGACTACATGTTGAACACACACGAGCACTCTTTACTTCCAAAAAGAAATAAGCTCTTGCCTAGTTTTTTAAGCACAAGCTCCTCTTGGTACAGCTTTCATTTTCCTACGTCCCCAATTTCATTTCTATACTAAGAACAGTGCGAATGTGAAGACAGATGGCAACCAAGACGGGGCCTCAGTGTCAGGGATGGACAGGAAGTGAGGGACTGTGGAGAACTGGGCACCCATGCCCTACCTAAGGGGCCAACTGCTACTCAGCTCTATCTGGTTGCTGCCAGGAGGGAGCACAGCCCCCCTGCTGCCAGATGTTGTCTTTTTAAGAGGAGCCAAACATCAAGAACTGCAGGGTCTCCAACACCTCCAGCCCTGCATTCCTTTTCTGCACTACCTCTGGCTGTTTCCAGAGGCAAAAGCTTTGGAGACGCCTCTAGCACCCCTGGTGTTTTATATGATTCTGGGCCTAGGGAAGTGGGCTTCTGCATTTCCAGGATGGAGCAGGAGACCTCCTTTGCTACCCCTCCCCTCCTTCATTCCACACACAAGACGTCATCCCATGTCATGTCTTTCATATTCATCTGCTTCTTGCCCCCCCACCACAGAACCATGGTGAGCTCGATGTGAGGGACAACTCACCACTCCTGATTCTCCTAGACCTGCTGTCTGCCACAGCTATTCTCCATCACGCACCTCAAGAGAGCCTGCCCCTAGCTCAAGGCTTCTCAGGCCCCCTTCCATTTCTTGTCTTTGGGTATTTGCGTGACTTACTCTGGCAACAGGAAATCAACCATGACTATCCTTTAGTTTAGATGTCACCTCATCCAGGAAGCCTTCCCTGCCAATTCGGCATTTCATTGCATCTCTTTCTCAAACTCACCGCCTGTCCCACTAACCGTGGTCACCTACAGCCTCAACACACATGCAAGAAGGAATCCCAAGTGTTGGCGAGATGGTCCCTTCCAAGAAACCTGTGCCCCAGATGCACTGGGAACCTGAACCTTTCCTCCAAGTCTTTTATTTTTTTGAGTTCTTTAAAAAAAAAAAAAAAAACCAATAAAAATACAACCAAAAGAACTGACGAGAGGAAGACAAAGCCTCAGGATCAGCCAGAGACCGAGCGGCACGGGATGAGGCACAGGTCGGGCCTAGCTGGATCTGTGGAGCAAGGTGGTGGGAAGTCCTGAGGCCTTTGGGCATGGGGGGTCTGCAGAAGGAGGGGTCACTTAAAAAAATACACATACTGTACACATCTATACGAAGCGTCCCTTGTTGGGGGAGTAGGGCGAGGTCATGGGAGCTGGCCCACTTTCTCCTCAGACCAGCCTCCCCGCAGGCTCACTGGCTTGGCCAGTACAGGGACCCCTGCAGCTGGCTATCTTCTGTGGAGCGAGGGGAAGGTAACAATCTATTTCCAACCCATGGTGAGCAGAGGTCCGCGGAGGTCAGAGGCAGGGGGATGGTCACCACTCGGATAGAAAAATCCCTGGGGGAAGGAAACACACCCAGACATCAGATTCTCTGACCTTTTTCCCCTGCAAGGAAAATGAAGCCTGGCATCTCCACTGCAGGGGAGAGGAATTAACCACAGCAGACATTTTTTTAGCAATTGGAACATTCTGGGAACTGGGCTGAGTCCTTCAGCGTTTAGTTTCACATAAGCCTCACCACCAGCCCAGGAGGCGGGCTCTGCCTTGCCCCCATTTACAGGAGGCTGGGTGACCGCAGAGCCATCACAGCCAGTGGAGCAGCTAACTGTCACCACCACTTGGCAGGGCCTGTCCTCCATAGAGAAGCATAGATCCACGGAGACAGCTCATCTTGAGCAAACCATCTTCCTTCCCAAAAGGAAATGCCCCCAAGTTACAGGATCATGAGGAAAAGAAACGCGACAGAAATGAAGGAAAGACCGAGCTGTATCCGATCTCACCTACAAACAGGTTCCATCTCCCAGGGCATAACCCCCTAAAGCATGTACAATCCCTGCACCCAGGGTACACTCAATGTCAGCCACTGCCATTACCATTCTGGATCCTTCTGACGCTGCAGTGCCAGCTCCTGATGTCATCCCACTGGCCCCATGGACCCTTGGCAATAGAACCTCTTTCCCCCGCCTCCTTTCTCCTTGGAGTCCACCGACCAGGGAAGAGGCTCTCTTCCCAGGTCTGCCTGGCTCTCTGGGACTACAGCGGATGCCAGAGCTGTTCTCCAGCCCCGAATGCTCAGGAATGATTGGGAAGCATACCTGTGACTTGTGCTGATGCCCATCATACAGTCTGCTCTGGTGTCTTCTTCTGTGAGGAGGGAAGTGCGAGAAGCTCAGACCTGCAGCTTTTCCCTACCCACTGCTGCCCCAACCTCCTGAGGACTAGTGAATTCCCCCAGAACAAATACTGGGTCTTCAGGGAACCCCCAAAGGCAGAGGCAAACAGATGTTCAGCTCTCCTAAATACAGCTGAGGCCCTGCTGGCCAAGGGGAGAACTTCATCTATATCTGAGGTGCTGAGGTACCAGGCAGTAAGGATAGCCCCTGTTCAGGGCCAGCCTGCCAGCTGAGGCACACACATTCCAGGCAATGCTTCCTCTCACCTGGAAACCTCCACAGTCTACCTGGTTTCCCTGTGCTATGAGGAGTCTCTCCTTCCTTCCCCAACACCCTTCACAGAAGTGGCAGGCCACTTCTATGGCTTCCACGTGCTCAGGGAACATGCCCTGCCAGCCTCTTCCCTGGGTGTGTCACAACTCATGAGGCCCCCACCAGGCCCTGGAAAGGGGAAGGGGGCAGGAACCAGGTCTGGGTATGAGCGAAGGGGCTTGGGTTTGGGTCCGTTTTCTGGCCTGAGACCCTTCAGGAACTCACTCTACCTTTTTTTTCTTTTTCTTCTGGGATAGTGACTCAGGATCTTTGGTTGAGGCCTTTTTTGCTTTCTTCTTCTTTCCCCTTTTTTCCTTGTCTTTTTTTCCTGAGGAAAGAAAGCAAACTTCCTGAACAACAGATGGTAATCCTAAGTGCTGGGGTCAATGTTGAGAGGCGCACAGGGGCAGGGCTCCCAGGATCGTGAAACTTGTCTCTGCTGATGCTGGGTTCCCAGCTCTCCCCACATCACCAGGAGCCATCACAACAGGCTGGCAGGGCCAGGCATGGTGGCTCATGCTTGCAATCCCAGCACTTTGGGAAGCTGAGGCAGGTGGATCACTCAAGCTGAGGAGCTCAAGACCAGCTTGGGCAACACAGTGACCTATCTCTACAAAAAATACAAAAATTAGTTGGGCATGGTGGTGCACGCTTGTGGTCCCAGCGATTTGTGGGGTTGAGGCAAGAGGACGCTTGAGCTTGGGAGGCTGAGGTTGCAGTGAGCTGCGTTCATGACACTGCACTCCAGCCTGGGTGACTGGGCAAGATTCTGACTCAAAAAAATAAAAACAAAACAGGCTGGTGGCCTTGGTGACCACCTAGCAGTGCCAGCTCACCTGCCCCTTGTGGGCCAGCTCATGATTTCTGTCTCATCTATGGACCACCTGAATGACTACCATTTTTCTTTAGGTCAACTCACTTTTTAAAACTGCAACTTTATTTTAAATGGACACTATCTATTCCCCCTGTAAATGGAAATCTAGCACAGTTCTGAGTGCCAAGGGGCTGCAGGTCCTGTATCCTGCTCTGAGGGTGCCTGACTCTTGCTCTAGAATGAGCTGGCTCTTTAGGCATTACTGGCATCTCATACACCCCTTTCCCACCATCCAGGGTGGCGCTTCAGAGTGCTGCCTAGGTTTGACTCTGGTTCCACCTAGTAAAACTCTGTGGCCCTGAACAGCACCTCTACTTCTCTGAGCCTCAGTTTTCTATCTGCTGAGCTTCATTTCTACCTAAATGAGGACCTGCTGCATGCAGAGTCTAGCACAGAGCTCAGTAGAAAGCCAGTGTTACTATGGAGGGAAAACTGAGGTCTAGAGAGAAGATGGGATTTGGCATGAAGATTCTGACAGTCTGGTGTCTGGTCTACTCTGCACTCGGAGTGGCTGGAGAAGCAGGTTCCTGCAAGATCTGCTGCACTGGGCTCAGGGAAAGAGGACATGAATCCTCATCCTTCTGGAGCATTCCTGGCAGTGCTGGCCCTAGTGCTCTGGAACCAAGTCCTGGCTTTGCCACTAACTGCGCCCCCATGACTCTGGACAAACCACTTCTCAGCCTTTTTTGACAGTCTCACTCTGTCTCCCAGGCTGGAGTGCAAGAGTGCGATCTTGGCTTATTGCAGCCTCCGCCTCCTGGGTTCAAGCGATTCTCCTGCCTTAGCCTCCCCAAGTAGCTGGAATTACAGGTGCCCACCACCACGCCCAGCTAATTTTTTGTATTTTTAGGCCAGGCTGGTTTCAGCCTCTCCTTTCTACATGGGAGAAATGAGACTAGGTGCTGGCTCAGGGTCCCTCCTGCCCCCATGAGGTGCCCAGCAGCTCTCGGTGTGGGGCCAGAGAAGTGGTCACTCACTCTTGTCCGATTTCTTCTTCTCCTTCTTGCTCTTTGGGTTGCTTTGATCTCCACCTTCAACCTTCCCCATCCCCTTCTGAAGCTCCTCTTCTGGTTTGTCCTTCACCCCTTGGGAGCCAAGAGGCCCCTTCCCCTTCTTCTCCTTGATGCCACCACTTGCTTTGTCTCTCTTTGCTTTTCCCTTGGAAGTCATGGAGGCCTTTTCCGGAGAGACAGAGGCCTCCCCACCTTCTCCGGCCCCCAGCTTTTTCTTCTTGTTCCTCGCAGCAGGCTGGTCTCCAGACAGCTTCCGCTTGCGGCTCTCCCAGCCCTTCCTGCTGCTCTCCTTGGTGACATCCGCCGCCTTCTTTTTTTCCTGCTCCAGCAGCTCAGTCAGGACCTTCATCACCGAGGCCTGCACCTGGGCCTCGCTCAGGGGCCAGGGTTGGCCCAGGAGGCGCTGGGCAATGTTGCTTTGCAGTGCCAGAGTTGAGGCCTGGGGGATCCCAGCCCCTTTCTTGGGCTTCTGGGACTTCTGAGGTCTGGTGTCTGAGACAGCCTCTTTTCCACCTATGGAGAGAGAATGTGGGGTCACGGATCTGGGATAGTTGGGGGATAAATCTTACAGTACCTAAGAGCGAAGAGGGTGCAGTGAGTGACTCCGCCTTTTCTTACAGAGATGGGGAGAGTAATGCTTGGCGGTCACTCTGCCCCAGCTGGTCTCCTAAGCTCACACCTTTCCACTATTTTCACATTCTGACTTCGTTTCTAACTTACAGCTTTTCCCTGTCTCTTTACACTAAAAACTGAAGTTAGGGTAGGGGACAGAAAATGACTCTACAGTGTTAATGAAAGGGCCTGAAATCTATCAATGAAATGAAGTCAGACAGGAGGGAGATGGAGTCTGGAGCTGGGAGGAAGGAGACCTGGGTACTATATCTGACTTTCCCACTAACTTTCAGTGTGATTCTGGCCAGGACCGATCTCCCAGAACCTCAGTTTCCCTGTCTATAATCTGAGGGGTAGATGAACAGCAAGGCTCCCTATGAAACACTAGATTTATAATGAAAGCAGAGGCCATGCAGTCATTCAATTCATGACTACCCACACTTGGCCCTTCCTGGTCAAGGGGTCCAGGTAAGGTGGGGAGTGCCGGGTACAGTGTATATACACGTGGTGGCTGACTAAGCAGGTTTACTGCCTGCCAGAGAGACTTCTGGTACAGCCTTTGTTTAGAATTTTCCACGCCTCTGCTTGCCTCTGATAATTGTGTGCTGACTACACGTGTAAAAAAAAAACCTTCCACAGCCCCCTCTAAAATGTCTCCTTGTCGCACCGCCTCTCACAAAGAACGCTGGGGAAGAAAGTGAGCAGCAATTCCTCTTCTGACCTAGCCTGGGGCAAGCTGTGGCTGAAAGCCCCATCACTGCATCCCCTTGCCACCTCTAACTTCCCAGGTGACTTGGAGGTCTCTGCCCCATTCTGGGTCTCATGGGCGCAACACTCCTGCATGCTAGGCTCTGAAAGGTGGCTTGGTGGTTTGGCCCTGGAGGTGTTCACCTGGAGGAAGGCCCAGGTGAACACTCCATGTCACACTGAGGCTAGGGCTGCCCCCTGCAGCATGTGGTAAGCCTGGCCCCCCAACCCCACCCAGCATCTCTAGCAACTTTTGGCTCTCTAGGGTGTGGTAGGCTGGGGGAGGTAGGCTGGGCAGGGCAGGGGCAAGCCAGGTCAAGCAAGGAGGCCCCAAGATGGCTGGAGGCCCAATTCCATCCTTGGGTGATTCTTCAAGAGGGCAGGAGCCAACTGGAGAGGAAAGCTGGGGAGGGCAGTTAGCCCTGGCAACCTCTCTCCCCAGAGCCTACCTTTCTGCTGCCTTTTTTTTTTTTTTTTTTATTTTAGTTTTTCTTTGTTGAGCAGACTGGAGTGCAGTGGTGCAATCTTGGCTCACTGCAACCTCCACCTCCTGGGTTCAAGCAATTCTCCTGCCTCAATCTCCCCAGTTGCTGGAACTACAGGTGTCTGCCATCACGCTGGCTAGTTTTTTTGTACTTTTAGTAGAGACGGGGTTTCACCATGTTGGCCAGGCTGGTCTCAAACTCCTGATCTCAAGAGATCTGCCCACCTTGGCCTCCCAAAGTGCTGGGATTACAGGTGTGAGCCACAACACCTGGCTCACGTCTCTGCTTCTTGTCTGCAAACACCCAGAACACCAAGGCTGGGGAAGCCCTGGAGCTGTACTAGGTGTGCCCAGCTGGGATATATTTGACCCTTAGCTCTAGCAGACTCAGAGATAGTGGATGCCCCATGTTGGCTTGAGTATTCCAGTATGACTTCCAAATACCAGGTGACTATTTTCTACATGTGCCATGCCTTGACACAGACTGGATACATCAACCCCTGCTTTGTATGGTTAAGACACAGAGACCCAGAGTGGCCAGGGGATTTCCAAGGCTTTAGAGTCAGAACAGCCTGGGGCCAGCCTCTTGTCTGGAGTCTCCCGCATGTGCTGAATGTCCTCCAAACATGACTCTCAGCCTATTGTCTGAGCTATCCTCTGAGGCCCATGGCCCACAACCCACACTGTGAGCCTATTTACGGGGAAGAAAAGTTGATGAGGATGGCTGGAGAGAGCCAATGCTTGCTTCACAAGCCAAAAGACATGGCTTCCTCTGAGGTAGGGGTTATCCTATTTGGTGCGTTAGCATCACCCAGGCCTGGATATACCCCCACTTCCAGGCTGTCTGGGGCATGGGGCCCACTTGTACTTTTTTTGAGACAGGGTCTCACTGTGTCACCCAGGCCAGAGTGCAGTGGCATAACCATGGCTCACTATAGCCTCAACCTCCTGGCCTCAAGTGATTCTCCTGCCTCGGCCTCTCAAGTAGCTGGGAATACAAGCGTGGACCATCACACCAGCTAATTAAAAGAAATTTTAGAGACAGGGTCTCCCTGTGTTGCCCAGGCTGGTCTTGAACTCCTGGGCTCAAGCAATCTTCCCACCTTGGCCTCCCAAAGTGCTAGGATTACAGGTGTGTGCTGCTGAACCTGGCTCCACCTGAACTTTGATGAGCATCTCCAGGCCCAATGCAGGGCCACAAGGTCTCACTTGGAGAGGCTCTGGTGGCAGACAGGACCATACTGGGAGGACTGTTGCTACAGGAGGGCAAGAAGGGGCCCACTGCCCTGTTCCTCTGTGTGTCTTGCTGTGTCCCTCCTGCAGACCTCAACTCACCTGTTTTAGGGGACAAGGTGTCTGCTGCTTGTTGGAGCTTTGCCTCCTGCTTGCTATCTGGGTCATCTTTGGTGGCCAGAGCAGAGGAAACTGAAAGGTTGGAGTCTGGCTTGGGAGTGGCTTTTGAGGCCTGGGAATTGGCCAGGGTTAGTCCAGGGGTCACATAACCTGAGAGGAGAGACTGAAGAAGCCCAATGTGAAAGAGGCTGCTAGCTGCACTCCACCCTCCAACCCAGCCCAAGTCATGGCCTGTTGTGAGGAAAGCAGCCTGGGGCCTCTAGAATCACCCCGCCCTGTGGGTGGCAAGGCACAGAGTAGCCCTTCAGCCCTTGGTGTGTGCCTCCTGAACTATTTTAATTAATACAATTTCTAGACAGGCACATTTAAAAAGGAAATTTATTATTAATGCAAATGGAAAATTACTAGCTTTTGCCACATACAGACAGTAACTTTAAATGAAGTCTGCTAAAGAATGTTTTTTCCGGACACCACCCAGAATCAAGGTCAATCCCTTCTACAGACCCCAAGGGTCAGCTACTCAGGGCTCTATGCCGGGAGGGAGACAGCCTGGATGCAGCCTGTAGGCTGGGCCACAGCTGGTACTTCCCAGGCAGGACCTTGCCCAAGACCTCTGTGAAGACAGGGAGCCCAGACCCCTGACCTGAGGGATGAGGTAGACAGGAGCCTGGCCTAGGGCTCCACCCTAAGGCTGCTAGGCCAGCCCTCTCCCTTGCAGTTACCTGGGATGGTGCCACGACATCATCCTCGCTGGATTCTGCTGTGGTCTCCTCCACCAGGGTCTCCGTCCTGGAGGGGGTGGGACCTACTGGAGAAGTACAGTATCCTGCTGGTAGCCCCAGGTGGTCCCTGCCAGCCAGGCAGGGCAGAGCCCTTCAGGAAGGCCTGGGTCTCTCTGCAGGTCCCTCACCCCCACCCCAAGTCTTCCACTGCTTCTAATGCTCCTTGCACACTCGATGCTATTCACAGTATGCCAGGTGAGACATCTGAATGCCAAAGCCTTCTTTCTAATTCCTGAGGCCTCATTTCTATTTCCCTGCTTTCCCCTGTTCCAGAAACATGGCCCTGGAGTTTTGGGGAGTCAGTGAACGGAATCTGACACCAAAAAGCGGAGAGCGGTCAAACAGCAAAGTCAGGTCTCTGAAATAATTTAGACTGACTTCCTCATGAAATTGTACAGGTGGGGAAACTGAGGCCCAGGCTCAGCCAAGGGCATAGAACAAGTCTTAGATGCAGAGCTGAGGCCAGAGCTATGGCTCCACCAGGACAGACTCCACCCGCCTCCTGGCCCAGCCTTGCCTTTCCCCTGGGCACCCTTACCTAGCCTGTGGGCTGACTTGGCCACCTGAGGCCCTTCAGCATCTTCCTCGCTCCCTGAAGAGCTGTCGCTGCTGTCCTCACTGTCATCTGAGCTCCCAGGGGCTTTGGCGGCCTGCTGGCCATCAGGAAGCTTAGGTTTTCTGAGCTTGTTGGTCCCTCTGGCCTGGACGGGGGTGCTCTGGGGACTCGTTGCAGGGAAGGTTCCCACGGCACTGTCAACCTAATTTGGTAAAAGAAGGAATGGAAGGAAAAATTAGGGCAAGCAAAATCTGGTCTTTTCTGAACACTTCAATAGGGCCAGGCACCGTGTTAGACAGGGAGCACATGCAGTGTCATTTGATCTTCCAACAAAAGGTACTGTAATTCCTTCTTACAGGTTAGGCCACTGAGGCCCAGGGAGGCAAACCAAGTGCAGAGGTCACAGGCAGGCGGCGAGTGCTGGTGCTGAGATGCAAGGCCACGCCTGTGCCTTCTATGCTCTGAGGGCTTGCTTCCCCTGCTCCCCAAGCTCACCCCACTTGAAGGTTGGGTCCTGGCAACAGGAGGCTGAGCCTCACTGGCTTTCTGGGCGAGGACCTTCAGGGCAGCCTGGGTCAGTGGGAGGGAAGTTGGGTTCTTCTTTGACACCTGTGGGTGGCAAGAGGTAGCCCTGAGACTCACGAGTCCTTGGGATGCCAGCTGTGCCAAATCCTGGTCAGATGCTGTCTAGCTGGTGTGGGGGCTGGAGTGGGAACTGAGGGACAAAGGGGCTATGCCACCATCTGGGCAGCAAACTTGGTGGCAGGCTTCAGGTTATGAGCTAATTACATTGTTCTCAAAGAGCAAAAGACAGTTCCCAGCCCAGGGTAGGGAAGCAGCTTAGACCCCACCACTCAATCTGTACTTTCATTAGGGACAACCTGGTGGCCCCCTGGTGCCACATCTACTTCTTACACCCACCACCAGTCAGAAGACAGAACTTAGGAAGGAAATTGGGCATGGCCCTTTGCTGAGAGCCTTCAGATGTGGCGCAGCCCTTGCCATGGCCTGGCTCCTCTCTTCTCCCCCAGCTGTCCCTACCTCTCAGTTTCCCTCATCCCCAAGCACTTCCCCAAAAGGCTCTGGCACCTGCAGTTTCCCTGCCTGGAGGGTGGCCCAACTTCTCCTGTGACTGGCTGCTTCTGCTTAAACACTGCCGCCTTGGGGAGGCCTTCCTATAGCAGGTGACCCCACTATTCTCTAGTTTATGTTGCTTCCTCACCTGCCAGCTGGTGAATAATTTTATGTGGGTTCCCTTGTTTAATGGCTGCCCCTCAACACTCCCTGACTGGCTTGGGAACTCCTTGTCCCTGCCTTGGTTCCTGCAGTATCCCTAGGGTCTGGCAGGAACAGATGCTCATGGACACAGTGACCACAGCCCGACTTCCCACCCAGCACCCATGTTCCCAGTTCTTCTTGGCCTGGAGTCCAGGGAGTGAGTGGCACACCAGCCTCCCAACACTGGGGATTCCCAACTTTTCGAGCCCACCTCCTCAGGAAGAGAGGACGGAGTGTGTCATGGATATCTTCCTCTTAATGGGATGAAAAACCAGACTGATATGGCCCAAAGAGCAATGAACTGGGTCTCAGAAGACCCGGGTTCTGGCCTTGCTGAATGTTGGTCACATTACAGCCCTGGGGGTGAGGATGTGTGCTCAGTTTTATGATCTGAACAATGCACAAGCCATTAACCTTACCCTGCCCAGCTTTTACATTCAGGTAAGGACCAAATAAAAATGCACTGAAAATGATGGAGACTGGGAAGAATGCTAAAGTCACCATTACGAACACCAAAAAAGGGCAACTTTTGTTCATGGCATTATAAAACTGAAGAAAAAAAATCAAAAGCCCCACCACGTTGAAAAAATCTCATGAGGAACGGTGCAGGGCTTGCTTGGCCAGGAGGCTGTGTCCCCAGATTACTCTTCCTTATAACTCAAAGGTGATTTGGGAAGCCAGCACGGGAGCTGTAGCCAGGAGACCAGAAAGCCTCTGGCTGTAAGGCCACTATCTCTGGGGCGTAGAAGTTACAGCAACTGCAAGCGATCCCATCAGCATGTGCAGGTAAGCATGGGAGTAGGGCCCCACCCTACTGGCCTGCATAGCCCTCCCTTGCCCACCAGGTACCTACCTGAGTGGCTGGTCCCTCCTGTTTCTTGCCATCTGATATCCGACTGGACTCCTTGTTGCTGCTGGCCCTAGCTGTGCTGGCTTTGGGGGCTATCCTTGGGTGGGCAGTAGGCACAGTCACCACGTTGGTTCTAATGGCTGAAATGGAGCAAAATGGCAGCACATCAGGGCACTAAAGCCCCACAGCCTCCTCAGCAGTGGCAATAACCCAATTTACCAACCTGTGCTGGGGTCCTAGAGCCGTGCTCAGAGCTTAGAGGTAGAAGCTTGTTTACTTCCCTCTCTAAGCCTCCCAGGCAAGAGATGTCAATATGTCATTTGACAAGGCCCAGGGAGCTCAAATGGCTGCTCTGGGGTGACCCTAGGCTTTTTCATCCCCTCCCTCAAGTTGGCCAGGCTGCCACTCCTGAGCAATGGGCCAGAGCACCAGTACCAAACAACTCTCCTGCAGTTAAAATCGTCTCTCCTGAGAGTCCCTGTAGTTATCTGCAGAGGCCCAGGTACATGCAAGCTCTTTGAAGCACTGTTTATAACAGCCAACTCCCTCACCCCTCCACCCTGAAACAAAACCCTCTGCTTCTTCCAACATGGTGCTGGCTACATAAACTGTGGCCTGTCCACCTGAAGGACTTCCTTGTAGCCAGTAGGCATTGTGCTACAAATAAAGACAAAAAAACCTGATGTAATATAATATACTGTAAAGGTTACTGAGCATTACAGTATGGTCTCACTTTAAAAACACATGTATATCTTAGGTTTTCATAAATTAGCATTTGTCAAATGTTAACAGTAATTATTTTGGGCAGTAGAATTACAGGTGATATAGTTTCTTATGTGCTAAGCTGTATTTTTATTTTTAAATCACACACACACACACACACACACACACACACACACACACACACGGGTGTAGAGATAGGGCTCTATGTTGCCCAGGCTGGTCTTGAACTCCTGGACTCAAGTGATCTTCCCACCTTGGTCTTCCAAAGTGCTGGGATTATAGGTGTGAGCCACCATGCCCAGCCACAATCTGCATTTTGTTTGTTTTGTGTTTTTTTTTGAGACAGTCTTGCTCTGTTGCCCAGGCTAGAGTACAGTGGTGCAATCTCAGCTCATTGCAACTTCTGCCACCTGGGTTCAAGCAATTCTCATGCCTTAGCCTCTCAAGTAGCTGGATTTACAAGAGCGTGCCACCATGCCGGCAAGGCTAATTTTTTGTATTTTTAGTAGAGGTTTCGCCATGTTGCCCAGGCTAGTCTTGAACTCCTGAGCTCAAGCGATCTGCCTGCCTCAGCCTCCCAAAGTGCTAGGATTATAGGGTGAGCCACTGCACCTGGCCTGTATTTTTACATTACGCTATCAGGATCAGGTATTATTTCCTTGTAAAAGTGTTATAATAACAGTAATAGCAACATTAACTCTTTTCCTGTCATTGGTAGAATCACAGATTAGTCTGGTCACTCACTGATAGATGAAATCTCTTCCTGTAATGTCTCTGGCTTAGGGACTGCCTAACCCACTTTACATGCTACCAAGGATGGAAAGCTCACTACCACCCTGACTACCTGTTCCACATTCAGTCAACTTTTAGAGAGTTCTTACCTAGACTGTGTAGGAACCTGGTCCCTGCAGCTTCTAGCACAGGTCTGGGTTCCATGCCTGGGGCTGGCACAAAAAAGCCCTGGCAGAACTGCAGGTCTGAGCCAGGCTCTAATCAGGATGGGCAATGCAGGGCCCAGAGACCTGGCCCCAAGCCCCTCCTGACAAACACCTTGCTATGTTACTCAGCCAGTGTCCTATTCCTTCTGGGCCTCAATACAGGGCAGTACTGGTAGGCCCCCCCACCACTTCATAGGGGCTGCGCTCACCAGGAGTCAAGCACTGTGTAGCGGAGATCATGTCCTCATCCTCGCTCTCAGAGGAGGAACTCCTGGCTGTGCTCTCCGAGGCTCGGGCCTTCCTCGGTGTGCTCGGAGCCTGGGCTTGTGCGGGGGTAGCAGCTGGGCCAGCTGGACTACGATTAGGGTCGACAAAAATCAGAGGGGGTTTAATCACCTTGAAAAACAAAAACAAAACACCCCCCCAGTGATTAAAGGCTTGGCCAGGGAAAGGAGATGATGGGGTTAGGGAATGTTTTACAAGGCAAAGGGTCCACAGAGCTCGGGGACAGCTGGGCGCGGAGGCCATTCCAGCTGCCCAGGGTGTCCCCTCCCACCACACACATCTGAGAAGACCCAGCACAGAACTTCACAACTCACAGGAGCCCACCTGACCCTCACAGTGAAGCCCTACAGCAGGATCAGCTCCCTTGTACAGGTGGGAAAACCACATGCTCTGAGGGGAAGGGAGCTACCCAAGGCCACAATGCCTACTGGAAGCAAAGCCAAGGCCAGAATGTCCAGTTCTGCCTTCTTCCCCTGGCTGGCTTCAGAGACAGTTACCTGCTGAATGCAGTGGGTGGTCTAAGCAGTTTCCCAGGGCTGCCTAGTTAGACTATACAATTCACCCCGGGGAGGTCTAGGTGCCCCCACCCCAGAGGTTTGATGCAGCCCCCCTGATACGTGGCTCAGGATGAAGCTCCCCAGCTATACCGACTCAGTTTCTTCAACAAAAAAATGCACAAGAGAAACAAGGGTTGGGTAAGAACCAATAGATTAAGACTTAGAGGATTAATAACTCAATGTAGTATGTGGCCTTTAACTGAACTCCATGAGACAATCAAGAAAATAGACACTGGGTAGATCAACTTTTTAGGTGTGACACTGTATTGCAGTTGTGCTGGAAAAAAAAGTCCTTAAAATTGAGAGCTGCATACTGAAATCCTGGTGGATGAGCTGCCACGTCTGAGACTGGCTGTAAAGTAATCCCGGGGCGTTGGGGAACTGAGCGGAGGGTTTGCATAAAATGAGCCTGCTCAGGAGTTCCTAATGTTGAGGCTGGGGATGGCACGTGGGGGTTCTTTACATTATTCTATCTTTGGATATGCTTTAAATTTTCCAATACAACAGTAAAAGCAAGCAAGCAACAGCAGCTCCCTGGTATTCTGCAGGCCAGTCTGGTTTTGAATTACAGCATCCCTGAACGTGTTCACTGCACGCAAGGGCATCTCCAGGCTCATTTCTTTCCCAAATCCCCAGCTAACGAGAACACACACAGTTGTGAGCCAGGGAGCTGGTTAGGTCTACATTCCATTCCCTAAATGTCAGATCTGGTTTGAGCTCTGTTCCCTCTCTGGCCAGTGAAGAGCTGCAGGGCAAAAGGAGGGAGCTGCCTAAGGCTAAGGAAGGGGTAGAGTCAGGTCAGGACTGGTCTCTAGCTGCTGTACCATCCTGCCTACCTCCTGAACCTGACCTAACACACCTGGCTCCTCAGGGTGCAACGTACTGTGGAGAGGCATAAAGTCAAAAGTAAAACAGAAAGGTGCCTGCCTGAGGGTGGAAGCTTCGCTGGGCTTGGTAGGCTTTTCCTACCCCTGCCAAATAGCCTCCCCCATGGCTGCTCTGATCTGCCACTTCCAGAGCCTTCCTTCCCACGATATAAAAAAGAGAAGGATGGAAAGTGGGAGAAGGCTTACAGTTGAGGGAGGGGGGATCTATATATATGTGAGAAGACAGGAACAGATTGTCGGGGACAAGAGAAGCAACGATCCCACTGAGGCAAACAATAGCGTCTTGGGATGTTAAAAGCAGCTCAGCAGCAAAAGCCTCCTCCCAGTTCCACCTGCCCACGCCACCCCAATGGGCCTCGGGGCCGTAGGAGGGAGGTGGTGCAGGGGGCTTGGCTGTGGGGGGCTAGGGCAGGGCACTAGTACATTATCCTTGCACTCGTACCATGAGTGTAAGGATCAAGTCTGTAGAGTTCACAAAGGTGGGCAGTGAAGCTTGCCAGGGTGTGGGGGAAGACCCGCTTCTCATTCCACCTTTGTCATGACTTCACTGTGTGGTCAAGCTCCTGAACTTTGTGATCCTGTTTCCTGTTTAATAAAAGGGCTAGTAGTAATCCCTGCCTCGGTTCATTCACCGGAGGGGTTCTAACGCACTATGGACATTGCAAAGCACAGGAATGTAGTTCTGGGGTCAGTTTAAAAAAACTCGTGGGAGTGAAGCAGCAAAACCAGCACTGCCTGAACATTTGGTTCTACCTCCCTGTAGGAAGTGGGCAGTAAGGACTCAGAGGGAACCTAAGGATGCCCTTCCTACCTGCAGGACTGACACCTGCAGAACCAAACCTAGGGGCTTTCTGGATGGTGCTCACCCCCTCCTGTCAAAGCTGAGCTCATACTAACTGTGCCTACAATTCCAGCAAGTCAGGGGCACAGAGGGGGCTGATGGCCTAGGCAACCACAAAGGCATTACTCCTCTAAGAATCTCTCAGAACTGCCTAGGGGTTGGTTAACAGATCTAGGCCAGCCCCACCTCAAGAGACTGAGAAATTCTACCCTTTGGGGATATGGCCTGGAACCTCAAGGTCCACCCCACCCACCTAAGAAGTCTTATCCCAGGGATTGAGATGAATGAGGCTCAGAGCAGGCAAGTGGCCTCACCCAGGGTGACCAGCAAACT